>NW_004524581.1:31613830-31626174 GCF_000260255.1 Octodon degus
GATTTCTTTATGATAGCCATTCTTTCTGGGGTGAGATGGTATCTCAGTGTTGTTTCAATTTGCGTTTCACAGATGGCTAGTGATGAGGAACATTATTTCATATATTTATTAGCTTCTTTAATTTCTTCCTCTGAAAAGTGTGTGTTCATCTCAGATGTCCATTTCTGGATGGGGTCTTTAAATTTTGGGGCCTTAATGTTTTTTAATTCTTTATAAATTCTAGAGAGCAGACTGTTGTCTGAGTGCTTATTAGTAAAGATTTTTTCCAAATTTGTGGATTCTCTTTTCACTTTGTTGGTAATTTCTTCTGACATGCAAAAACTTCTCAATAAGAGGAGGTCCCAGTTGTTAATAATTTCAGGTATTGCCTGTGCAATTTGATTTTTGTTCATGAACTGTTTGCCTACTCCTATGTCTTCAAGAGTTTCTCATTCGTTCTCTTCCAGGAGACTTAGTGTTTCTGTTTTAATGTTTAGACCTTTAATACATTTAGACTCTAGCTTAGTGCATGGTGATAGACCTGGGTCAAGTTTGAGTTTTTGGCATGTAGAGAGCCAGTTTTTCCAGCACCATTTGTTAAAGAGGTTATCTTTCTTCCAGGAAGCATGTTTGGCCCCTTTGTTGAAGATAAGATGACTGAGTGTATTTGTAGTGGCTTCTGCATCTTCTAATCTAGTCAATTGATCTTCAGGTTTATTTTGTTGCCAGTATCATGCTGATTATATCATAGTAGCTTTGTAGTATAATTTCAAGTCAGGAATTGTAATGCCTCCTGCCTAATCTTTGTTGCGCAGTATTACCTTTGCTATTCTAGGTCTTTTCTGGTTCCAAATAAATTTTAGGAATGATTTCTCTAGGTCTGTGAGGTATGTTTATGGTAGTTTGATAGGGATTGCATTAAATCTGTACAACAATTTTGGAAGCATGGCCATCTTCATGATATTGGTTCTTCCTATCCAGGAGCGTGGAATATCTTTCCATTTTCTGAAATCCCCTACCATCTCTTTTTTCAGAGTACTGTAATTTTCCATGAAAAGATCTTTGATTTCTTTAGTTAGATGAATTCCCAGGTATTTCATTTTCCTCGGTGCTATTGTAAAAGGTATTGTTTCTCTAATTTCCCTCTCAGTGTGTTTCTTATCTGTGTAGAGGAACGCTGTTGACTTTTGGGTATTGACTTTGTATCCTGCTATGCTGCTGAATTTGTGTATTAATTCTAGTAGCTTCTTGGTAGAGTTTTTTTGGGTCTTCCAAGTAGAAGATCATGTCATCTGCAAATAATGATAGTTTAACTTCTTCTTTACCTATTCTTATTCCTTTTATTTCTTTCTCTTGTCTAATGGCTCTAGCTAATGATTCTAGAACTATATTGAATAGGAGGAGTGATAGAGGACATCCTTGTCTTGTACCAGATATGAGAATAAAAGATTTCAGTGTTTCCCTATTTAGAGTTTTGTTAGCTACTGGGTTATCATAGATGGCTTTTATCAGCTTGAATTAGAGGCCATCTATTCCAATTTTCTGCAGGACTTTGAACATGAATGAATGTTGGAATTTTTCAGAAGCCTTTCCTGCATCAATTGATATGATCGTGTGGTTTTTAGATTTCGCTCTATTGATATAGTGTATTACATTTATAGATTTGTGTATATTGAACCATTCTTGCACCCCTGGGATGAATCGTACCTGATCATGGTGTATAATCTTCTTGACGATTTGCTGTATTCTATTTGCTAGGATTTTTGCCTCTATGTTCATGAGGGAGATTGGCTTGATGTTCTCTTTTTTAGTTGTGCCTTTCACTGGTTTGGGTGTCAGTATAATACTTGCCTACAGGAATGATTTTGTGAGGTTTGCTTCCTTTTCAATTTCATTGAAGAGTCTGAGGTGTATAAGGAATATATTTTTTTGTAAATTTCTTGTAGATTTCAGCTGTGAATCCATCAGGACCTGGACTTTTCTTTGTCGGTAGGCTTTTAAAATTTTTTAAATTACATTTCATATTTCATTGGCTGTTATTGGGTTATTGAGAGTTCTTATATTTTCTTGATTCAGTTTTGGTAATTTGTGCCTTTTTAGGAATCTGTCCATTTCTTTGGTGTTTTCTATTCTGTGAGAGTAAAGATTCTCAAAGTAGCTATTGATGATCTTCTGAATTTGCACTGGGTTTGTGGTAATTTCACCCTTTTATTCCTTATTGCTTATATTTGAATTTTTTCTTTTATGTTTTTGATGAGGTTAGCTAGGGGTTTATCAATTTTATTTAATCTTTCAAAGAACAAGATTTTTGATTCATTAATTCTTTGAATGGTTTTCTTCATCTCAATTGGATTAATTTCTGCTCTAATCTGTATGATTTCTTCCAGTCTTTGGGCTTTGGGTTTGGTTTGCTGTTCCTTTTCTAGATTTTAGAGGTGCAGTTTTAGGGTGTTTATTTATGCCTATTCTGTTTTCCTAATGTGCGAGTTCACAGCTATAAATTTCCCTATATGAACTACTTTTCTCATATCCTATAAATTCTGATAAGTTATGCTTGAATTTTCATTGAATTGTAGATATTTTTCAATTTCTTGTTTAATGTCATCTGTGACTCTTTGGTTGCTGGGGAGGGTGTTTTTAAAATTTTATTTTATTTTAATGTTTTTCCCATAATTTTAATGAGAGACAAATAGTAATGAGACAGTTTCAAATCAAATTTGTAGGACAGTTTCAATAATTAAGACATTGCATACTCTCTTCCTAGTGATTATTTGCTGTTAAAGATGTAGACTTGATATCCTATTTACAAACACTATTAGAACAAATCCCTCTTCATTAAGAGAATGTAACTATATATCTATCCTAATGATTTTGAATACACAGATACAAAATGGAAATTCATCTGTATCTTCTTTTTTGTTTAGTTCCATCATTTGAATCTTATAGGTGTGTTAACCCAGCAAAATATTCGAAAAGAGTCCAGTAGTCCATAATAGTATTGGGTCTTTTGCTTGACTGGCAGTGTCAGAAATTGTTGACCTGAGTGCCCTACAGCTCAACATAACACCACGGATTTATGTCTTATACTTCGTTTTTATCCTTTTCTGCTGGATGGTTAAGACCAAGATAAAGCAAGACCTATGCAACAAGAATTGTATCTTTTGGATCTGATAAAGTCAAACTTTTTTTTTTTTTTTTTTCAGAACGGGGGATTGAACTCAGGCTCTTGTGCTTGCCAGAGAAACACTTACTCCACTGAGCCATCTCCCTATCCCGGGAGGGCGTTTTTTAATTTCCATGTATTTATGGTTTTTTTCTGGTTCCTTTTGTCATTTATTTCCAGTTTCATTGCATTGTGGTCAGATAATATGTGTGGGATAATGTTTGTTTTCTTACATATACATAAGCATGACCTATGGACTAGTATGTGTTCTATTTTAGAAAATGACCCATGTGCAGCTGAAAAAAAATGTGTATTCAGCTATGTTTGGGTGGAGCACTCTGTATATGTCCACTAAGTCCATTTGTTCAAAGCACTTATTCAGTTCTGTTCCTTCTTTTGTAATTTTTTGTCTGGTTGACCTATCTTTTTGGTATGAGGGGGTGTTAAGGTCTCCTGTTAAGATTGGGGTATTGGATATTAGATTTTTCATGTCCATTAAGATTTGTCTTATATAGTTGGGTGCTCCTGTGTTTGCTGTGTACATATTTATGAGTATTACCTCTTCCTCTTGAATTTTTCCCCTAACCAGTATATAGTGACCTTCTTTATTTCATTTGTTCGTTTGAAGTTGAGACTGTCTGCAAACAGGATTGCTATCCCTGCTTTTTTCTGTTGTGCTGGGGTGTATAGTATTGTTTCCCATCCTTTCACTTTCAGTCTATGAATTTCTTTATGAGTTAAGTGTGTTTCTTGTATACAGCATATTGTTGAATTTTGTTTCCTAATCCACTGTGCCAGTCTATTTCTTTTAATTGGTGAATTGAGCCTGTTTACATTTCTTTTGTTTATTTTGTTTTGTTTGGGTTTTTTTTTTGGCAGAACTGGGGATTGAACTCAGGCCCTTGTGCTTGCCACGGGAGCGCTTAGTCTACTGAGCCATCTCCCCGGCCTCTGAATCCATTTACATTGATGGTTATAATTGAGATGTATTGACTTATGATTGACATATTGTTTACCTGCTGTTGTTTACCCCCTTTTCTTCTGTATTTAATTGTTTACCCTATTTTGTCTGCTCTCTCCATTGTCATTCGTGGAGTTTTGGTCATTTTGGTCCCTCTCTAGAATATCTTTATTTGTCTGAGTAGGGTCGGCTTTGTCATCATGAAATTCTTTAGTTGTTCTTTGTCATGGAAGTGTTTCACTTCTCTATCCATCTTGAAAGACAGTTTTTCAGGGTATAGTAGTCTGGGCTGGAATTTGTTTTCATAGAGGACTTGATGTACTCGGCTTCATGCTCTTCTTGACTTCATGGTTTGTGAAGAGAAGTCTATCGTTATTCTAAGGAGTTTTCCTTTAAATGTGATCTGTTTCTTTTTTCTAGCAGCTTTCAATACATTGTTCTTGTGCTGGATTTCTGGGATTTTGACTATTATATGTCTCGGTGTGTTTTTAATTGGGTTGATGTTATTTGGAGTTCTGTATGCTTTGGTTAGCTGAATGCCAGATTTTTCCCCCATATTTGGGAAGTTTTCTGCTATTACTTCTGCCCACATTCTTTTCATATTATTTGTATTGACTCTTTATTTCTTGTTGATACCTATTAGTTTCACATTGTTCATCTTTGCATCGTCTTACAGGTGATGAATTATTTTTTTCCTGCTTCCTAGTTGTTTTTAAGAGATCTTTTCTTACCTTTTTGTGAGCTGCAGTGGTGTCTTCAAGATCTGAAACTCTATCTTCAATTTCATTCATATGGTTTTGCAAGCTTTTTGTTGAGATTTTAAGTTCCTCTATATCTCTTTGACTCTGCTTCATGTGATCTGTTTCTTTCCTATAATGCTCATTCAAGGAATCCATCATTTTTCTAATCTCTTCTATTATTTTTATCAGTGTCTTCTTGAGAAGCAGTTATTAATTCTTTCATTACAGATATCCTTTCTTTTTTTACTTCAGAGATTATTTCTGATCTGATTTCCTCTATGTGTTCCTGCAGTTGTTTTGTTACTTTAGACGCTATTAATTCAGACACTTCAGCTGTGTGTTTCCCAATCTGTTCTGTGCTAGTGTCTCCTTCACTTGTTCTGGGTGGGCTCAGGGCCTGAGATTGTATTTTGCTCCTTGTATTTGTCATTTTATATAGCCCTGTGCTTTGGTGTAGAGCTTTGGTGCCGTTATAACCTTAGCACCTATTGGAATTCGGGTGTAGGTCCACGAAGTTTGAATTCATCCAGTTGTGCCTGACTTAGGTCTGTCTGTTGTCCTCAGCTTCTTTCTGATGCAGCCCTTGGAAGGGAACCAGTTTTGGCCCTCTGGCAAATTGTTCTGCTCCTGGATTAGCTGGTTGGTTCTGGCCCCTACCTCTCTGTAGGGACTTCAGCTTCAGAGTTTCACCCCAGGCCTGGGCTGGGTAGGTAGGGTTTTTGCTGGGCCCAGACCAGTCCAGTGGGCACAGGGGCGGTCAGAAGCTCTTCCACCTCTCGCTGGTCCTGGGCTTGGGCTGAGTCTGGAGGGGTCCTAGGAGCAGAGTGGAAGTTCTCACTCAGAGGCTGGGCTTGGGCTGTGTCTGGTGGGGTCCAGTGGGTGCAGGGGAGCCCAGAAGCTCTCCTACACACTCACTGGGCCTGGGCTTGGGCTGGGTCTTGGGGATATATTTTCTGTTACAACTGTTCTTGCAGATTGGCCTAAACTGATCTAAACCAGCAGTCCCCAACTTTTAAGTATCAGGGACTGGTTGTGTGGAAGATAATTTTTCCACAGCCTGGTGGGTGAGAGGCATGGTTTCAGGGTTAGAGTCTCCTAAAGAGTGCACAACATCAATCCACTGCCTGTGCAGAGCCCAGGACGGTTCACCCTCCTAAGAGAATCTATTGCCATTGCTGATTGGACAGTGGAGCTCAGCCTGCGAGCGATGGCGAGGGGTTGTGGATACAGAAGAGGCTTTGCTTGCTGCCCTCCCCTCCCCTCCCCTCCCCTCTCTTCTTCTCCCCTCTCCCTCTTCTCCCCTGCCCTCTCCCCCCTCCCCTCCTCCCCTCCCCACCCCTCCCCTTCCCTGTGCAGTCCATTTTCTTAAAGCTCCGGATTGGCACTGATCTGCGACCTTGGTTTGGGGATCCCTGGTCTAAACCCAAGATTTTTGGTGTGAGACTAGTAATTTGTCTAAATTCAATTCTATTGCTTAGTTCAAATGAAGCTACATTCAAGGCAGATGTCTCCCCAAGTGAGCATGGGGTATTCAGGACAGTGGCAGCTTTGCGGTGACAGTAGGAGGGAGACTTGGATACTCGGATGAGAGCTGTCCTGTCTCCACAGAAATGGCGGGGCTTAAGTCAGAATATTCAGGAGGGCTGGCTGTAGCACTCACAGCTCTTTGGGGCTCGGGGGTGTTGGGGTGTTAGTAGTAGCATCAGGAGCCTTCCCTGAGCTCTGCCACCCCAGCGGAGGTTGTTCTGCCAGAGAGGCAGCAGAGGCATCTGGTTAGCGGGGGTGGAGAGGGGCCCTCAGCTGAGCCTGGAGATCGGGGCAGAGGGGCTCGCATGGCACTGCTCAGCCAGGATCCTTCATCCGCAGGGCTGGCCTTTGCCTGCAGCTGGGGGCTTAGTCCAGAGCAGGGCGGCCAGAGACTGAGTCCATCCGGCCGGTCTTGGAGTCTGGGTCTTGGGAGCGGCCCAGCGCTGGGTTTGTCTGGAGCAGTCTGATGTTGGAGTCTGAGGCAAAGTCCAGGGCTCAGCTTCCTCTCCTTCCTCCGTGCAGGTGCCCTGTCTTTGCTGCTGTGTTGCCTAGGAATTGCGGGACGGGAATGGAAAACTGACTGTCCTTCTCTCATTGGTGCATCTTTTCTTACTTCTGTGCTGCTTCAGGTGCTGCAATCCCTTACCTGCTTTCCTTAGTTCTTGTAAAAATGTTCTCATGCATAGGTGATTCTTCAAACTGATGCTTCTGCCATCATCAGAGTCCTTTTCTGCCATCCTAGTGACCACACCCCTCCCATGCCTTCTTATATTTTACCATGATGAACATTTTTTAAAATTAATTTTATTGAGAAAAAATTGCAATGTGACAGCTTCAAAACAGGTTGGTAGAAGAGTAACAGCAATTCATACATTGCATATTGTTGTCTTTGTAGTAGTCATTCATAGCACAAGATGCAGACGTGATATCCTGTCCAAACACTGTTAGTACAGATCTTTCTTCCTATTGAATTAAGAGAAAGTAGCTATAGATCTATCCTAACTATTTTGTATATACAGATACAAAATTTTCCTTCATTGATATCACCTTTTTTGGTTCGTTTTTGTCAGAGATGGGTATTCTATTGCCATCCAAATATTGTAGGTGCATGAATTCAGCAAAATATTCTAATATAGTCCAGCATTTTTGCAACATTTTATTTTTTTGAGAATTCTATCTCCATGTACAACTTTCCCCTTTTTTTGTAGCTCTCTCCTGGTTTACAGGGAATTACACTCTCAAAATTATTTGTTAATCCTATTTGCTCTCTGACAGTCACTTTATTCACTCTATTATATGCTGCAGGAGGCTGTTATGGTGTGTGTCTAGTTGTCCCCCTAAAGCCTCATGTAAGTCACGGGGCAGACTTACTTCTAGAGTTTGTGATTAACTCATGACCCACTGGGATTGTGGGTCCGAGTACTGCTGGGATTATGGGTGTGAGTGCTACACCTGGCCTGGGGCAGAGAGCCTGAATGTAACATAAGAGAGACAGAGAGACAGATTTGCCCTCTGTTGTCACTGTTGCTGCTACTCCTTCCTTTTGCTCTTGCTGTTTTGCTGCCTTTGGCCACCATGAACAGCTGTCCTCTGCAAGCTCCATACCAGTCTGCCTTGGAGCCAGCTGAGTATGGACTAAAAGTTCCAGTAACTATGAGCTAAATAAACCTTTCCTTCCTTCATTTTGAGTGTCAGGTGTTTGTCCCAGCAATGACAGAAGAGTAACTGAGACAGAGGCTCTCCACTTTCTTACTTATACTTTCTGTCATTGACTCCAATAAGGGAGACCCATTGCTCAGGACAGTCTAGGAAGTATGCTGAATAAGGGTAGCAGGAATCCTAATAAGTGACCTGCTTCATTCTTCTAGGACCTCATATGAGGTAGGATGGAGCATATATATATATATATATATATATATATATATATGATGCTTTTCTTACCTCAGCCAATTTCTCACATACCTGTACTACCAGAGCGATTCTGCAGATAAGCACTAACCCCTCCTTGAGTGGTATAACACAGCGGTATGACATGCTCTGCCCAGGACCCAATGATGCAAATCTCTTCTATCTTGATTGGCTCACAGCCTGAGGAAGTTTCCAGCCCCAGGGAGGTCAAGAGTTATTTATATTCATAATGTGCAGCTTTTTGGCTGAGCTGTGTGGAGGCAAGCTCCATCCTAAGAAGCTAACAATTTTCCTGTGTGGTCCTTTCGCTTTCAGAATGGGTTCTGGTGGGGTGACCCAGGTGCTGGGTCTGCTAGTGAGTCTGATCAGGCTGCAGTCCTCAGTGGCCCAAGGCAGAGACTGTCCAGGTAAGAACAGGGCAGCTTTTCTCTGGGTGTTTGTGCTGGAGTTGGCGTGAGGGAGGGAGGCCTTTCCCTGTAGCTCCATGCTGCTGAAGGAGTACACGTGGCTTCTGGTTTCAAAGAGCAGTTTTCTTCCCATAGACAGAAAGCCACTCTTCCCTCTTTTCCATGCACAATGGACCTCCTGAAAAAGGAACTTCAAGTACCACAGACAGAGACCCGAAGTGTAGGGAAACATTTTGACAGGTCAGGTTCTTTATTATATCAACATCAAGGTCAAAAACTGCTCAAGTTGGAAGCAGTCTGAGCCTAACTGCCACCCTTAAGCCAGGAGTTCATTCTGATGAGTGTGATTATTCCTGTATTTATCTAATGGAGGTGCACGGCCACAAATAAAATGGGAAACTGGTTGGTCATTTACTAAACTCCTGTTATGTGGCCAAAACTGTAGTGAGCAGTTTTGAGAAGTGCAAGAAGGTGAGCACACTAACTACCCCCGTCCTCAGGTTATCCTGTACAAGTTAATTTTCGCCGTGATTTTTCTAGCTGAGGAGATGGGCTGTGCGAACACGAAGAAGTGTTAGACATGAGTGCGCCTAGTTAAGAACTGAAAACAGGGCGTGATGTGCTAAGAACAGATTCCCCTTTAAATGTCAGTTTCACTGAAAACAAAAGAGGAACAAACCTGGGGGTAGAGCACCATTGTGGTGAGAGGAGAGAAACCGTTCTGCGTGTATCACTCCCTTAAACCATACAGCTGAAAAGATCAGCCTAGATTTTAAATGATAAAAACATTCATCTGATTTTCTTATTTCAACTGTAAGAGGAAGTAGAGAAGGATGTTAGCCCTGAGGGACTGGAGGTTGGGACTTCTGCTGGAATGAGCTGTTGAAGGAGAGACGGGCCTGGCTGGCCCACAAAGGTCATCCTGATGGCTCAGCACAGGAGTCCCTGGTGGAGGTCACTGAGCTCAGAAATGAAGGCAAATTTACTGCTCAAACTCAGGAGCAGTTCAAGTCTCAATGTCATTTCTTCAGAAAGCTCTGCCCTGACCTACCGTGTTACTAACCTATTGGCACATTTCCTATTACTGTTCTTGTCCTCAAGTGCACAGAATTGAGTTAATCTTACCAAGCTCGCTGGCCACTGTGGTCGCTGGTCCGGGCCAGGACTCTCTCTTCTTTATCCTGTATCTCCATTTCTTTCTCTTTTTTCTGCAAGAAAGCCATTCTAGGTATGCCCGCTATGTCTAAAGTATGAAGGTATCTTTCAGAAATACATACCACTGTTTTCCTGTGTGCATTTAAAATTTTTTATGTGCTATTGTGCATCGAATCACGTTCCTTTTCTTTTCTCACAACACTATGCCCCTGAGCCACAGAATTTCAGAGACTTCCTTGCAAGTCCACGTGGTCCGACGTAATTTACGAGGTACTGGATTTCCCAGAGGTAGGGACCGGCTCTTAGTTCTTTTTGGTTTTTCAGAGGATTTTGTGATTCAGGCCAAGGCTGACTGCTACTTCACGAATGGGACAGCAAAGGTGCGGTTTGTGGTCAGGTTCATCTTCAACTTGGAGGAGTACGTGCACTTCGACAGTGACGTGGGGATGTTCGTGGCCCTGACGGAGCTGGGAAAGCCCGACGCGGAGCAGTGGAATAATCGGCCAGATATACTGGAGATGAGCAGAGCTTCCGTGAATATGCTGTGCAGGCACAACTACCGGCTGGGGGCCCCCCTCACCCTGGGGAGGAGAGGTGAGGTGAACGGCAGGGTCTAGTGGGGCTCAGGAGCCTGCACCCTGGGGCCCTGGTCACGACTCTTCTTCTGATGTCTGCCTTAGGCCAAATGGGTTATAATAGAGCTCTGAGGGTGTCCTGACCCCACTGATAACTCCCGCATTACCCTCACAGGTCAGGTGTTGGCCCTTACATACTCCCTCCAAAATAAGACCAGGTCTTATGTTAATTTTGTACCAAAAGATACAATAGGGCTTATTTTCAGTAGGTGCCTTATTTTTTCATGTTCAAAAGCCTACATTTATTTATGTGTAAACGTCTACATTTATTCATGTATGAAGGTCTACATTTATTCAAATACGGTCATGCCATCTTATTGGGAACATCATCATAGCGCTCCAAGCCCCGAGTTCTGCCCTGAGTCCCCTGTGAGCCCACTTCCTGCAGCCCTCTGGCCCCAGTCCTCAGGCCCAGCAGCAGAGCTGGCCTTAATGACCTCTGCTCGCCCACGCAGCCTGCTCATAGTGCGCTGGCACACAGCTGGCAGCGATTTCACCCCGGGAATTACCCCTCCATGTCACGACCTCTTGCAGGCCGGGCTTCACGAAGTTTCCATTAAATTAGGTGTTATGGAATAGGAGTGGCAAAAAATAACAGTTGAGAATAATGGTCCAAAAGCAGCAAAAACCTCAGTCCCCAAGACTCAGAAAATGTTGCTTTATTTCACACGAGTGCATTAAGCACAAGACATATTGAATTATGAAGATTAATGTTAGACACAGCCACCCATGCATCACCAAATGCACACGTTATTCATGTGTTGTACCTGTGCTCCAGTTGGCCATTTGGCAATGAGACCCCAACTCACCTGCTTACCCAGGTGTTTACCTCTTGTTTAAAAGCACCTGCTTTGAACAAGTATTCATACTTACAAATACTTAATTATGATTTATATTATCATTTATTTTAAGTATTAATAGCAATAATGTTATTCACTTATATTTAAGTACATATTAATATTATTATTTTCATATTTCAAAATGTCCGTTTCATGTTTTAATGGATCTCCTGAGGGTGCCCATCTGGCCGACAATCTTAATTGACTCTTTATTTTGGGGCTAGAGCTTTGTTATGAGTCTCCTAAGCAATCATGCAGGGCTTATTCTCCTGTTAGGTCTTATTCTGGGGAAATACAGTACACGAACAAGGAGCTTCGAGGACCAGCACACTTTCAAGTACAAGGAGTGGCTGCAGGAGGACGTGGCAAAGTGTCACTCCCCGGGGTGTTGACATCACCTGCTTAAGTCTTGGAGGCTGATATTTCCCTAGAGTTTGGGTTTCTACTTGAGTGATCTGGAAAGAGACCTGAGGATGTGGTGGTCCCTGAAGCCTCCTGCCCTGGCTTGGAGGTTTTCTTTCATAATGTCTCACTTTTCTCTCTCTTCTTAGTACAACCAGAGGTCGCAGTGTACCCAGAGAGGACCCCCTTCCTGCAGCGGCACAACGTGCTCCTCTGCTCTGTGACTGACTTCTATCCAGGGGACATCAAGATCAGGTGGTTCCGAAATGGACAGGAGGAGCGAGCTGGGGTTGTGTCCAGTGGCCTGATCAGGAACGGAGACTGGACATTTCAGACCGTGGTGATGCTGGAGATGACCCCTGAACTTGGAGATGTCTACAGCTGCCGGGTTGAGCACCCCAGCCTGCTGGGCCCTGTCTCAGTGGAATGGAGTGAGCATTAGTTTCTTTCTTCTTTTTTTTTTTGACATCAGTTATTTTATTTTAAAGAAAAATAAAAACAATGGTACAAAATCTCAAAACAAGATTTTAGGAGAGTAACAATGGTTAGTACATTGTGTATTGTTACTGCCAAAGTAGTTTCTCATATTACAAGATATAGGCAAGAAATAATAAATAAACAACATAGG
>NW_004524581.1:31628089-31629918 GCF_000260255.1 Octodon degus
CTCTGGGTCTGTTCAGGATCCCGCAGTCGTCTCACTCACTCTCTGGGCCTGCGCTCTGGGTCTGTTCAGGATCCTGTGGCCCCGGTGGTCTCACTCACTCGCGGGGCCTGTGCTCTGGGAGCATTAGTTTCTTATACTCTCCAGGTTGACTCAGGACCATACGGACTCATTACAGAGTCTGGGTTCCCTCTTCATTAATCTACGTCACAGCACAAATTCTCCTTTCTCTAGGTCTGGAAGAGTCATGGAAATCAGAGTCCTTGGGTTAGGGTGGGAGAAAACAGGAAAACCATTCTCACACCTTCCAACGCTCAGGCCACCTCATTCCTTGCTCCTAGCCCTGGGAGCTGGTATTCTCTAGCTAGTATGTTGGTCTTAGTATTTAAGGGGCATCTCACAGGATACAAGAACTGGCAATGAATGGGAGACAACTTCATGTGTGTGAAACTTGCCCTCAGAGAATCGCTTCTAAACTTCTCTCAATGATACTGAATTTGATGCTGAGTATAAGCTTTCAAGAAGGTGCACCAAATATTGGGAGCTTTTTACTAACTCTAAAACCTGTTTTCCATAGGAGCTCAGTCTGAGTATTCTTGGGGAAAGATACTAAGTGGAGTTGCAGCCTTACTACTCGGATTGGTCTTCCTTCTGGCGGGAATTGTCATTCACCTCAGAGCTTGGAAAGGTAAGGAGCATTTGAAGGGAAGCCTGCCATGTGCCTTGTGCATCCCTCACTTTCCACATTTCTTACCTCAACAATTGGAGGCAGGGAAGGCTGATTGCTCTTCTCAGAGATCACTAAGCTAGTCTTTTTGGAAGCTAGAAATATTCCAGTGGGAAGCAGAGATGGAGACATGTCGGCCAGACTCTATCCCTCAACATAATCTCAGCACTTGGTCCTAATGGGGACATTCAATTCTTCCTCTCCAGCATCTGTAGATGGTTTGGTAATGAGGTAACGTCTCTTACTCCTTGTCTTTGGATGTCAGAGCATTCCCAGTTCTTTGGCCAGGGGACTCCATGGGGTCAAGGAGAAGAGAGAGGGTGTAGTTTGGTGGCATTGTTTCCTAAATCTCTGGAATGGGAGGGCGGGGTTGTCTCATGAAGCCTTTATCATCTTCTTACAGAACGCAAGAGCCATTTGTCCAACACAGCACACTAAGGTCCTAATTGAAGCTCTTCCCTGGATCCAGAGGCACTGCTCAGTGGCCTGGCCCTGAGTTAGGCAAAACACTCAAGAAATTAACGTTCTGCGAATGAACCTTTTCCATCCCAATTGGAGTCCTGAGCTAATTCTAGAGTGTGTGCCTTGAGGTCATGCATCTCCCACCTTCCTGCCCTTCTTCCTCTACTCACGTACTCCATGAGTGGCCATTTCAAAAGGCATCATCCAGTCATTTCCCTAAGACTAACCCCTTCCAATTGCAAGCTGCTTTCTTTCCTATGGCCAGACCTAACTCTTGAGTCACGATTCCTAAATCTTTATCTCTTCCAATTTTAGTCTCCATGATCGTTAGCAAACAAATGCTTATGTATCACTATTTTTTACTGTTGTAAAAAATCTTTTTATCATAAAATAAAACATATATACAGCAACATAAAATGTATAATTAATGGATTATATAAAGCAAAACCCTGGTAATCACCATTCAAATCAAGAAACAGAATTTTGGGCTGGTGAGATTGCTCAGTGGTCTAAAGCACCTACTTGGAACAAGCTTAGCAAATGCACAGGGACCGCGGTTCAGTCCCCCAGCACCACATGCCAGCCAGCCCCGCTCCCAGTGGGCTGAGCTGGCCACACACACACGCACACACACACACACACA
>NW_004524581.1:31638168-31645083 GCF_000260255.1 Octodon degus
GCCCTTTGTTGTAGATCTTTGCTGTAGTTATAACCTTCACACGTACTGAAGTTCAGGTGGAGCTCTACAGAGTTTGGAGTTATCTAGCTGCGTCTGGCTTAGGTCTGGCTGCTGTGCTCAGCTCCTTCCTGCTGCGGACCTGGGATAGGACTGGGTCTGGGGGTTCCTGGAACTCGGCAGAAATTCCGGACCTGGGCTAGGACTGGGACTCCAGAGGCTATTATTTCAGAGTTTTCAAGTGTGTGATTCCCAATTTCTTCTATGCTAGTGTCTCCTGCATTTGTTCTGGGTGGACTCGGGTCCCGAGAATGCATTTTTCTCTTTCTCTTTGTCATTTTGTATAGCACTGTCTTCTGACCTTTGGTGCAGAGCTTTGGGACAGTTATTCCCTTAGCTCCGGGTCCGGATCTACGAAGTTCAAAACCATCCAGGTGGGTGTGGCTGGGGTTTGGCTGCTGTGCTCCACTTCCTCCTGCTGCAGCCCTTGGAGGTGAACCCGCTGTGCCACTCTGGCAAGTTGTTCTGCTCCTGGACAGCTGGGTGGGTCTTGCCTCTAGCCTCTCTGCAGGGAGTTCTGGCACAGGGTTCCACACCGGGCCTGTCTGGTGGGGAAATTCCACTCACATGCTTGGACTGGACCTGGCTGGAAGGAGGATCTGGAGGGCCCCAAGCAGTCCCCCTCACACACTGGGCCTGGGTGCTGGCTTTATGCCTGATTTAATGTCACTTATTTCTGTACTTGACTTGATCACCAGTTCAATCAATGCTATAACGAATAATAGGATTTCATCCTTTTTTAAAATAACTAAATCATTTTTATTGTATACAAAAGTTCTATAAGGGTCCTGATTTTAAAGCTATATCTCTTTATACCAACATGTTTATGAACTAATGGCATAGTCATTGTGGTTATTTGACCCTTTTTTGTTTGTACTGGTCGTCGAACTCAGGACCTTGTTCTTGCCAGGCAGGCACTTATGCCACTGAGCTACCTCCCCAGAGCTACTTGACTGTTGTTTAATAGGTTTCTCAGGAAGAGTTCAGGGGAATGTCTCTGCCTGATTTCACGACTACTGAAAAAACTAACAAAGACTGTGTGGCTTATATACAGCAGTAATACAATCTCATAGCTTGGAAGGTGGGCGTTTGGGTTTAGGATACCAGCATGGTCAGGTTCTGATCAGGGTTTTGGATATTTCGATAATGCTTTTTGCTAATTCATGAAATGGTGGAACGAAGGCAAGGGAAGTATCCTGGCCCCTCAGCCCAGAGAGATTGTACCAAGGTCTTTTGCATACAGATAAAGATTTAGTTTTTCTTATTTTCACTTTGAGACAAGTTATCATTCATTCATGAGGTTTTCTAGCCTGGCCTCAAACTTATGATCCTCCTGTCTCAATCCTCCAGAGAGGTGAGATTATAGGTGTGTGCCACCACTTGGCTCTTTTAAAAATTAAAAAGATTTTAAAATAAGGGCTCTAATTGTATTCATGAGGGCCTTGCCTAAACATCCTCACTTCTAACACAGTCACACTGGGGAGTAGGATTACAACACATTAATTTTTGGGGAACAGAAACATTCAGTTTCTAGAATGAAGTTCTACCAGGTTAATACTATCTCTTAGTTATTGCAGACTGATAGTCTGCAATTTCCCTATTGAGTGGACAGAAAAGGCTGAATAAAGAGAGGCAAATAGAATCATTTCAGGCATCCAGGAAGAGCAAAACCCTGTCCAAGAATTCAAGATTCTTTCAGGGCTAAGACCACAATATTCTCTGGGTGGGCTGTATTTATTTAGTTATCAGAGGAAGGGAGGAGTACTCAAGAAAGGCAGAACCACTCAAGGACCTGTCTCCAAGTGGGGTATTAAGTTAATCCACCTCAGAATGAGATACCTGCAGCTACAGTCTTTATCTAGTTGAGGTTGGGTCCAGGTGTCCTTTGTGTGACCTTGTCTTATCCTTTGAGGCTTTTCAGCTTCACCCATCATTATAGGCCTCAGTACAGAGGATTAGTGACTCACAGAGGCACACTTACTATGTGTCTGCTGCCCATTTCCAGACAAGGACTCACAGGTAAACTTGAAAATCTCATTGGTCAATTTAAGTTCTCAGCACTGCCTCATAGTAGTCTCCATCAAAGTTCTTATAGTCAAGAATCAGTTGTGCTGGATATAAAATTATTGGTTATAAACTTCTGGAGAAGGTAGAAAGTTAGAAGCCAGCCTCAAATCAGCTTTTTCAGTACCTGGAATTGAGAAATGCTCATTTAAGGAGAGCCCTATAGCTGGACAAGGCATGATTGGGGCCTGAGAGAAGGAAAGAGAGAGCTAGACTGAGCTCAAGAGCAAAAGCAGAGGAGGAAAGGAGAGAGACAGAGACAGAGACAGAGCATCCGCAGAGCTCCAGCTTCACTAGAACCCAAGGCCTGAGCCTGTGAGTGGAGCTACAAGTTGAAGAAAAGGAAGTGGGGAGGATGGGTGGAAAGTTGACTTCTTGAAAGAATAATTCTGGATTTGATGGAGAAGCCTGTGCATGCACATAATATCCTGGACTTGAAGTGAGAATAATAAAAAAAGGAGGATGTGGGGGCTTGTGAAAGAAGAGAACAATTATTGTATACATGTGTTTCACTCTCTATATAAGATAGGCATAGAAATGGACATTGTACTTCTGGAGAGAGGTGCTTCTAGTTATCCATGTTGCTGTAACCCCATAAATTGTTCATTGTGCTTGTCATAATGTCTTTCTAATTTTATTTTGGTACTCATTTTCTTTTTTTCAGATTTTAAACAATATGTATTTAAATTGAGCATGTTAACACCTTGTCTACTCTTAGTAGTCAGTTTGGATCAGAGTATGTGTTTCTTTTTTTTTTTTTTTTTTCTGGAAAATATTTTGTCTTGACCTTTAAAAAAGAAATTAGAAGGACAAAGCTTGCTTTCTTTTAAAATACATGCTACTATTTTGTAAGCATTGTGCTGTTGCTTCTTACAGTCCTGGATCTGAAGACAAAATTTACCTCCTGAAGAGACAGGGAGGGCCAAGAGCACCACAAACATGAAGCTACAAGGGGCCGGGAAGATGGCTCAGTGGAATAAGCACTTTCCTGGCAAGTGCAAGGGCCTGAGTTCAATCCCCAGTTCTGCTAACAAAAAATAAATAAGTAAAATTAAAAAAAGAACATGAAGATATAGCACCACAGAATATTACGTCTGAGGCCTGGTCTGTCCCTCAACTTCTTGTTATAAAAAGGATATATCGCTCTATGATTTAACTTACAATTACCTGACTATTTCTTATTGGAAACTAATTGTTTTAAAACAATTAACTAATGAATGAGTAAGGAAAATATACTGCATACACACCATGGAATGCTATTCAGTCACAATAAAGAATAAAAACTTGTCATTTTCAGTGAAAAAAAAAAAAAAGAGACGATTGAGGCCAATGGTTCTACAGAAAATGGAGTCACAAGAGATTCAGGCCAAGTTCAGGGTTTGGAGAATTATGCTGGAAGATGCAATAGGTAAAACTCTTGAAGACATAGGCATAGGCCAGAGCTTTCTGAAAAGAACTCCAAATTGTACAGGCAATAACATAAAAAATAAACAAATGGGATTACATCAGATTAGAAAGGCTTTGTGCAGCAAAGGAAACAACTAACAGGAGGAAGAAGCATCCTACAGAATGGAGGATTTTTTTTCTTGCCAGTTACTCCTCATACAAAGGTTTGATTTCTAGACTATGTAAATAACTAAAAAAAAAAAATAGCCCCACAAAGCAAATGATTTAATCAAAAAGTAACAATTGAAATGAATAGACACTTCTAATAGATGATGTGCAAATAGGTACATGAAATAATGTTCAGCCTCGTTGGCCATTAGAGAAATGCAATCAAAACAACACTGTATGTTGGGAACCATGGAAGCTAGAAAATTGGTCAAATGTGTGTATGTGGGACTAGGCCTCAGTGCCTAAAAGCAAACAAGCTGCCTCAGTCCTTAGATAAGCATCTTAACTGATTAATGTTGGCTATTAGTCACTAGGGAGCCTTGTGTCATATGTTACTAATTTTGCAAAGGTATAAATGTCCATATTGTTACTCAGGGGAGAGGGGAGTCATCTCACCAACCAGGCACATGAGTCACCACCCAACCAAGCTCTTGTCTTTTTATCTATATTTTCCTCATTCCTGCTGCCGTTTCTCTCCAGGTAGAATGGATCACACTGACACCAATGGATATTTACATTTGGTGCCCAAACGGGACATGAACCCTGACCAACAACTAAGGTTTTATCTTATTCCACAAAGAATGGCTACCATCGAGAGTAACCACTATGAAAATCACAAAGGGGATTTCTTAAAAATACTAGTTATGGAAATATTATTTGACCTAGTTGTCCCTTTCTGTATATCTTCTTGAAGCAGCTAAAGGAAAGGCATCATATTATGGTGATGCATGCGTGTCCACGTGCATCGGAGCCCAACTACATTAGCTAAATCTTATAGATCCATCAACACATGAATGAGAATTGGTATGCCTCCAGAATCAAAAGTACAAATTATTTTTGGGATCCCTTTGTCTAATTATTCTCCAGGTGTCAACCACTCTCCCTCCACCTTTCTCAAATCCATCACTTCCTTTCCATGATCACTGAAACTGTCTACGATGTCCCGTCTTGCCTGAAATAGTACCATGTCTTGGTAACTGCTACGTTTTCTTTACATTTATTCTTCTGATGTTTTATCTTGAATCTTCCTCCATTCCCTTTTCTAATAACCTTTTATATGCTATACATAAAGACCCACAAACTGCACAGAATGGGTCCTATTATTTGATGGAGTCACTCCTACTGTTGGTGTTTATACACACTATTTTTCAGCTAAAATTCACCTTTTCAGAATTAAATCCTACACTTCCAACTTGTAAACTGGGTCTGTTTCCTTTTGTATTAGTTTCTTAGGGTTGCTATTGCAAAGAACCACAAAGTAAGTAGCTTAAAAAACAATGCATTATCTATAATTTGGAGGCCAGCAGTACACCCCCAGGGTGCCAGTGGGGTGATGTTCTCTCTGAAGGGTGCAGGGGAAGTTTCTCTCCTTGCCGCTGTTAGCTCTGGGAGGCTTCTGGCAATCATTGGTGCCCTTGGTGTGTAGATGCCTCACGCCCGCCTTTACCTTCATCTTTATATGGCCTTCTCTCTCAGGCATCTGCACAAATTTCTATCTTCTTATAAGGACACTTGACAGTCCTAATCCAGTAGGATTATATTTTAACTTGATTCCAAACAAGGTCACATTATTTATGGACTGAATGTTTGTGCCCTTCTAAAGTTCACATGCTGAAATCCTTACCCTCTTTCCTTACAAGGTGATGGATTAGAAAATAGAGCCCTTGGAAGATAATTAGGTCCTGAGAGTGCCACCCTCATGGTGGGATTATTGCTCTTACAAAAGGAGACCTCGGAGAGCTCCCTCACTCTATCATGTGAAGGCACAAAAGCCAGCAGTATGGAACTCAGAAGAGGGTTTTCAGCCAGACCCACCATACTTACACCCTGATCTTGGACTTCCAGCCTCCAACAACTGTGAGAAATAAATTGAGGTTGTATGGCATTCTGTTAAATCAGCCTAAATTAACTAGTACATACTTAAATATTTTAGTGTTTAGAGCATCAACATACATTTTTGGGAAACAATTCAACCCATGACATTTCTCTGCAGAGATGGACTTCTCCCTCTATCCAACCCCAGCAGTCAAAATCCTTCTACTGCTTTAAAATCTAGCCAACCTTCACTTCTGCCATGATGTTGCTCTTAATGCCCCTCACAACTCCTCTGATATTACATGATATTTTGCCACTTTTATAACATAGCAGTATCTATACAACTTTCTGATGCTAAATCCCAAACTTCTCAAGACAAAGGTATATACATCATTTATCCCTGTATGTTCCTAAGTGTCTAGTGGTGTACCTTTTACTCATGAATTCAGTTGGTTATATCTATTTTTTCAAATTGTTGATATGAGATTTTTGACCATTTTTATTTTTTGTCACTTAAAGTAATTTTTTACTTTCATCATTAAATAAAAGTGTTCAGGCATTCTCCCTTCCACCCCCACAAATTTAGGATATATACACGATGAAGTACTACTCAGATACAAAAAGGATAATTCTTGAGTCTTATAGGAATGACAAGTTAAATAAATCAGCTATGGAAAGTTAAGTGTCTCCTGATTTCTCTTGTATGAGGAACCTAAATTGTAGGGAGCTGCTGATGTTGGTCTTGAGAAAGATATTTGGCCTAAGACAATTTCAGTCATTAGTTGCTAGCCAACCTTGTGTTTCATAATACTAACTCTGCAAAAGCATAAATAAATGTCCCTACAGGGATAGTTCAGTTCTTCTCCTCCCATCAGAAGAGAGAAGACCTCCACTGGATCTCAGCTTTCCTCTCTTGTCTATATTTCCCTCGTCCTCCCTCCATTTCCCCCTGGTATCACTGGTAACAGCATATGTCGTCACACTATGAAGAATTTAAAGAACAAAATAAAACATCAATGATAGCAATCAGGGAAGTAGACTTTGTGGAGGTGGAAAGGTGATCTATGCCCCCAATTTTGTGCCCCTTTAATCATTCTTTCCATCATATATTCTTTCTAAAAAGTGAAACTACTTGTGGTGCCTCCCTTGTTAGCAACCTGTGAATGGCCCTATTGATTGTAGAACGAAGTTCACAGTCCTGAGCCTCATGTGTGAGGCCTCCATTGTAGGGAGCTGCGTGTAGCCGCGCCCTAGGATGGCACCGGTTTCCACCTTCCACCCCCTCAGGGGGTGAGCGCTCCTGATAATCAACAACTCCATAAAAGGCCAAGGCTTGGGCTAATGCATTGCTTCCACGTACCTGGA
>NW_004524581.1:31645183-31649524 GCF_000260255.1 Octodon degus
GTGGGCTGAGCTGGCCACACACACACGCACACACACACACACACACAAATAAAATAAATAAATTAAAAAAAAAAAAAAAGAAACAGAATTTTGCCAGCCACTGCAGAAATCCTTTTGTGTCTGAGGTTAATTAAATCCCTCCCTCCTATCAAAAGTAGAGAAATGCTATATTTACTATACCTCTTCTCTTGTATTCACTGGTAGCCAATTAATCTAAATATGACTTATGAGCAGCATACTTTATTTTGTTTTCTCTCAGATTTCATACATTTTTCCTCCATCCTTTTCTTCTCGTTAAGGTTAATGTGTGGACCTGAGCTACTTGACCTGAAGTGTTTCCCACACTTGGGGTTTTGCTAAGTACATACACATGCTACAGTTTAACGCGCCCCTTTGCAGTCCATGCTTCCTGCCAATGAGCACTGACTACAGAGGGTGGCTCAGACTTTGTTTTGATCTGCTTGGGAAGTCCATAGCTAGCTGTGTGGTCTTTCCTCGGAATATACGTCCACTAGTTTCTCATTCTGTGATGTTAGTAGCAGATGATGGTGATTGTCCAGGTCTGTGAATTTACTAAGGAAAAATGGTGATATTTCCCTTCAATAATTCCTTCATTGTTTAGTTATTTTATGTCATTTGTCCTTTTTCATGGAGTTATTTGTTCCAAGAGAAAAAAATCTATAGTGGCTGAAACTGCTGGTGCCTTCGCACAAAATGAAGAATGATACCAAATTGTAGAGGCAGTCAGTTATGTACTTCACTGCCTTGAACTCACAGGGGGACAAATGCCAGTTTCAGTGAAGAATGGAGAGATAGCTCAGCAGCATAAGCACCTGCCTGGCAAGTGCAAGATCCTGAGTTTGAACCCTGTTACAGAAAGAAAGAATAGGTTTGTTGAAGCAATAAAAGTCACTGGTTTCGCTAAGTCTTGAAACTTGAGCACGCATCACAATAGTGTGGCCCAGTGGGGAGCTTTTCTGTTGCACAGAATGCGAAGGCAGTTGTGTTTCATGATTGCTTGAGTTTTGAGTGGAATTAGTTTCTTTTTTTTAAAAGGTTCATTATTTTTCCTGAAAGAGTGTCCCACAGACACATGGTTACTTAGACTGGGTTCTATGGTATATATTTTCTCGAAAACAAAGTAAAGCTATCATTTTCAAGGAAAATATCAATTTCAAGGAAAATGATATTGACAATAAAATTGTATTGTAAAGAAAAATTAAAAATTTGAAAAACTTGCCATAGTTTCACATTACCTACATATTTTCCTGATGTGACTGGTGCTGCTATGAGCAAATGAGGTTTAGCAAACGTTGCTTAATGAAATGTGTTAATTTTTAAAGATCTTTATAACTGTGTGTACCAACACTTTCTGAAAGATCAGCGCATGATACTGCAAGGTCACTACATATAGGAGATACATTCAGAATGCCAGACATTCCGGTGAATTTCAATGCAACAGCTCATGAAAAAGTTCCTTGATAAAGTTTCAGATTCTATGTTGCAACTAAGTTGTAAAAATTCACTATTTTTTTAGTTTTCTTTTTTTTGTGCAGGGTCTTACTACACAGCCCAGACTCACAGTGCTCCTCCCGATTTCTGCCTCCCAAGTGCTGGGATTACAGGCATGCGCCACCACACCCGGACTCTTTTTTTTTTTTTTAAGTTAAGAAAACAATCATTAAAGCATATACATAGAAAAAATATTAGCTATGGAAGAACAAAATTAAATAGCATCTTATTCCACATTAGAAAAAAAAAAAAGAGCAAGTGGGTAAGAAACTAGACTTATTTATTCAAAGGACTGAAAAATAAAAGACCTGTTCTCATTGAATTTTATACTTACAAAACATACCTTTGAAAACTAAGAGTAAAATATTTTCCAGTTATACAAGCTCGAAATATTCTAATACTTCCAGACATAGCATATAGAAAATAACAGAGACCATAATCCAGAAGGCAAGAGAAGTTGCTGTGTGGTCCTGGATAAAGAATAAAGAGCTCTCAAAATGGTAGTTATGCAGGACTATGTAAAATATAATTATATTAGATGAACTCATTTAAAAGGTCATTGAAGATTTCCACAAAACAGTATCAATCTTATGTCAGGCTATATACATAATTTTTCGTGTGTGTGTGTGTGTGTGTGTGTGTGTGCGTGCGTGTGCGTGTAAAAGACAAGGAAGAACTATTATAAAGTCAATGGAAAGTGGAAATACACTTTTTTTTTGGTGGAACTGGGGATTGAGCTCAGGCTGTTGCACTTGCCAGGGAAGCGCTTATTCTACTGAGCCATCTCCCTGACCCTGTAAATATACTTTTTAAGGTTTCTAATACTAGGAGAAAGTATACCATGTTTTATAAGAAGATTGTAAGTCAAAGAAATAGTGTAAATCAAAAAACAAAAATTAAAATTAAACAATATTCAGACAATTAATTAAATATTAATTAATTCAAAATTAAATTAAATTATTTCAAATAATATTCAAAAATTAAAATTAAATTGTGAGTCCAACTAAGAGGCCAGAATATAGTGTATCGTATGTACAAATCTGTGATCAATTCAGAGTACTCACACAGTATTTGATTAGCTTAATATATACAAAAGTATGAACTAAGAAAAAGTTTTTATAATAGTAAAGAATTACTAAGAATACAATGTAGCCAGAATACTGGAATGGCAAATATATGACTGATAGGTTTTTGATGGTGTCGCAGCAGAGAAACAGGCAGAAAGAAAAAGGGAAAGAGGCTTTATTATAAAGGGAAAGAGGCTTCATTATCTTGGAGGACATGAGAGAATGTGGGAAGATAAGGAGTTCTCTGGATTGGAACACAGGGAGGCTGAGGCTTTCATGGCCTTTTGCCAAGGGCAGGGTTTGAGAGGGATGTTTAGATACACCTGAGGAGCTGATTGGGGCCTTCCCTGAGGTGGCGGGAAGGGTGGAAGGAAATTGCACCCCGGGCTGAGCTGGAGAAGAAGGGGGAGGTGGTCTCTAGGAAGGTAAGCTGTTGTTTTAAGGGCTTCAGCCATATTGCATGACCACCACAATAATTCAGCAATTCATACTAGGGCCACAACCTATCAATGACCAGCACTTCTAACAGTTTGGGGATAGGATATTGCACAAAGTTCTAGTATGTTGTGGACCTGGACAGTGTCCATGACGCTTACTGGTGGCCAAGTGTCACTTGTGGGCATGAGCTACTGCTATTTCCTTGATACCCACCCTGTAGACCCAGACAAAATCATGACCCATAAGGTGCAGGAGAAGCCCATTTGTAGAGTATGCTGATGGAAATATTTGGCTGCTATATACAAAGAGTAATTGAAAGACTGCTGTTATGTACCTCTTTTTCTCCTGAGTTTAATTGTTTGCCCTATTTGGTGGGTTCTTTCCATTCTCATTCATGGAGTTGTGATCACTTTGATCCCTCTCTAGAATAACTTTTAGTAGTCTGTGTAGGATTGGCTTTAGTTGAAAAGCCAATCATGAAATTCTTCAGTTGTTCTTTGTCATGGAAGTATTGCACTTCTCCATTAAACTTGAAAGCGAGTTTTGCAGGGTCTATCAGTCTGGGTTGGAATTTGTTTTCTTGCAAGACTTGTGGTACTTTGCTCCATGCTCTTCTTGACTTGATGGCTTGTGAAGAGAAATCTGCTGCTATTCTGATAGGTTTTCCTTTAAATGTGATCTGTTTCTTTTCTTTAGCGGCTTTTAGTATACTGTTCCTATGCTGAATTTCTGGGATCTTGATTATTATATGTCTGGATGCGTTTTTAATTGAGTTGGCGTTATTTGGAGTTCTATATGGTTCAGTTACCTGGATGTCAGATACTTTTCCCATATTTGAGAATTTTTCTGCTATTACTTCTGTCCATTTTTTAAAATCATTTGTATTAGCTCCTTTCTCATTGATGCCTATTAGTCTTACGTTGTTCATCTTTGCATCATCTGGCAAATGTTGAATAATTTTTTTTCCTGCATCCTAGTTGTTTTAAAGAGATCTTTTCTTACCTTTTCACTAGCTGCAATAGTGTCTTCATGATCTGAAGGTCCATTTTTACTTTCATTCAAATGATTTTGCCAGATTGTGATTGAGGTTTTAATTTCCTGTGTAGCACTTTGAATCTGCTGCATGCATTCTATTTCTTTCTTATATTGCTCATTCAAGGATTTCATCATTTTCTATTCTTCTCTATTTTTTTTATCAGTGTCTTCTTTAGAAGCTCTTAGTACTTCTTTCATTATAGTTATTTCTTTTTTAATTCAGAAATTATTTCTGATCTGATTTCCTCTATACATATTTCTGCAGTTGGTTCTTTACTTCAGAGGCTAT
>NW_004524581.1:31649624-31657137 GCF_000260255.1 Octodon degus
ATATCAAACATCTTAGGCATAACATGGAGCAGATATTTTTCATCAAGTATTGACATGTTGAACTTTAAGTCCCTACAGAATATGATGAAAAAACATTTGAAAATTAGAATATATTTTAAAAGTAGGCATAAAGAATTATATAATTCTTACGTTTACACATAAGTCCAAAAGTCTAACCATATACAACCTTAAAGGACAGTCTCACATGACATTTATTATGCATGCACATGTAGCAGGTTCCATGGGTGAAAAGCTTGCAGGCAGGCAGGTGTGAACTCCCCTATATTTCTGAGCCCCCACCTGGCTCTGCACTCTGCCCAGCCCACACCTGACAACTGTTAAAGAATTTTAGCTTAATTCTTCTTAGCAGTGTCCAGCCACACAGGCCCTCACCCCAGCCCTGCCGGCAAGCCCTGCCTCTCCTTAGATTTCAGGCTGTGGAGGGCTCTTCACGCCTGTGACCTTGCTGTTCGTCTGCCATCTTCTGCTTTCCAGGGCGGGGGCACCGGTGTTCCAGCTCTCCATGCCCCAAAGCAGGAACGTGGGCTCTGTGCAAATGTTTTGGAGTGAAGACACCGAGGAGAAGTTTCGTGGAAACTAACGAGGCCCAGGGAGAATGCATCCAGCTTCCCACGGAAGAGTGAAGACAAAATACGGCATTTCAAATGAAGAAAAAGGAGGAGAATTCATCACCAACGGATTTACCAAGTGAAATTCTTCAAACAGAGGGGCAATGATTCTAGAGAAAAACTTAGAATATCAGGAATGAAGGAAGAGCAACAAAACCTCAAATATCTGGGTAAATATAATAGAGGAATAGACTAATTCTGTTTCCTTGAATTCTTTAACATAGGTGTGAATCTATACCATTTCTATTTTTTTTATCATTTTGTATCTTCTTTAAAAATTAAAAAAAATAAATTGGTATTAATGCTGAAAGCAAAAACTATAACATACTCTAATGACAATTGATTGACCTCCCAATTGAGGAACCAGACCTGCCCAAATATGGATAGTATACCATAGGCTGGGTGCCTGGATGGGACAAAAAAGTAAAGAAGCAGCGTAGGGAACCCTGCTCTCCCTGGTGCACCATCATTCTCAGCCTGCTGTGCCCCACGCACATCAGACCAGGCTGTCCAGCCTCTGAGTGTCGCCTGACACCAGCAGCTACACAGGAAGCTTTCAGGCCTTTCGCCTCAGATGGGTGCTACAGCCTGGCCTCTGTCGATTCTGAGGCATGGCTTCTTGGACTAGGAAGCTACTGATTTTCTCTGTTCTCATGCTGCAGGCAGCCATTGGAGAATATCCAGCACCTGATCATGTGAACGAATCTAACAAAACCATAGATAGTATGCTTATCCGCCATTAATGTCATTATTCCTTCATGCTTGGAAAGGCTTATGGAGGCCTGATGTAGGGGATGTTATAGCCTCATGGCGCACAGTGATCCATCTGGTAGAGACACACTCTGGTCATTTACCCAAATCCAAACTTTATGCAGTTTTGTAGTGTGGGGTGTGTTAGGATGGCCTTTTAAAGGTAGAAAATAAGATAGCTGACTATCCGTTGTTCTTCCCCCAGCACGGGAGCATTTCTGTACTTGTTAACACATCTTCTGCACGTGTGAACACTGCCCCGGCCCATTCACTAGGTTACTCAGAACCCTGGAGTTTCTGATTGGGGCCAAGGACAGGAGCAAGATTGAGCGTGGCCACAGATAGCCCGGGAGATGTGAGCGAGCCAGGGTTGTCAGTGGTGGACACGGATGTGTAGGGCGTCTCTGTCAAGCCCTAGAAGGAAAGGCGCAGGGGTAAATCCCTGAAGAAAGCCACACCTTGGGAGAGAGTGAGTTGGTCACTGAGAAGAAGAAGAAGAAGAGAGAAGAAGAGAGAAAAAAGAAGAGGAGGAGAAGGGGAGAAGGAAGCACACGAGGAAGAAAAGGAGAAGAAGAAGAAAAAGCAAAAGAAGAGGAACAAGACCCTCTTTGTATCGCAGAGGCTGTTGATATAATACAAAGTATCCACAGAGCCAGGGCACTGTCAGAGTCCCAAAGCAGCCGTAATGCAGCCCTGAAGAGTAGCCTCTAAAGACAGTGATGACAGGGAACTGCTGGCCACAGAACTTGGCTTTTTGACTCTGTGCCCTTCATCTCTCTTTTTGTAGAGTATATATTTTATAATACTTGCAAATTCTTTTCTTTTTTTGGTGTACAAATATTCTAACACTGGTTTCAGAACCCAGGAATGCTTTTCTTGAGCACTCAGGAGCCATTCGTTTGAGCGGTAATAGTCAAGGAGGACAGTCCTTCCATCTCCCAGGCTCTCAGGAGGGTGGGCAGGAGCCTAACTTCAGTGTGTGCTTTGCTCCAAGCTGTAAAACCACTTCCTGCCCTGAAGGCATCATTTCCCTATGTGTAGTTTTACACACACACACATACACACACACACACACACACACACACATAGTGGGATGGCTGGGGGAAGACAGGGAGAGAGGGGGAGAGAGAGAGAGAATACAATGCCCAATGCTGCCTGGGACTTGTGTAAAGCTGTATAAGCCTAAGAGGTTTAAGCAAAACAACCAACCAAACAGAGCATCAGTTCTGTGCGAACTCACCTCCCAGAATTTGAAGACTGGCATTGGAGCCCCAAGCACAGATTGCATAAATCACACTCAGGTGGATGTTAGTAGGGCTGTTGTCGGTTGGGGCTTTTCGAGGAGAGCTGTACAACACCGGACACACTTTGTAAGATTACTTTGTAATGAATCCTCACCTGGAGAATCATATACAAAGAGTGCAGGAAGGCTGTCCACACACTAAAGATCGAAGAATCCAGCTGACGGCCTGCATCCCACGACAGTGTCTCATGCAAGCCTGCTTCACGGGAAGGCCCAAAGATCTGTAATGGAAGCTAGAAAGTCTATGCCAGTGTGCCAGCAGGCTGAGGGGTCTGCACTGGAGCCAGGAAGCAGTGCTCAAGGTAAGAATGAGAGCTCCCCAGAAAAGAATCACAGCCATCTTCGGCGACAGTAAGCCAAGTTCCCATCAGGAAACCAATATGCGCCCAGGGCCCCGCCAGATCCTCATTCTACCCAGAGCTCAGGCCCGGCCTGTGAGTGAGACCTTCTGGGTCCTGCTGGATGCTGGATCCTGATTCGACCCAGACCCGGTGTGTGAGTGGGAGCACCTGGGGCCCACCGGATCCTCATTCCACCCAGGGCCCAGGCCCATGTGTGAGTAGATCTTCCTCCCTCAGACAGGCCCGGTGTTCAACTCTGCAGCAGCACTCCCTGCAAAAGAGGCCCGAGGCAAGACCCACCCAGCTCATCCAGGAGCAGAACATCTTGCCAGAGTGGCACAGAGGGATCACCTCCAAGGGCTGCAGCGGGAAGAAGTGGAGCACAGCAGCCAGACCCCAGCCACACCCACCTGGAGGAGTCTGAACTTGGTCGATCCGGACCTGGTGCTAAGGGAATAACTCTATCTAAACTCTACACCAAAGGTCAGAAGACAGTGCTACACAAAATGACAAAGAGAAGGAGCAAAATGCATTTTTAGGTCCCGAGCTCACCCAGAACAAATGCAGGAGGCAATAGCATATAAATATATAACCAGCACGTGTAACAATCTGGGGATAGGATAGCGCACTAAGTTCTAGTATGTCCGTGACATACTATAGTCATGTATATATTGACTTTCAGCCTATGAATTTCCTTTTGAGTTATGTGTGTTTCTTCTATACAAGATATTGTTGGATTTTGTTTCTTCTTAAATTAATTTTATTTTATTTTGAAAAGTAAAAAACAAAGATAAGTACAAAAATCAGAAACAAAGATAGAAACAGGGTAACATAAAACAAAAATAGCTGATTAACAATGGTTGGTATATTATCCACTTTTTAATGTTTTATTCATTTTAATGAGAAAAAATAGCAATGAAGCAGTTTCAAAACAGGTTAGTAGGACAGTTACAATAATTAACACATTGCATATTGTTGTCTTCATAGTAGTTATTCAGAGGACAAGATGCAGACATGATATCTTGTCTAAACAATATTAGTACAAACTTTTCTTCTCATTGAACTATGAGAAAGTAGCTGTATATCTATCCTAACTATCATATATATGTATATATAGTGACTGAATATATATATATAGTGCCTAAGGAGAGTCACATAGAGAGAAAAAAATTCTCTCAGGCTTTCAGAGAGCAAATTGGCCAAGCAATGGCCGTGACTCATCCAGATGGCTGACACTGACAAAAAATCCACGAGGTGCTATACGTGGTTCCAGGATAAATCCTGAGGAAATTTGACTGACCTTGTCAGATAGCAAAAGTTACATTTTTTGTTATATAGGTCATGCTTTAGCTTGGTCTTAAGCATCTAGCAGAAAGTATAACCACAAGATATAAAAAAGTAAAGCTATATTAATATGTTGAGCTGTAAAAGGCTCAAGTCCACAACTTCAGACAATAGCCAGTTGTGCTGATAACTCACTACTATTATGGACTATTGGACTATATTGGGTTGGTTATTTTGCTGAATTCAAGTACCTATAATCTTTGGACTGGCTTCAAAACAAAAAAAAAAAGTCCTTTAAAGACTTCTCCAAATACAGCTTCTCTAACAGCAGCAGAACATCCATCTCTGACAAAACAAAACAAAAAAGAGGGATATAAATAAAGTCCACTGAGCTACCTTGCTGGCCCTGTAATCATATTCTTTCCCATGCTTGGGAAGTTTTCTGCTATTAATTCTGTAAATAGCTCTATTGCCTGGCTGGTGGCGCAGCAAGGGCAGGCTCTGCTCCTCAGGGTCTGCAGAAGATTTAACTAATGGCTCATACAATGATGTCTGAAATGCTGAACAGCTTTAGAAACTTCTTTACCTGCTTGAGTCACTGGGGATCCTACAAATTACTGAAAGAGCCTTGGTCACTCTGGGTGACAGTGCAGCGTTTTCAGCCAACGAAGCTATTATGCATGAGTTGGGTGGTATTCTAATTGTTGGAAATAAAATCAACAGTCCAAACCACAGTGTTAAAGAGAAAGTTTTAAATGCTCTAAATACCCTGAGTGTGAATGTTGAAAATCAAATCAAGATAAAGGTATTCATCCATCAAGTCTGTGAGGATGTCTTGTCTGGTCTCCTGGATTCTGCCAGGCAGCTGGCTGGGTTGAGACTGTTGACAAGCATGACAGTCACCAATGAACACCAGCACATGTGGAGTGGTTATGCCGTAGACCTGTTCCGTGTGTTACGGACCGGAAATGGCACCACCAGGGTTCAAGTATTAAAGCTGCTTGTCAATGTGTCTGAAAATCCAGCCATGACAGAAGGACTTCTCACTGCCCAAGTGGACTCATCATTCCTTTCCCTTTTTGATGGCCTCACAGCACAAGAGATTCTTCTTCAAGAACTATTTCAAAATATAAATAACTGCCTCTGAGTGGGTGGACTTTCAGCTATTCAGCCTCCTCTCCCTACAGGTTCCTTGTTTTCCCTTTTATATAGAGCAGAATGTGTCCAGAAAATGAAAGCTTTAATTTATCATCATGATGTGAATGTGGGAGAAAAGATTGTAACAACAATACCAAAATTCTGATTGGCTGTCATCTGTTCCAAAGAATAGTGCACATTAAATTGCAGATTAAATTACAAGTGTATTGAAACTAAAACACAGCGAAAGATGTTGTAAAATGGCATAAGAACAGTAAAAAAGGACAATGAAATAAGATAGGTAAATAAGTACTGGAAACTGCACAAACTCTCTTAACATATAACAAATTACCATGAACAGCAGTAAAAACTTAACACCTAAATTAATTTTCCCATAATTCTCCTCCATTCTCAATATCACTGCGCCCTCTGCTTGGGGCCACGGGCTGCCGTTGGGTTTAGTCATGCTATATTCCCATGCTTTCAAGGACTGGGAATAATTCACTCAGGGTTATGTGTCTGGGTGGGAAAGGCCCACAGTATTCTCTCCTGCACCTCTTCAGGCCTCTGTGGCCTTGGTTCTGTTCCCCAGATCATCATATCTACCCTCTGGGTCATCCTTTCTTTGTGAAAAACAGCACATATTTTCTTTCTTTTTTTTTTTTTTTTTTTGTGGAACCGAGGATTGAACTCAGGCCCTTGTGCTTGCCAGGCAAGTGCTTATTCTACTGAGCCATCTCCCCAGCCTGAGCATGTGTTTTCAGCTTGATGGTTTTATCAGTCTGCTTCTTGCCAGTGGAATTTTGGGGTTCTGATAGCCTTTTTTGGAGTTTCCTTCATTCAGTGCAAGAAGGATGATTTAAAAAAAACTTTGCATATCTTTGGTGGGTTTTATGAGTATCCACTCAAACAAGTAAAAATCACGTCTCTTGGTGTGTTTGAGAAAATGACTTCTCTACGTGGGCTTCCTGCTGAGGTGGTGGAGGGACAGCACCCAGCAGGATCAGTGTCAGGGTCTTTTGTGTGACTCACTTCCTTGATTATTTGATCATTTTGTTGAGTGTCTGCCACTCTGCCACAGTGATGCAGCGATTGATTCAGAGGACAGATAAAAAAAAAAAAAGTATTGGAATCCATAAGGAAGGGAGGGAAGAATAAGAGAGTGTTGCCGTGGTTAAATATTAAGTTGTTTTCATTCTTGAGAATAAGAATGGTGAGAAAGACAGGCGAGGAAATGCTAAACAGTTATCTCCTAGAGTTTTCAGATAGTTGTCCCATAGCAATAATAAAAAAGAGATAGGTGGGAAAGAAGAAAGAACTAGACTCTATTTTATGTACACTGAGACACATAAACTTAAAAACATATGGTTGTGAATTGGGTGCTGTAGAAAGAACTAGAAACAATGTAGAAAAAAAGAAAGAAAAAACAAGAGACTTTTTCCAGAGCTAAAAGATAACACTAGTGTTGGGTTGGAAAAGAGTCATGCAATTTAGAGGCATTAAATAGCAATAAGGAAAATACAGAAATGATTCAGAGATAGTGATGGAAAATTTTGATTATGAGATAATAAAAGTTAATGATGATTTAGAAATATTCTAAAAGCTTTCAGAAGAGAAATAATCTGAGAAATAGTTTATGTATGAAACATAAGAGGCAGAGAGAAACATTTCTTATCTAAAATATTAGAAGCAAAAAAAAAGTCCCCAAAACAGTGAGATGGGGTGAGTTGGGCTGATGTAATGTGCAGGGAAGCAGGCCTCTGCAGGAAGGCAGAGCAGAGAGATTTGGGGCGAGAGAGCAGTGGAGAGCGACACTCAGAGCAGAAGTAGCGGGCGGGGAGGAGGATTGCTAACACGGCGTCACTGTGAAACTTGCTCCTGTGGCAGATTCAAAATCCTTATTTTTTTTTTTAAATGACTATTTCTTTTTTTTTTAAAAATATTTATTTATTTTTATTTATTACATTTATTTATTGTGTGTGTGTGGCCAGCTCAGTCCACCAGGGGGCGGGTCTGGCTGGCATGTGGTGCTGGGGATCGAACCGCGGTCCCTGTGCTTTGCCAAGCTT
>NW_004524581.1:31657237-31658246 GCF_000260255.1 Octodon degus
GACTTATAAGCTAAGAGCAGGGGCCTCGAGGAAGAAGAAGGCTGATGTAACAGGGCAATAAAAGCTGCGCAGACACAACCAGTGGTCGCGTCTTCCTTGCTGGCAAGGCCACGCGCGACAAGTGGTGCCGAAACCCGGGAACTGCAGTCCCGTTGCTGGTTGGAGCCCTGCGAGAATGGTACCGGTAAGCCCCGAAGTAAAGTGGGGTCCGCCTAGAGCGGGTAGTAAAACTCGCGCTCCCTAATTTGGGGGAGAGGGAGTCTCACCTAGAGTGAGGACAACCCAGGTAGTGGGCGCTTCTCTGTAGATAAAGAGAAAGCAAGAGTTCGCTGACGAGTGGACTGAAAACGAAAGAGAACTAAACCGAAAATATTATCAGTCATTATGGGCGCCTCCACTTTGCACCCAATTTTTCAGGCTCTGAAGGAGCTGTTGCATGCACGGAGATTGAAGTTGAGTAATAGGATGTTAGAAAAGTTTCTGGGGGAGTGTGATGTGGTGGCTCCATGGTTCGCAGTTTCCGGAAGTCTTACGATCCCCCCTATTGTTGGGGAATGAATTGGGGAGAGACCTGGCCGTGGACTGGGTGTCAGTCCCACACTGTAACCTGGGCCGACAAAGCAAAACGATTTACCTTTTCCCCAGGCATAGCCACTGGATTTAATGAGACCTATGCAGGTGAAAACTTTAGCGATCAAGACCCGCTTCAGCTGTATGTGTCCAACCCTTTTGATAACTGGCTCTTATGCGGTATTAACGGCAGCTGCATGAACGCGGAACCCCTGGCCATGCTTACTGGTGGGCTACATGGAGTTAGTGAGTTTACTTGGAGTACTTCCCAGGGTTGGGGACAGTGGGAGCCAAGGCCCCCCTCTGGAAATTCCTCCACTCATACAGGGTGTTCCAAGACCAAGCAGGGTATTGTGCCTTTGAGAAACATTACTTATAAGCCCACTCCTGTGTGTATCTATCCTCCTTTCATGTTTGTGGTAAGCAATCAAAGCCCTGC
>NW_004524581.1:31658346-31664670 GCF_000260255.1 Octodon degus
TACCCTTTGCATGTACTGAAGTTCAGGTGCAGCTCTACAAAGTTAGGACTTATCCAGCTGCGTCTGGCTTGGGTCTGGTTGCTGTGCTCAATCCTTTCTGCTGCTGCCCTTAAGGGTGAACCTGTTGTGCCCCTTTGGCGAGATGTTCTGCTCCTGGACTAGCTGGTTGGATCTATTCTCTACACTCTCCCCTGCAGGGATCGCAGCTGCAGGATTACCCCTCAGGCATGTATTCCAGGCCTGAGCTGTGCCAGACCTGGGCTAGGACTGGGTCTCTACAATTTAGTTTTTAAAGTCAAACTATTTTTACCTTTAGGATAAATATAGCCTTTTATTTATTTATTCTTTTAATTTTTTTTTTTCAGAACCAGGGATCAAACTCAGGCCTTTGCGCTTGCCAGGGAAGCGCTTATTCCACTGAGCCATCTCCCTGGCCCAAAAATAGCCTTTTAAATTAATCACCTTAAAGGGACAGTGTGAAAGCTTCTCTTTTAGTGTAAACTGTAATAGAGAGAGACAGAAAAAAAAAACCTTCTATTCCTGGTGGAATGGCCCTTTGTACCCTCCATGTCAGCAATCTATCATCTTTGTTACTTTGGTCATGTAGCTGCCCTCTCTGGAGGCCATCTGTACTTGTGTTTGAAGGTCCTTTAATGTTTTGTTCTCTTTTAAATAATTTCCTATTTTTAACCCACTATATCCTTTTAAAATTATTTATAATTTTTGTCAAAGAAATAATAACCAGTTGAGTGACATAAAGAGTCATTTGATCAATGGTTTGGGTAGATTGAATTATAACTTTGATTTCTCCTGTATAGTCAGCATTGATGACCCCAGACAAAACCTGGAGGCCACTTTGTATTGTGGTTCTGCCTCTGGTTGCCACTTTTAGTCTATTGCCTCCGGGCTGAGTGAGCTGTTAATACTGGGAATGGGCTCTCTCACCCATACTCCCCCTCTAAGTCACACGGGAGCCATCAGCCTGTAGCCACAGCTGCTGTGTGTGCTGATTGTTCCTTTAATATGATTGCTTAGGTCCTATCTTTTCCCTTTTAAATACAGACACTATTTTGAAGTGAACAACTTTTCAGTGGCACAATGCTCCTAGAGATTGCCAAGGTCACAGAGAGCCCTATCCATGACCCATATACTTATCCCCCACTGCACAGGCCTGTAGTTGGTTGCATTTGCCAACCTTCACAGCTGGACCAGTGGCATAGATGTTCAAGTACCTAAGTAATCCCAGATTGGTTCATTAGGACTAGAACACTGGTTCAGGGCCTTCCCTGAACCTGGCCAACACCCCTCCTTCCAGACACACTACTGGGCTGTTTGGAACTAGCTACTCACAATTTAAAACATATTTCTTTCCTTTTTGATCTGACTGAACAAAGCTAGAGGTTTCAAGCTCTATCTGCTGTATGTTTATTTCATCCTCCTTGTCCCATTCAGGTTTGGACTGGATTTAAAAAGAGCACCCCAAGTCAGACTGTTTGTGATTATAAAACTCTTTCTAACTAGAATCCAGAAAGGAAAAGTCAGTAGGAATCAAGCACACCAAAACCACTTCTACATACATATACTTCTATGATTGTTGAGACTCTCTTTGTCTCACTTTAACTACCAGTAATTCTATCTAACTTCCCCTTTTGTCTTCTCTTCAAGCTCCTTTCTCTCTCTGGCCCTAGTGCACCCATTTCTGGTCCAAATGGCCTCCATCCCCACACTTTACACCTGAAATGCCAGTATGGTCTGTATGTCTGTGCTGAATACTGGCTCTAACCAATTCCTGTCCCTCCTCTGTTGCACATTCTTTGGCCATGGTCCTGCTGCCCATTTATCTCTTACCAGGAGTTGCTGTTCTCAGCTCTAAATGTAGGAATCTGTTGGTTTCACAGTGCACCCCAGTGAGAAATTGTGGTAGGAATGAGGAAAATATAGATGAGAAGACAAATTTGGGTCTGGTGGTGGTCTGTTTGCATGATTGGCAAACAATCCAAAGAAAGGCAGTACAGGTGTTTCTTTATACCTTTGCAACATTAGTATCATGAGATATGAGGTTGCCTAGCAAGTATAGCTGAAATTGTCCAGGCAGGAGTTTTCTGAAGACTGAGATAACTTGACCTCTTTAGGCACTGAGGCCTTTTCCTGCCCTCCCATATTTGATCGATTTTCACCTTCAGCTGCTCCCAACAGATTCTGTTAACAGTCACTGAGCTTGAAAGAAGTCCTTGTTCTCAGATGAGAACATCAATAGCCACTTGTGACTTCAATCTTGTAAGACCTGGAGCGGCAGGCCCAGTTGATTTCTGCAGAGACTTTGACCTAAGTGAATGTTCCTTTGAACTACTAATTTCTCATCCACATTGTGGCAGTCCTTAAAAAGTTAGTGTAATATCCTTGCTCACTTAAATTTTGCACATGACTCATAGGCACATTTTATATAACTAGACTGCTTACTATCAATACACATTACACAGATTAATTCTTATTTGTTTGTAAAATATGATTTTAATGACTATTTTATTCTTTATTTTTCAAAAGTTATTGAGGAGTGTGTGGGAGAGTTCCGGGTTAGTTGCACCCATGGGACCTCTCCTGACCAAAACCTAGGCACACCACGTGAGTGAGACTCTCTGGTGCACCCTTGGGGACCCCATTACCCCTGAAGAACCCCTGCCTCCAAGTCCACCACGTGAGTAAGAACTTCTGCAATGCCTTGAGACCCCAGATCCAGCCCAGCCCAGACCTGGGGACTCTGTGAGAAAGCTTATGGGCTCCCCTGTCCCCCCTGGGCCAGGGACACAGCAGAGGTGCACAACAGGTTCACTTTCAAGGGATGCAGCAGGAAGGAACTGAGCATAACAGCTAGACCCAAGCTAGGCATAGATGGATAAACTCAAAATTAATGGATCTGCACCCAAATTTCAGTAAGTGTTAATGTTATAGCTACACCAAAGATCTACACAAAAGGTCAGAGGTCAGTGCTATAAGAAATGACAAAGAGAAGAAGTAAAATACAATCTCAGGCCTTGAGCCCACCCAGAACAAGTGCAGAGGATACAAGCAAAACTGAAATGTATGAATTAATAGCAACAGAAATAAAGAAACAATTGATGAAAGATATAGAGGAACTAAGAAGAGAATTAATTTCTGAAATAGAAAAATCTTTGAATTCATAGCATCAGAAGTAAAGAATCAAATACAGAAACATATGGAGGAAAACCAATCTGAAAAAACTCTGCAGTAAAAGAATTAATAACTGCTTCTAAAGAAGACATTGATAAAAAAATAGAAGAGATTAGAAAAATGATGGAATCCTTGAATGAACAATAGAGGAAAGAAACAGATTGCATGAAGCAAAGTCAAAGAGATATAGAGGAACTTAAATCTCAGTGACAAGCCTGCAAAACCATTTGAGTGAAAGTGAAGACAGAATTTCAGATCTTGAATAGGCTAGTGCAGTTAGTGAAAAGGTAAGAAAAGATCTCTTAAAAACAACTAGGATGCAGGAAAAATAACTCATCACTTGCAAGATGATGCAAAGATGAACAATGTGAGACTAATATACATCACTGAGAAAGAAGGAGTCAATACAAATGATATAAAAAGAATATAGGCAGAAGTAATAGCAAAAAAATTCCCAAACATGAGGAAACAATCTGACATCCAGATAAGCGAAGCATACAGAATGCCAAATAACTTCAACCCAATTAAAAACACACTGACACATATAATAGTCAAGATCCCAGAAATCCAGCACAAGAATAATATATTGAAAGCTGCTAGAGAAAAGAAGCAGATCACATTCAAAGGAAAATCCATCAGAATTATGGTTGACTTCTCTTCACAAACCATGAAGGCAAGAAGAGCATGGAGCAGAGTACTTCCGGTCCAGACTACCATACCCTGCAAAACTCTCTTTCAAGTTTGATAGAGAAATGAAATACTTCCATGACAAAAAACAACTAAAGAATTTCATGATGACAAAGCCAACCCTACACAGGTTACTGAAAGATGTTCTAGAGAAGGACCAAAATGATCAGAACTCCACGAATGAGATCAGAAACAACCAACTAAATAGGAAAAGCAATTAAATACAGGAGAAAAAAGAGTATGCAAAAGCAAGTAAGTAACTTGTGAGTCATAAGTCAATACATCTCAATTCTGACCGTCAATGTAAATGGACTCAATTCACCAATTAAGAGAAATAGACTGGCACAGTGGATTAGGAAACAAAATCCAACAATATGCTGTATACAAGAAACACATTTAACTCATAAAGAAATTCATAGACTGAAAGTCAAAGGATGGAAAACAATACTATACACCCCAGCACCTCAGAAAAAAGCATGGGTGGCAATCCTGTTTTCAGACAGTCTCAACTTCAAACCAAGAATGATCAAGTGAAATAAAGAAGACCACTATATACTGGTTAGGGGAAAAATTCAAGAGGAAGAGGTAACACTCATTAATATCTATGCACCAAACACGGGAGAACCCACATATATAAGCAAATCTTAATGGACATGAAAAATCTAATATCTAATACCACTCTTAACAGGAGACCTTAACACCCCCTTACCCAAAAAGATAGGTCAGCCACACAAAAAATTAACAAAGAAGTAGCAGAACTGAACCAGAGTTTGAAACAAATGGACTTGGTGGACATATACAAAGTGTTCCACCCAAACACAGCTGAATGCACATTTTTTTCAGCTGCACCTGGGTCATTTTGTAAACTAGACCATGTACTATTCCATAGGCCATGCTTAAGTATATGTAAGAAAACAAAAATTATCCCATGCACATTATCTGACCACATTGCAATGATGCTGGACATAAATGACAAAAGAAACCAGAAACCCCCCCCATACATGGAAATTAAATGACACCCTAGTCAGCAATTAGAGGCTCACAGGTACAATTAAACAAGAAATTCAGCAATATCTACAATTCAGTGAAAATTCAAGCACAACTTATTGGAATTTATGGGATCCAATGAAAGCAGTTCTCAGAGGGAAATTCATAACTGTGAACTAACACATTAGGAAAACAGAACGGGAAAATATAAACACCCTAATGCTGCACCTTCAACAACTATAAAAGGAAGAGCAAACCAAACCCAGAGCCCAAAGACGCGAGGAAATCATAAAGATTAGAGAGGAAATTAATTCAATTGAGATGAAGAAAACAGTTCAAAGAATTAACGAATCAAAAAGGTGGTTTTTAAAAAAAATTATAAAAAATCAATAAGCCCCCAGCTATCCTCAAAAAGAGGAAAGAAAAAATCAAATATAAGCAATAAGGAATGAAAAGGGTGTAATTATCATAGACCCAGTGGAAATTCAGAAGATAACCAATAGGTACTTTGAGAATCTTTATCCTCAGAGAATAGAAGACATAGATGAAATGGACAGATACCCAGAAAGGTGCACATTGCAAAAACTGAATCAAGAAGATATAACAACTCTCAATAACCCAATATCAGCCAATGAAATACAAAATGTAGTAAAAAGCCTAGTGACAAAGAAAAGTCCAGGTCCGGATGGATTCACAGTTGAATTTTGCAAAAGATATAATCTCTATACTCCTCGTACTCTTCATTGAAATTGAAAAGGAAACAGTTCTCCCAAAATCATTCTTGGAGGCAAGTATTATACTGATACCCAAACCAGGGAAAGACACAACTGAAAAAGAGAACTACAGGCCAATCTCCTTCATGAACATAGATGCAAATATCCTCAATAAAATCTTAGCAAACAGAACATAGCAAATCATCAAGAAGATCACACACCATGACCAGGTAGGATTCATCCCAGGGATGCAAGGATGGTTCAATATTTGAAAATCTATAAATTTAATACACTATATCAATAGATCAAAATCTAAAAACCACATGATCATCTCCATTGATGCAGAAAAGGCTTTTGACAAAGTCCAACACTCATTCATGTTCAAAATCCTAAAGAAAATTGGAATAGAGGGCCTCTACTTCAATCTGGTAAAAGCCATTTATGAAAACCCAATGGCTAGCATAATCCTAAATGGGGAAAAACTGAAATCTTTTACTCTCAGATCGGGTACAAGACAAGGATACCCTCCATCACTACTCCTATTCAATATAGTTCTGGAATCAGTAGCTAGAGCCATTAGACAAAAGGGAGATATAAAAGGATTAAGAATAGGCAAAGAAGAAGTTAAATTATCATTATTTGCAGATGACATGATATTTTACTTGGAAGACCCAAAAAACTCCACCAAGAAGCTACTAGAATTAATACAGAAATTCAGTAGCATAGCAGGTTACAAAGTCAATACCCA
>NW_004524581.1:31664770-31665292 GCF_000260255.1 Octodon degus
AGTGACAGCTGTCTCCTTGGCTGCGGTGGGTGCCACCACTGCTGCCATAGCCATGACCCAAAATATCCAGACAGCCCATACCCTAAATAATCTGTCTGCCACCGTGGCGCAAGCCCTTGACACACAAAGTGGCATTAATGGTCAGCTAAAAGGAGGACTAATGGTAATTAATCAGAGGATTGATTTAGTCCAAGAACAAATTGATGTTCTGTGGCAACTTTCCCAGCTTTGTTGTGAGTGGAAATTCTCAGGGCTGTGTGTAACCAGCATACAATACCAAAATTTTACCCATGCAGCGAATTTGTCTAAGCAACTGTCCAGTTATCTTTTAGGTAATTGGTCTGGAGAATTTGACAGCCTCATGAATAAACTAAGGGTCACCATTGTGAAGGTGAACTCAGCACGAATAGACGGCGGGCTGGCAGAAGGATTGGCCTCCTGGATGTCTGTCACCATGAACCAACTAAAAGAGTGGGTGGGCATGGGAGCTCTAGCTGGTCTGATGGTGCTGATATCTGTGGT
>NW_004524581.1:31665917-31667412 GCF_000260255.1 Octodon degus
GGGCTAATGCATTGCTTCCGTGTACCTGGACCAATGGACGGTACACACGTGGCACCCCATGGTTGGAAGCCCTGAGACTTATAAGCTAAGAGCAGGGGCCTCGAGGAAGAAGAAGGCTGATGTAACAGGGCAATAAAAGCTGCGCAGACACAACCAGTGGTCGTGTCTTCCTTGCTGGCAAGGCCGCGCGCGACACTCCATCTCTAGCCCCCTAGCTACATATGTCCCTCCTTGCTCCTTTATTTTTTTTTAAATTAAGTACATTTTATTTTAAAGAAATTTCATGTGATTTAATTAGGGCCATTTTAATGAGGATGTCTTCAGAGTAGGCCTTTTCGAAAGCACTGAAACCTACTCCAGCCATCCCGTCTGCCTTGTCACAATTCTTCTATCTCCACTTGAATTACGGACATTGACAACTGTGGTCTTATATCCAATTTTGTCCAGCAATACATTTTTGGAGCATTTATGGTTGATGGATCTGCCTTAGTCTGACACCTTCTCTAAACATGCATTAAGGTCATTCATCTCTACATTTAAACAAACATGGTCCAACACAGTGCCTTGCTCCTTTAAAACTAAACTACTTTTGAGTTCCTGAAGTCTCTTCATTTCTCGTTTTCCCTCCTAGTTTTGTTGTACTCAGACTTTATTATTTATATTTTTCTGAGTTAATTCGAATGCCATTTTCATTAGAAAGAGTCCCTAATTCTTTGTGACTCTAACGTATTCTGTACACATTTCTGTCAAGCCCCTTGTTTGTTAGTGTGTCTTCTACATGGTAAACAGGCCACCATGTCTTAGTTTTATCTGTATTTGGAGTTCAGTTAATGGTCCATTTCATAAGTGCATAATAATGAGGTACATTAATTTTACAGGATTAGACAGCATCTTCTCCATGATAATTCACTTTATTCTGTGCCGTCTTTATTGCCTTGCCTTGCTTCCACCTTCTCTAACACAGACTTCCCAGCCCACTTCCCTCTGCCATATCCCATTCTCAGGCAATGACAAAGCTTGTTGAATATATGAACTTCCTCTACTTGGAGCGATGATTTTCCATTTAGACATCCTTCCTAACCCTCCTGCCCATCTGCTCTACTGGCAGATTTTTTCCTATGTCCTTCTTAACGTCATGGATTTCCATGTTTTCTGTGACCTGATTTGAGTAGTAAGAAACAGTGTCTGTCATGCTGAGCTTAGATGGTATCTGCTGATCTTTAAGTGTTTTGTATTCCATTCTGAGGCACAGCTTGGTGCACTGTCACTGAGAATTTCTTGAACTGTCTCATGTCCACAAGAAGGCCTCATTTACAGTGTTGACTGTTTTGAATCATGTTTTTTCAGAGAGTAGGATTCTGTAACTGTCCCTGGCAGTGATGGCTTTGCACAGGATTTGGCTGGAAGTTGCCCTTCTACCATCTTGCCCCATCAGAAGGCTGGTTTTCCTCAGTGTGGAAGGTGTGGAGGCCTCTCAGGTGTGGAAGGTGTGGAG
>NW_004524581.1:31667512-31673663 GCF_000260255.1 Octodon degus
AAAATTTTGAAAAAAAAAAAAAAGAAACTCGAACTTCAAAAAACCCATACTCATAAGTGAAATAAATCAGACCTCCATGTGTAAGCACCATATTGTCTCCCTGGTTTGAGGAACTGAAAGCGTAAATCAGGTCCAAAATGAACAGCAGATATTGTGAAAAGAGAAGAAATTGTTCAAAAGGAAAAAGGAATTAGGGTGGAGGAAAAAACAATGGATTGTAGAGAAAAGGAAAAAACCAAAGTACAAGATAGTTATACTACTATTTTCTCTTAGTTCATTGAAAAAAAAGGTTTATTTGAATATTATTTGGAGAAGTTTTTAAACCCATATCTTGGATTCTGATTGACTACTTTAAAGATAACAATACTCAATGTATTATCCATTGTTATTCTCCTATTATTTTGTTTTGAAATTTTGTTTTACTTTTTTTCCCACAAAATAAAAAAAAGGAAAATCAAACCCCAAATCACTTTCTCCAGGACCCCATGGGAATTATGTACCCTCAACAATAATCAAGACCCATGGATGAGTAGCTGGGTGAACCAAAATAGTTCATGGTATACTAGAGAATACTGGTCCAATCCTCCTTCTCTTCCTTCATCCCAATATTTAAAAATAAGATGCTTGTGTCTTTTTGGAACATTTTACAACTGGGTGGTGCCATCTTTCCAACTCCATGGTTTCCCTTTTGGGACAAGCTTGTGAGCAGAGACGGATGATCAGGTTGCCCTCCAGCCATAACAGCATACTATAGTGTATAGATGTAGGCATATACCTAGAACATAAAGGAAATTTCAGAGATTGAATAAAAGATGGTAGATCATGTAAATCCTAAATAAACAAAAACTGATATGTACACATTAATGTCAAAAATAATGAACTTATAGTTACATAGGGACTTAACCCAGGTGCTCATAAGTGAATGGGGAAAAAATGTGGTAATTATGGGGCCACAGAGGAAAGTGATTGACCATGTAGAGTGTGCCTAAGGAGAGTCACATGGAGAGAAAACATTCTCTCAGGCTTTCACAGAGAGCAAATTGGTCAAGCAATGGCTATGACTCATCCATATGCCTGACACTGACAAAGGATCTACAAACTGCAGTACAGGGTTTCAGGGTAAATCCTGAGGGGATTTGACTGAACTTGTCAGATACAAAAGTTACATTTCTTGTTATATAGGTCTTGCTTTATCTTGGTCTTAATCATCTAGCAGAAAAGTATAAAGATGAGGTATAAAAAGTAAAGCCATATTAATATGCTGAGTTGTAAAAGGCTCAAGTCAACAATTTCTGACATTGCCAGTCTTGCAGATAACCCACTACCATTATGGACTACTGGAGTATATTGGATTATTTTGCTGAATTCACTCACCTAAAATATTTAAATAGCAATAGAATACCCATATGTGACAAAACTAAACAAAAAAGGGATATAAATAAAGGACTATTTTGTAGTGAAATATATATATATATATTAGGATAGATATACAGCTACTGTCTCTTAATTTAATGAAGAGAAAGATTTGTACTAATAGTGTTTGGACAGGATATCATGTCTGCATCTTTACTATGAATAACTACTATGAAGACAATATGTAATGTATTAATTATTGTAACTATCCTACTAATCTGTCTTGAAATGTCTCATTGATATTTGTTTCTCAATGAAATTAATTTAAAAAAAGAAAATGTGGTATATATACACACAATAGAATATCATTCAGCCTTAAAGAAGAATAGAATTCTCTCATTTCCAGCAGAATGGGTGGAACTAGAGAACATTAGGTTAAGTGAACTAAAGCAGACACAGACAAATGATGCATGTTCTCCCTCATAGGTGGGAGTTAAAAAACAGCTGAAATGTACAACAGTGATCACTGGAGGTGGAGAATAGGTGGGCAGGGTGAGAGTAGGGAGGCTGGATCTGGTCAGCACACACTTCATGCACGTGTTGAAATAGCACACTGCATTCTATTAGTATGTACAACTCATACATGTTCATCAAAACTGAAACAAAAAAATCAAAAAGTAAATTTTAAGGAAAAAAAGTATGGTAGAAATGGAATGGCTCATTGTCTAATGAAAAATATTAACTTTAATTTTAATATAAACTGCCTTGAAATCTATTCAGTGCAGAATGATCTTCCTTCCTGAATCATCCTTAGTTTTGAATGTAGGAAGGAGAAAATTCTCTATTGACTGAGTTTCTAGTCTTTGAATTTTTACCCTTCAGTCTGGTCCTTTTTTCCCCCATTATCCAACCTTATCTCCAGGCTTCTCCCAGAGTCCTTCTGTTCACCTCTGACTCTTATCCCCGTTCCCTACCCTGCTGTGTTCCATGCTGCAGATCTGGGAACATAATTATGGGAGGAGGAAGAGGAGAGGGGAGCAGCCCAGTTACTTTCCCCATATCTTATCCCTAGGTAGGTAGCATGGTTTAAACTGAAACTGTCCCCCCAAAGCCTCCTGTGTTTGAAAGATGATGTGGGGGTGCCGTGCTCATGAGAGAATTTATCCATTGATATGTTCAGTAGCTGAATGCATTGCAAAGAGGCAAGGCCAGGTCGCAGGTGAGTCACTGCTGGTGTGGAGTTGTCCTACTCCTCCTGTCCCTCTGCTGCCTTGGGGTGAGCAGCTTTCTTCCAGCAGGCCCTTCCATCATGCTGTTTGTACAATGAAGCCCGCAAACTGTGTGCTGACCCCCCTGGAACCTAAACCAAAATAAGCGTCTCCTCCTTTAAGTTTCAGGTGTCATCCACTTGTCCTAGTGAGGGCGGGAAAGCTGACGGACACACTGGTCATGCGGGCTAGTGGTTTTGCTCAACAATGTCACACGTGCTATAAGGCAACTATCTTTATATGGCATTCTGTGCCTCCAGGGCTCACTCATCACTTTCCTGTTTATCCCTAAGGCTTGAGGTAGCAACAGTGCTGCTGTTACCTGCTCTCTCCAGCCTAGAATTGCTCTCTGTTGCTGTGACTTACTCACACACTGAGGATCATAGTGAGGCAGGGAGACAGCACGAGACCCAGGGAGACAGAACATGAGCCCTTCAGCATGTGTGGCTGGGCTTAGGTCCTGTTTTCTAAGGTTCAGGTGTCATCTTCCTAACCCAGCAATAGGCTCCAACCGTGATCTAAACAATCAGCAAAACATGGCGTGTAGTAGAAAGTTCTAGAGACAAGCAACGCCCTATGAAAAGATCTCTCAGAGCAACACTGGACCATGTGGGGAGAGAATTTTGGGAAGGATTCTGGCAAACAGAGTTGCAGGCAGCCAGGGAAAGGCCACACCAAAGAGGGAATTGGAAAGATAAAGTGAAGGACGATGGCCAAGGCCAGGGCTCCAGAGGCAGCACAGCCTTCATTGCGTTGGTGAGATTTTCTTTCCAGGAACAAGACATTCATACACTGCTAAATCATGCCTTTGCCTGGTCATGGTGGTGCATTCCTCTGATCCTAGCACTCCAGAGACTGAAGCAGGAGGATTACCACAAATTCGAGGTCTACCTGGGCAACATAGTTCAGGGCCAGGACAAGCCTGAACTATAAGACAAGAATCTCTCTCTCTCTCTCTCTCTCTCTCTCTCTCTCTCTCTCTCTCTCTCTCTCTCTGTCTTTATTTTGTTTTCAGTTAATAGTGTTTACAAAAGCACATCTTCTGATGTTCTGAGTTCCTGTAGGCCCACTTGCAAATCAAACATTCCTCCTTGTAACCTCAAGGTTGGTCACAGTTTGCCTGAGACACGGCATTTTTGTGTATAAAAATTCCTAGACACAGAGTTCCCTGGGCAACCTGTTCCAGTCCCTCCCAGACTCATTTTCTAAAGCTGTTTGCTTTCACTTAAAGTACTGCTTTTTGCTTTCTCTCTACAATAAATTCTTTGGCTCAGTCCTTCTTTGAATCTCGACCATGTAGTTCTTTCTGGGTTGAGAGAAGAACCCACCAGCCATATGGTAATAATAGCTTTGTAAATAGATCTTTAATCAAACTTTGCTCAGGTTGATAAATTTGCCTTGCCATCTTTTGCCTGCAGGGATCTGATGCACATTTAAATCCAGCTTCCCACTGCTTCCATCCTCCTATATCATCCCACATTCTGCCAGCTCCCAACCCTGAGAAGTTGTCCTTTGTTAGAAGACCAGGAAACCTCAACATCTTCCAGGAGTTGTGAGGCATGGACAGGAGATACCAGTAACTTCTGTCTGTAGTGTCAGTAAAAGACATTCTAGGAAAAAGCATAAATATTAATTTTCAAAGGGAGGAATGAGTTATAAAAATGCAAAAAGTCAACCTGCTCCTCAGCGATACATGATGAGATCTCTTGGGAGTGAACAGGATAAAATCAAAATATACACTGAATCCTTCAAAAATTCATGACAGTTAAGGACACATTGCCATCAATATCCCCCCAAATATGCCCTCACTTTGAAAACACTGAACCCAATGCTATTTCCACTTGGTGGAGCCGCTCTGGCCTTTCTCTTTTGTGAGTGTCTTTGGTTGTACTTTCATGGCTGCTGTGAGGCCCTGCGTAGTTTTCAAATGTTTACAGCAAAGTGTGCCAAGCAAAACCTTGGTGAGTCCCCATGCACCTTATTCACCAGGTTTGGCACCTTGCAAGTGCTGGATCATCCACAGAGTTAAAATGACCATGAAAGAAAAAAAATGGTTTTAATTGGTTCAGGAATAAAGGCTGTCTCAATAACATAACTAGACACTCATGAAAGAGGACTTCAGCACTGCTTTGGGAAGTGGAATTGTTGGTATAAGTGTGTTCATACTGAGAAGGAGTGTTTTGAGGCACGTCAATGGCAATGCATCTTTTATTACAACAAAATTTTTAAGTATTTATTTATTTATTTCTGTATTTTAGAGAAGGTTCACAGGGTGTTCAGGGTCTCACTACTAGATCAGACTTGTAGTGATCCTCCTGTGTACAGCCTCCTAAGTGCTGGGATTACAGGTGTGTCACCACACCCAGTCTGAATCACCATCTCAGTGTGCCCCGGGGGTGGGGCCAACACCGCAGGCTTGAGGATTGAATCCCTGGCCACTGCGCCTGCTTGCAGGTGATTTAATCCACTGAGCTATGTGGCTGGCCCTAATGTTCAAATATTTAGATGTTGACCTTATCTTTTAATCACAACTTATACAAATGCTGGACAAGCACCACAATAAAAGCACACAAAAAGCTAAAAATTCAAGAAGGGAGATCTGCACATAGAGAAACAAGGAGGGAGATCCTAGATACAGCTGTGAGTGGGAGCTGGAGCTTGGTATTTCCTGGTGGCTTTGAAGGTGGACACAACACACTAGAAGCTGGGGTATTTCATCTCCATCTGCGGTGGTGGGTTACGGGCGGCTCATAAAGCTCCCAAGAATCAATTGTTTCATAAGTTCTACAAATCATTCATGAAACAGAACCATTATTAAAATTATTTAAACTGATAATATTAAAAACTAAAGAAATGCTATAAACTCAACCCTTTCTAGTGTTTCTCATGGCTGGTCACAGATGCTCCTATAATTACTGACATCTGTGGCAGGTGAATGTCGGAAGTCCCCCAGGAGAGTGAGCTGCTCTACCTCCCTTCCCAGTTCTACATTCAGTGACATCATGCTGGTAACTAAAAAATAAGCTTTTGTGCAAGTATTTACACTATGGAAACCAGCAAATGCTGTGAATCAGGGCTTGACTCATAATTGTGATTCTTACATCAGAGGTTGATCAGTTTTTTTCTTCAAAGCCACATAGAAACATTTTATTTTAGTTTGCACTTTAAATCTTTATATCTGTTTGTAAAATATCAAAACTTTTCTATACCAAATTAACTTAGGATGTAAACAAGCAATCAGCCTTATTAGGAATCATAAGAAATTTAAGAAATCCTTAAAAATATCCCCATTGTTGTAAATTTTATGAAATACAATTTAGTTTTTTTTCCCAAAGTTCTATTGATAAACAGATAGCAATGAGACAGTTTCAAATCCAATCAGAAGTACAGTTTCAACAAATAATACACTGCATATATTCTTCTTAGTGGTTAATTGCTGTACCAGAAGTGGACTTGTGATCCTATTTACAAACACCATTAGAACAAATCATTCTATTCATTAAGAGAATGCAACTATATATCTATCCTAA
>NW_004524581.1:31673763-31675327 GCF_000260255.1 Octodon degus
CCTCTCAGGTGTGGAAGGTGTGGAGGCCTCTCAGGCTTGGGCTTCACAATGGGTCGTGGGAGGAGAAAGGTCAGGTGGGAGAGGCAGTCTCACCTTTCCTTTGGGTATGGTTATGGAGGCATAAAGATTTCATCTGTAGAAACCTTAACAAGAAAAACGAGCAGAAAGAAGACTGGGTTTTCATATAACAATGAAGATCACAGTCACAGTGGTAGATTTACCATCCAATAAAATTATGCGTGGAAAAAATTAAAAAAAAAAAAAGGAAAAAGTGTTCAGAAAATCTTGAACCTGGTTGTGATAAGCCACCTTCTGTCATTACACTGGAGGACGCAAAAGTCATTTCTACCGCTAGATGGCGACAGAGACTGACAGCGAGGCTGGCTTCCTGGGGCCCGTCTGTGGAGGGAATCCCCGCGGAAACCGAGCGGTGCCGTGAAGGCTTTCCCCACGCAACCTTGGCGTCTCCTGCCTGTCTCACTTTACCTCCTGCAAGCGGCAGTCTGGGCTATAAAAACTCAGGGAAAGGCGAGGAGGGTTGTGCACGGCGTTCTACACCAGCCATCAAGCCCTCCAGTGTGGTGTGGGCCAAATCACCAGAAATGAGGGCCACAAGGGACAATGGACGTGACCCCGGAAATCCGCAGAATTTGAAGGTTATAATGTAGTCCGTCTAGACTTGAGCTATGTCCAGCCTGGGAGCACTAGACGGTAATGATACGAGCTCGAAAGCCAAACAGTGCTGTTGTCTGTTCTCAACACGAACTAGTAAAAAGCGCTTTGCTGCCTGTATATTCTAACAGGGGACAACTTACTACGATGCACCTGAACTGAATAAACTTCTATTTATAGTCCCCCTACAAAACTGTTAGGGGTGCTCTCTTAGATTCTAACATTCATTATTATTATTTTTCCATAGTTTTATTGAGAAACAAATAGCAATGGGACAGTTTCAGACCAAATTGGTAGGACAGTTTTGATAATTAACACATTGCATACATTCTTCCTAGTAGTTAATTGCTGTACAAGATGCAGACTTGATATCCTATTTACAAACACTATTAGAACAAATCCCTCTATTCATTAAGAGAGTGTAACTATATATCTATCCTAACCATTTTTCTTTTTTTTTTAACCTGGCTTTCCTTTTTATTTAATCAAAGACTGGTAGATAAACATAAATACGGCACAATTACTTCAGATCATTCTTCGTATTGTACACACAGCCCAGGGAACGGGATCTGAGAGCAACCTGCAGTTGGCAGGGAAACGCACACTGAGCTTGCTCCCCTTGCTCAAGAAACAGAAACAAAAACAAAAACTTAGAATCTGATCAGCACGTACTCTCCTGTGACAAATGATTCAGACATAAATAGTGGGTGCAAAGAAACTCTATGCTAACATGTATAACCTCTGTTAATGAAAAAGCAGAAGCAGCCATAAGGATTAAGACACATTCAGTTACTGGTAACTAGCTGTGCCTGCAAGGGCACCACCAAGAGAAACCGCGCTGCAGAGAAAAGCTACACACGCACACAGTGAGAAAATAACCTGCAGGAGGAAC
>NW_004524581.1:31680542-31683329 GCF_000260255.1 Octodon degus
CATGTGGTGCTGGGGATCGAACCGCGGTCCCTGTGCTTTGCCAAGCTTGTTTCAAGTAGGTGCTTTAGACCACTGAGCCATCTCTCCAGCCCCTCAAAATCCTTATTGCCCTGATCTCAGAGACTTAAACTACGTTAAACATTCTTTGAGTTCTATTTAGTCTTTCTTTAAATGTGAAACTGAAATAGACAGAAGCAGTTCAGGTTCTCAGGACACTGACAGCTTTCAGGATGTTAACTGGACCCTGCACACCAGCAGGTGGCGACACTGCGCTTTAGCAAAATTCCGATAAGCAGCCGCTTTGCTTCTCGTCTTCACCCATCCTCGCTTGGAAGGCCCGTGTTCCTCCTGAGAAGGCGGCACCAGGCCTGCTCTCGCATTACTGCTGTTCCATAATGTTTCCACAATGTGACCCTGCGCATGTCTTTGGGTGCCTGAGAAGCGAAGAGGCATGAAATGAAGCAGCACCTCAGGCCTGCTTTTGCTGGAAGACTCTTGAGTCTGAGATTGCTGATATAAAATTACATGCAAAAAACCCCAACCCAAACCAAAATGAAGCAGCGAAACCCTACCCTTCCGCCTGGGGTAAGCCACTGTCCTGTTTCCTGATGGACTTTCACAATTCTTCTCTGCTCTGAAGCGCACTTTTCATACTTCAGCAAGTGTGGCACTTTATAATTTATATTTATAAATAGGCTACATCTGTATGGTGCAAAAATGAATAGAGAAATATTCTAGTAAAATCAAGAGCCCTTCATACATACACGATCAAGAAAATATTCCTATTTTATTGGGTAGTCTTAAATATAAATAGAGTCAAATTATATCAAGTGTTTGTCAAATCAATGGGCACAAAAGTTCTTCAAATTCATATTGACATCTCTTTAAAATTTGAGGGTTGGTGAGATAGCTCAGTAGACAATACCTGCTTAAGCAAGTGCAGGGACCGGGGTTTGATCCCTGTCACCACAAGGCACACCAACCCCACCCCCAGGCATGCTGAGCTGGTGACTGATTCCAAGCATGGTGGTGCATACCTGTAATCTCAGCACTGGGAGGCTTGAAAACAGGAGGATCACTATGAGTCTGAGCTGCACAGTGAAACCCTGCACAAAATACATAAAAAAATTATCAGATTTTGTTGGTTACTCCAAGTCTCCTAACATGACACCTCTGTCCATTAACCTTTCCACAGATGTTTGTAATTTCCTGATGATTCCACATATTTCTAGGCAGGTTCATTTCATGCTAAGCCTCCCTCTAATTGATTGTATTCTTGGTACTACAACTGATGCCTTCTTAGTTACTTAGTCTGCCGGAGACAAGTGATGCTGTCCCTATATTCATTCCTTATTGGCTGGAGAGGAAGCCAATATGCCCTTGAAAATAGTTTCCTTAGTCTCTTTTTCATTGATGTCTTTATGTCAGTGTTAGAGTTGAGTTTTAGATTTAAATGCCAGAGTTGGGGGAAGGGAAGCGGTTATGGGAAGTCCTTATGTGCCTTCCAGGGCGCCTCGCCCTTGTGTCTTCCAGATTGCCCTGATCCCAGAGGATGGAATTGGGGACAGACAACTTCAGTCCTCCAACAGTGAGGTCATGGACTTTGAATGAGGTGTGGCCTGGCACTGGGAAGCATTGCAAGAAATAAGGGAGTAACAGTGTCAGCACCTTCACGTGTCTACTGTTGGGGGGTCCAAGAGGGCCCCTCAGAGTGATCGCTGAAAGCTTCTCTTTGTGGACTTGTGTGACTCTGATCTGTGAGGGGAATGATAATCAAGACCCTTGGGTGAGTAGCTGGGTGAACCAAAATAGTTCATGGAGTACTAGAGAGTAAGAAAATCGAACTTCAGAGACCCAGTCCTAGCCCAGGTCCGGTGAGTGTGCGGAGAGCTTCCTCCTACCCTGCACCAGTGGCACCAGTCCCAGCCCACGCGCAGCGTGGGCCGGACCCTCTCACACCCCATTGGGCCGCCCCCCACCACTCCGCAGTACCTCCCCCACCCCGCCCGCCCAGTAGAAATTTCTGCCACGTCTGGGAACCCCCAGACACAGTCCTAGCCGAGGTCCGCTGAGTGTGTGGGAGTGCTTCCTCTTCCCCCTACTTCACCTTACCCCCTCCAGGCACAGCTCAGGCCTGGCATACATACCTGGGGTGTAATCCTGCAGCTGCAATCCCTGCAGAGAGTGTAGAGGATAGATCCAACCAACTAGTCCAGGAGCAGAACATCTCGCCACAGGGGCACAACAGGTTCACCCTCAAGGGCAGCACGGGAAGGAGCTGAGCACAGCAGCCAGACCCAAGCCAGACGCAGCTGGATAAGTCCAAACTTTGTAAAGCTACACCTGAACTTCAGGGCGTGCGAAGGTAATAACTACAGTGAAGATCTACAACAAAGGTCAGAAGACAGTGCTACACAAAATGACGAGAAGGAACAAAATGCAACCTCAGAACCCAAGCCCACCTGTAAAAAGTGCAGAGGTCACTAACACAGAACAAACTGGAAATCATACAGCTGAAAGCAATGAATCAATGGCTTCTGAAATAAAGAAACAGATGCAGAAAGATGTAGAAGACCTCAGATTGGAAATGAAAAACGAAATCCATGAATTAATAACATTTGCACTAAAGAAGCAAATGCAGAAACATATGGAAGAAACCCAGTGCCCACCTAGAACAAGTGCGGAGGATACTAGCTCGGCTCAAATGCATGAATTAATAGCGTCGATAGTAAATAAGCAACAGCAGAAAGATATAGAGGAAATCAGAGCACAATTCTTTTCTGAAAT
>NW_004524581.1:31683429-31694123 GCF_000260255.1 Octodon degus
CACCATGCACTAAGCTAAAGTCAAAATGGATTAAAGATCTAAACATTAAAACAGAAACACTAAATCTCCTGGAAGAGAAAATAAGAGGAACTCTTGTAGACATAGGGGTAGGTAAAGAGTTCGTGAATAAAAATTAAAATGCACAGATGATACTTGAAAGAATTAACAACTGGGACCACCTTTTATTGAGAAGTTTTTGCATGTCAAAAGAAATTACCAACAAAGTGAAAAGACAACCCACAAATTTGGAAAAAATCTTCATAAGCACTCAGACAAAGGTCTGCTCTCTAGAATTTATAAAGAATTAAAACACATTAGGACCCCTAAATTTAAAGACCTAGTCCAGAAATGGGTATCTGAGATGAACACACATTTCTGAGAGGACAATATTAAGGAAGCAAATGTATGTATGAAAAAATGCTCCACATCACTAGTCATCCACGAAATGCAAATTATGACAACCCTGAGATACCATCTCACCCTAGAAAAAATGACTATCATAAAGAAATCAATCAACAACAAATGTTGGAGAGGCTGTGAAGAAAAAGGAACCCTTCTCCACTTGTGTTGGGAATGTAGACTGGTGCAACCCTTATGGAAATCAGTGCAGAGATTCTTTAAGAAACTAGGACTGAAAATCCCATTGAAACCAGCTATTCCCCTACTGGGAATTTTCTGGGAGGATCTGAAAATGTCATATCATAGTGATATATGTGTGCCTATGTTTATAGCATCACAATTTGTGATAGCCAAATCTTGGAAACAACCAAAATGCCCATCACCAGAGGAATGGATGTAAAAGTTGTGATATTTTTATACAATGGAGTATTACTCAGGTATAAAGAATGATGAACTTTAAGCCTTCATATTTAATCAGATGCCACTTGAAGACATACTCCTAAGGGCGATAAACCAGACCCACATGTGCAAATATCATATAGTCTCCCTAGTATAAGAATTCAAAAGAAAAATTACAAATAGAAAGGTATAACACAATTAAAAGGAAAGTAAGAGTTTGAGGATTGGACAATGAGGATAGGGCAAGGAGAAAAACTAGGAAACATGGCAGGGGCAAAGCCATACATTTGTATGCACAAGATACATAAGGCAATGGTTCTGAGAAACATCAGCAGGTTTTTAAATTAGCAGTTAATTGGTAGGATTCTCTCTCTGACAACTATACATGCTGACACCTGTGAGCCAAGCAACTGCACTGAAGATAGTGATCAGCAATAGAAGGGTCACGCTTGGAATGCCTGTCATTCTGGTCTTCTAAATACATACTTCTTGTCATGATGTTCAAGTTATTACCATACTGTCTCTCAAGTGAATTTTTGTTTTTTTAAAAGGTAATAAATGAAAAAAGACCCAGAAAAAAATTGTCACAGTACTGTCCTTCTACAATGCTGTATACGGTTAGATTTCTAAATTTCTGTGTAAAAATATATAATTGTTTATTCATATTCTTTAAATATTTCTCATTTTTAAAAGTTTTTCTCCATATTCTATAGGGATCTAAAGTTTGACATATCAATACTTGATGGAAAATACCTGTTCCATGTTATGCCTAAGATGTTTGATATTCACACAGATAGTGAGCTAAACACAACTGCATATCTTGTAGGTTAATAATAATAAGCTTCTCTTTTGGAGGGTTAACCACCTAAGTTTGCAGACCAAAAATCAGATAAATAGAAGGGCTGCAAGGACAGCCTCAATTTTGATTCTAGCCTTTCAAGGTCAGTGAAGACTGAGGACATAGGAGAACCTATGCCGTAACATCATGTAACTCAATTGTGTCCCAAATTTTCTGATCAAGGAGATTATGGGGCCACAGAGCAACGTGATCGATGATGTAGACTGTGTCTAAGGAGTCACATGGAGAGAAAAAACATTCTCTCAGGCTTTCACAGGGAGCAAATGGGTCCTGTTATATTTTCCCTTATTTGGGCAAGAAGTGCTGCAGCACCAATCCCTGCTTGCCATGGCATCTTCCTGTGGTCCTGGACCTCCACTACCAATCCACAACTAGTCCCACCCAACTGCTTTTACTATACAGCTATTTAGACCCTGCTCACTTCCTCAATAGATGAGACTTGATCAAAAAGCCTGTCTTGTCTCTGTCTCTTGTGTCTCTTGCCCTGTCCTGTTTATCCCCGTTCCTCCTCCAGGTCATTAGCCCACGTCTTGACTCGCGGGCCGAGTCAGGTGGCGCCCAACGTGGGGCCTGGCACAGAGGATTTAACGAGGGAGCCAATCGAGAGCCCAGTAAGAAGCAGATAGTGAAAGTAAATTCCCAGGCCAACGCCGCGCGAGTGTCTGCCGTGCTGTTCGAGCCACGGTGAGTGAACGGCAGCCCCCTTCCCCTTCCCGGCCTGGGTCAAGCATTAAGCGAGCATAAACTCTTTGTAAAAAGCCTCAATAAGTCACTCAAGACACTAGGGATTAAGGTAAAAAAAAAAAAAGATTTATTACAGCATTTTAAGTTTATTCATGAGGTTTGCCCGTGGTTCCCATTGGAGGGCATAATAGATTCTAAAAGATCAAAAACGAGTGGGTGATGCATTACAGGATTATCGTAGAGTTTTTGGTCCTGAAAAGGTCCCAATCACAGTATTTTCATACTGGGGCTTGATTGACGAGATTCTTACGCAGCGACATAGAGACCCTTTGGTCGGGGAAATGATGACCCAGGAGAAGCTGTCCTGCTTAACCCCAATCGGCCCACTCCGGCCCCTTCCAGGCTAGTTCAGATGTCTCCTCTCTCCATGGTGAGGAGGCAAATGAAGTGTTAACTAAATCCTAAGATAACGAGCAGCTTCTGCCTTCCCCTAATGAACAGCTGCCACCTCCCCCTTCTGAGCTTTTGCCACCTCCTCTGCCTGAGGCTCCTCTCCTGACCCATCATAAATCTTTGTATCCCGACCTTACTACTTTACAGGAGGTCAATTGGGAAGACTTAGCCAAACAGGCTTCCAAAAACCATCCTGTCCCTGTTGCAGCACCAGTTGCTACAAAACCACCTCCTGATAATAATGAACTGTCTAAATTTGCTCCCAAATTTTCCAATGTGCTTTTGGACCTGGAAAACTGACTGTTTGAAGAAGCTTACATTACATTTACAATCTTTGCAGGCTGATCAGACATGTGGCGCCCCTAAGATGGAGCCTGGGCCCAGTGAGCCCTTGCCTAAAATGGCGCCTGAACACGATAGGCTCCGCCCAAAATGGCGTTTCTAGTTTCGCAAGTGATGGCCCCCGGTCAAATGAATTGGAGTATGTTCCCTGTGTGAGGCTCAACCCAAAAGGAGGAATAAAGGAAAAGAAAGATCAAATAAATCTACAGTGATTACTAAAGCCAGTGGGGAGACTGGCTATAGACACCTTTGGCACTTACTGGTTGGAAAAGGAAAAACAGAAAAAAAAAAAAGTATGTTAAGAAGGAAGGAAGGGGCAGTTTAAGAGTAGCAAGATGCCAGAATAAAGGAAGATCCAGATGATTAACAGATGATGGTGACAGAACACATGGTAGTAAAAAAAGGATGAAAGGAATCTGAAGGAGGGTAGGTCCAGGAAGAACAGACTTTTATGGAGAAAAGAGGCACAAATCTGATGAAGTGGCACCAACTAGATAGTTGAGGAAAAAAATAGCTATAGAGCAGAGGTGGGGAGTAATCTGTAGGCCTAGGCAACAAAGAGGAACAGGCAGTAAGTAGAAAGATGGTGAGTAGAATGTGACTATGGGATGATGCAGCACAGCAATGGCAGTCACCTAGGACAGGGCGGCATGAGGCCCCAGGAGGGACAGAGAGCAGAGGAGAAGCAGGGGAGGAGGAAGAAAGGGAGCAACAACAGGGGAGCCGGGAGCAGGGCGCAGGTGGCAGCAGAATGCCCAGGCCTGCTTCCAAGGCCGCACAAAGAGGGTGGTCCAATTCATCCCCTTACTAATGGGGCTGGGAGTCACAGCGGCCATCGGGACAGGTTCAGCAGGGTTGACGGTAGCAGTACATTCTTATACTAAATTATCTAACCAGCTGATTGATGATGTTCGAGCACTATCTGGTACTATCCAAGATATCCAAGACCAGATAGATTCGCTAGCACAAGTGGTCTTGCAAAATAGAGGCTTGGACCTTCTGACAGCAGAGCAGGGGGGAATATGTCTTGCTTTACAGGAAAAGTGTTTTTATGTTAATAAATCAGGCATAGTTTGAGACAAAATCCAAGAGCTTCAGGATCAACTACTCAAGTGGAGACAACAGCTTGTGGACGACCCCTTCTCCTCCTTTTGGGGAGGGATGTTCACCTACCTTGTACCCCTGTTGGGACCCCTCTTCTCACTCCTACTGTTGCTCATGATAGGACCTTGCATTTTGCAAAAGCTTACAGCATTCATCAGCTCACATTTAGATGCTTTTGCTGCAAAGCCCATTCAGATACATTATCATCAGCTGGAAATGGCAGATCAACAAGAGTATCGTGAGAAGGTTCCCTCAAATGGACCTTGTAATGTGGCCTAATCTGATGTAGGTCCCCTGGTGAGATGGGCAAGTAGTCAATGACGGGCAGCTAGGACCCACATGCAGTGCCACCGACTGCCTCAGACAGGAACAGGGCCTACTGCCGCCCTGCAATCCCAAGACAGGTAAGGTCTGGTCGATCTCATGTGAAGGAGTCCTTGACCCAAGCCAGGCATTGTCCCCGCAGGGCACTGTCAATTTCCTGCTTGATGTATTTAATAAAAAGGGGGGATATGTGGGGAGCGATAGAACGCTCCTGTTATATTTTCCCTTATTTGGGCAAGAAGTACTGCAGCACCAATCTCCGCTTGCCTCGACATCTTCCTGTGGTCCTGGACCTCCACTACCAATCCACAACTAGTCCCACCCAACTGCTTCCACTATACAGCTATTTAGACCCTGCTCACTTCCTCAATAAATGAGACTTGATCAGAAAGCCTGTCTTGTCTCTGTCTCTTGTGTCTGTTGCCCTGTCTTGTTCATCCCCGTTCCTCCTCCAGGTCATTATCCCACATCTTGACTCGCGGGCCAAGTCAAAGCAATGACTATGACTCATCCACATGGCTGACACTGACAAAAGATCTACAAAGTGCGGTACAGGGCTACAGGATAAATCCTGAGGGTACTTGACTGACCTTATCAGATACAAAAGTTGCATTTCTTGTTATGTAGGTCTTGCTTTATCTTGTTCTTAACCATCCAGCAGAAAAGTATAAAAATGAGGTATATAAAGTAAAGCCATATTAATATTCTGAGATGTGAAAGGCTCAAGTCAACTACTTGTGCAGATAACCCACTACTATTGTGCACTGCTGGACTGTGTTGGATTGTTTTACTGAATTCATGTACCTATAGTATTTAGATGTCAATGGAATACCCATTCCTGACAGGACTATACAAAAACAGGGGATACAAAGAAAGGATCATTTTGTATCTGTATACACAGAATAGTTTGGATAGATATACAGCTATTTTCTCTTAATTCAATAAGAAGAAAGATTTGTACTAATAGTGTTTGGACAGGATATCCTGTCTGCATCTTGTGCCATGGATAACCACTGAGAAGATAACAATGTACATTGTATTGATTATTGAAACTGTCCTATTAAAAAATGCAGTCTTGGGGCAGCTTCTGGAGTTTGTGATTGATTACTGTGGGTGCAGATGCTGCACCTGGCCTAGGGCAGGTAATTTGCATTTCAATGTAAGGAGGGAAGAGAAGTTAGATGCTTGAGCTACTGCTACTCCTTTTGTGTTCTTACTCTTTGCCACCATCATGAAAGGTTGTTCTCTGCCATGTGCCAGGCTGCCTTGGAGCCAGCTGAGTATGGACTGAAACCTCCAGTAACTGTGAGCTAAATAAACATTTCCTTCCTTCAAAAAGAAAAAGAAAAAGAAAAAAAAAAAAAAAAGAAAGAGAAACTTGAGGCTTTTATAGGGTGAATGGATACAACTAGAGGCTATACTCATAGATGAAATAAATAAGTCCCACATGTGCAAATATGGTACTGTCTCCCTACTGTATGAACCTTAAAAAGTAAATAAAATATGAAAGGTACAACATATAATTGGGAATAATTTCTTCATGCCTGCACCATTCTGGAACCTGAGTCTCTGCAGCTTTCCCCTTAAGGCAGAGTTCCTGACCTTTGCAGTTCTGAGGCTGCCACTTCCTGCCACTTCCTGTGATGCTCTCAGGCCATCCTTTCCATTCTCAGGTTCCTTCCTGGCAATGGAGATCCTCTGAGGTCTGTCTTTGCAGTCCACAGCTTTATTGGAGCTTCTTTTCTGGCCAAACTCACAACATTTTACATCCTCCTGTTGGCCTCCTTGCTCTTGATTCTCAACATAAATCTGGCTAAAAGCCCCCAATAACAGCCAAGCCACTGCCCCAATATTTGGCTGCTTTGAAATATCTTTTAAAAGATTAATCAGTCCACCATGTTTAAACTCACTCTCAGGCAAAGTCTTTGGACACAAACAAAATGTAGAAAACTTTTTTTCCAAGTCAAAACACAAATGATCTGGAGTCCAACAACCAATGCAGTCCTTTTTCCCAGCAGAAACCTCCCCAGCCTGGTCTTTACAGGCCAGCTTCTCATCAGCCTTCTGGTCTTCTGAGCTCTGACCAGAATTTCCCTTACAGAAGAGCTGAAGCTGTTCCAGCTCTTCACAAGTAGGCAACATCTCTGACCCTTTCCTATGTCTTCCCATAAGCCATTCCCAAAAACTCATAATCCACATGGTCAGTTTTATCCACAGCAATGACCCCACTCCCACGGTACCAAATTCTGTCTTAGTTACTCTTCTCTCATTGATGGAACAAATACCTGACACCCAAATTAAAGGAAGGAAAGGTTTGTTTAGCCCACAGTTACTGGAGGGTTCAGTCCATACTCAGTACTCCAAGGCAGCCTCTCAAGTTTATCTTTCTTTACAGCTGTGTAATATTACATTGTATAAAAATACCACATCTTCTTTACTCATTCTTCAGTTGATGGGCATTTGAGTTGTTCCCAAGATTTATCTATGAAAAAATGTGCTGCTATAAACAGGGGTGTACATATATCACTGTGGTATATTATTTTCAGTTCTTCTGGAAAAATACCTACCAGAGGAATAGCTGGTTTTAATATGACTTCACACTTGCCATAGTGTTTGTACCTGTCTACACTCCTACCAACAGTGGAGAAGGGTTTCTTTTCCCCCATAGCCTCTATAGTACTTGCTAGTAGTTTGTTTCTTTATGATATCCATTCTTACTGGAGTGAGATGGACTCTCAGTGTTGTCTGGATTTGTATTTCTTGAATGGTCAGTGATTTTGAACATTATTCATATATGTGTTTGTCATTTGCATTTCTTCCTCTGAGAAGTGTGCATTCTCAGATGCCCATTTTTGGATTGGGCCTTTGAATTTTGGAGGCCTGGTTTGTTTTAGTTCTTCATATATTCCAGATGGAATATCTTTGAGTGACTGTTGGTAAGATTTTTTTTCCCAACTTGTGAGTGTTCTTTTCATGCTTGATTTCTTCTGATATGCAGAAATTTGTCAATAAAATGAGATTGCAATTGTTGCTTCATTGAAGCATTTCCCATGCACTCCGGTTTCTGTTCAAGAACTCTCTACCTACCTCTGTGTATTTAAGATTTCTACCTATTTTCTCTTCCAGTAGACTTAGTGTTTTTTGTTTTGATGTTTGTATCTTTAATTAATTTTGACTTTAGTTTAGTGAATGGTGATAGACCTGGATCTAGTTTTAGTTTTCTGCATGTGGATAGCCAGTTTTACCAGCATCATTTGGTAAACAGGCTATCTTTCTTCCAGTGAATGTGTCTGGCCCCTTTCTTAATGATTAGGTTGTACAGTGTGTTTGTAGTTGTGTCTACATCTTCTAATCTGTTCTGTTTAACTACAGGTCTGTTTTTTTTTTTTTTTTTTTGCCAGTATCACACTGATTTCATGAAAGTAGCTTTATAGTATAATTTCAAGTCAGGGATTGTAATGTCTCCTGACTTGCATTTGTTGGCCAGAATTGCCTTTGCTATTCTTGGTCTTTTCTGGTTCTAAATGAATTTTAGGAATGTTTTCTCCAGATATGTGAGGTTTACTGATGGCATTTTGATCAGGATTGAATTAAGTCTATATAACAGTTTTGGGAATATAGCCATTTTCACAATGTTAGTTGTTCCTATCCATGAGCAAGGAATGTCTTTCCATTTTCTAAAATCCTCTTTAACTTATCTTTTCAGAATATTGCAATTTTCATTATATAGATATTTTATTTCCTTTGTTAGATTAATTACTAGGTACTTCATATCTTTTTTGGACACTATTGTGAAGGATCTTGTTTCTCTAACTTCTCTCTGATTGAGTTAATTGCTTGTTTAGAGGAATGATATTGATTTTTGGGTATTGACTTTATATCCTGTTACACTACTAAATTTGTTTGTGAGGGACTGGGGAGATATCTCAGTAGACTAAGTGCTTGCCTGGCAAGTGCAAGGGCTTGAGTTCAATTCCAGGTTCTGCAAAAACAAACAAACAAACAAACAAACAAACAAACAAAAAATAGAGATAGAGAGACTGGGTGTGGATTCTAGTAGTCTCTTTGTGGAGTATTTGGGATCTTCCATGTAGAGTATTATGCAAATAATGACAATTTAACATCTTCATTTCCCATTCAAATTCCTTTTATTTCCCTCTTGTCTAATAGTTCTGGCTAAGGTTTCTCGAGTTATATTGGATAGAAGTGATGATAATGGATATCACTTTTTTGCACCTAATTTTAGAGTAAATGCTTTCATTTTTTCTTCATTTAGAATAATGTTTGCAGTTGATTTGTCATAGATAGCTCTAATCAGATTGAGGTATAGGCCATCTATTCCAATTTTCTGTAGGGTTTTTATTCACAATGCATGTTAGACTTTGTCAAAAGTCTTTCTGTGTCTATTGAGGTGATCATGTTGTTTTTGTTTTTGGCTCTGTTATAATGGAGTATTACATTTATAGATTTGCATATGTTTGGCCATCCCTGCATCCCTGGCATGAATTCCACTTGGTCATGGTATGTAATCTTTATGATGAACTGATGAATTCTATTTATTAGTATTTTATTGAGTAGTTTTGCATCTATGTTCACTAAGGATGTTGGCCTATAGTTCTCTTTTTTAGTTGAGTCTTTCTCAGGTTTTGGTGTTGTATGTTATGGGTCGGTGTCGAAAGAAACGACGAGAAGGCCTGATGAATGTAGCTTCAGAGGTCTCACTGAGATTAGTCTCTCTCCAAGTGAGCCCAGAGCCTCAGCAGCACCTCACATTTATTGAGGGGTGAAGGCAGACTAAGGAATGTGCATAATTACCTAAGTGAATACAGCTACTATCTCTATTGACTTCCACCATTTGCCTAACACTAGGTTCACCCAAATGCTAGCCTGTAACATCCCAAGCAAGGGATCAAAGGACAGGGCGCCTGCAGGAGAAGCTGTTAGCTGCTGCCTTTGGGTCCCAGCTTTCTGGGAATTTGCAAACAGACAGCAACCCTCCTCAGGCTCAGTCCAGTGTTTTCTATTCTCTTGGGACATCAGGCTTTTGTCTTAAAACTATGTCTCTACAATTCCCCGCTTTTGTTTTTATGCTGAAAATTTTTGTAGCATCAGAGCGAGGACTGCAGATTTTTGGTCCATGGCTTGTTGTTGGACTTGTCCTCGCTGCCAGACTAAGCAGGATATACCAACAATATAGAGACAACATAGATAAATCACTACTACCCTTCCACTAAACCATGGAGTAACATGAAAAGGATTAAGATTTTTAATGCCATTCGAGATGCTTTGTAACAGATCAGTGCCAGACAATTCTGACAATTGTTTTACAAAGTATTATCAATATGTTGCTGAAGAGACAGGATCTCAGAGGTAATATTACCACGATGCAATAGATGTCTTTTTACTTTTTCCCGTGGGAAATGAGTCTGATTCCATGGAATCGGAGTTACACAGAATGAAGAGGTATTCTAATCACATTTTTAAATGAAGTTGACGTTGTAGATTAACAATTTGATCTCTAGCATAACAACAGCTTGCTCTATATCATTTATCTTTGCATCTAACTCTGAGTCTATGTGTCTTTGAGAAGTCCATAATTATTTTGAGTCCTTGTGCCACCGCTGCACAAGATGAACAGTCTGTGCACCTTGGCTCAGTGCTACCCCGGCTGTGGCAGCTGTGGCTGTGATGGCGATTATTCCTAAAATTATGGCTATCACGAGTTTAATCATTTTTTTTTGTTCTCTTTTTTAACACCTCCAGCAAATGTTGGGACAGCATCATGGAAGGGGAGTCTTGCCACAGGCAATGCAGTTGTACAGGAAGCCAAATTCCGGTCCTTGCCCTGAGAATATAGATGCTATCCCTGGAAAAATTAAAGCTAAGAGTTTAGACATGTATATAAAGAACAGTGGTGACATGTGATGGTATAGTTAGAAGGGTTCCAATGACTAGGTCCTACAAGCTACAGGTAAGGGAGGTGGACACATGCCTGAGCAAAATGCGTTGTGTTCCTTTTAAATTTTAGATGTAAATTATTGGAGGATTGATTCCTCCATATAAAACCTTTTCATGTTGACATATGATTTAATAAGGTAACCAATTTCCAAAGATGATGTTGAATTGGTCC
>NW_004524581.1:31695281-31698500 GCF_000260255.1 Octodon degus
GCTTGTTCTAAGTAGGTGCTTTAGACCACTGAGCCATCTCACCAGTCCCATATATATATTTTTAAATTTAATGTAAATAAGGCTTTTTGTACCATTAACCTAGGTGTATTCATATGTATTCCTCTACTATTCCCCCTTTTTGTTTAATAAGTGTTTTAAGCTTTTATTAGCTTATAACTGCCCATAGATATTTTAATATTTAAGTCCCTATAGAATGTTAACACACTCTTACACATTTTTACACAGACATTTAGAAATCAAAACCATGTACAACATTGTAGTAAGAGAATTCTGATGACATTTTGTGATATACTTTAAATATCTTGTTTTATACCCTTAAATTAGACATATCACAAATTTTTTGTAAAAGGCAGAAGTTTGAATTTGAGAAAAAGTTTTGTCCTAATAAACAGACTTTGTTTTACATTTTGAAAGACCTGTACACCTGGAATCATAAATACACTTAATATACCATGAGATTAACAATAGTGAATTGTCATACTCATATGAAGACCTTTGTTTCTTAATTTAGCTTTGTATCAAAACCATCTGTAAAGAAAATCTTATTGTAACATTTTTTTGGAAAAACTTTATCTTTTAACCAATTACCTATTATTTATTGAGGGTGTCTCTTAAGAGACTATTGAGATTATTGGAAGCTCCTCATTAATGAATAAAAAGGTTGGCCACACCTCTTATTTATCAATTGGACTCTTCTCTAGTAATTTCACTCTAGGAAATTTTTGTTTAATTAGCTTAAACCTTATGATGTATTGCATATAAATCAATTTTGATATAACTTGACTGTCTGGTAATTTAGTAAAAAGCATGCTTTTAACTCTATCTCAAATTATATTTAGAATAAATCATCAAAAAAGGAAAAAAAGGAACAGCTGTTCATTGAAAGACACACAAACACATAGACACACAGACACATAAACCCCTTAAGAAATCAAGAGTACACTCAAATCTTTGGCCAAATTAAATTTAGTAACTATATTATAAGCTTTAGAAATTTTATAAGTATACTAGTCAGATTTTGTTCTTTGTCAATTATTAGAGATCTCTTATTAGAAAAACTTAGAAGAAATGCAATCTTTTATCTGTAATTAATATGCATATTTTGTACTTTTATGGTTTTTGTCACCTATTTAGACCTTAGATTTCCACTTAGTCAGTTTCTTGAATAGGCCCCAGGCTGGATTTAACCTGGTCGCTGTTAACTTCTTTTTTAGATCTGGCTCCATGGTATAGCCTGACAGTATTCTCTGGTACCCAAGTAGGTTGGTTAGCATTCTCTGGAAAAGCACAAGCATACCCTGTGCCCCAGGTTAGTCGTGGACTGAGTCCCTTTTTATTATCCAGTATGGAGAGCTCTCCAAAGGACCATTTTTAGCCTTTTTCTCTTACCTGGTTTGTCTTTCTGTTACTGTAAAAGGATAAAAATTTAATAGTATATATTGACAAGTGAAGTTATCAGGATTGACTCTTTTTTGCTTTAACAGAATTTTGATCCTATAGTGGCCTTTGGAGGCCACCATTAGGCCTTTTATTATTTAAATGGATGTCAAATCAAGTGACTGTTTAAACCTCAAGGCTTTTACACATCATTTTAAACCTTTATATTTGTTTGTAAAATATTAAAGACCTATTTTTAATGCCATTTTTTATTTAGGACAGTAAAACAAGCAATCAAACTTATTAGGAATTAAAAGAATTTTAAGTAGTCTTTTAAAATATGTGGGGCAGTGGACTTTCACCTTGGTAGCTGCTTTACCTGGAGGCCACCCACATTTGCATTTGAAAAGCTGCTAAGATATTTTTCTTTAATTTTTATTTTTTAACTATTTATTTATTTATTTATTTATTTATGTTTGCAGAACCAGGGATTGAACCCAGGCCCTTGCGCTTGCCAGGGAAGCGCTTATTCCACTGAGCCATCTCCCTGGCCCCCTAACTATTTATTTTTAACAATTTAAAATTTTTTAACAAAAATGAATGACCAATTGTGCAATATAAGAATCTGGTGTGGTTTAAACAATGATCTGGGTGGATAGAATTATAACTTTGATTTGTTTGTATAAACAACATTGATTACACCAAACAAAACCTGCAGACCAGTTAGCCCTGGGGCTGCCTTTGGTTGATTTTACTCCATAGGTGTGCTGCCCAGCTGCTAGGAGCAGATTAATGGTCTTAGTTCCTACAAAGGGTTTTCTTGAGCCCACATTACCTTCTAAAGCACTGTCTAGAGCCTGAAGAACTTGCGAATCCAGCCACACGCACAGCCAATGCTAGTGTCACGGCATGTCATGGTCATGACCCACCTACTGAGCACCAGGGACACAGGCCTCTGCGGCTGAACCTAGCTTGCAGATGCCTATCTCGGTCAGCCTAGGATGAGAGTGGATGGGAGCGCAGGGCCCTCCTGATCTCAGTTTGTCCCTTCCCCCAGGCGGTGCCTCCCACTTGGAACCAACCATTTGCAATTTAAAAGAACCCCTTTTTTTTACAAAATTTTGTTGTTTTCTGCTGACAATAGGGTCAGGCAATGCAGTAAGGATTCTAATATACATAATAAAGAGAAGCTGACTTCTATTTTTAATAAATATTTAAGTTTTTAATTTGAAGAGGTTTAGTAGCAGACATCATAAGTAATATTTCTCCTTTATAATCACTATCAATAATTACCAAATGTACAAATACACCTTGGGTAATACTACTCCTTTTTACAGTATTATTACTCCTTTCTACAGTATCTTTTGGACTAGGGCTGAAAATTCTAGTTTTAATTTTTTAAACACAGGCGGGGAGCAAATACTAATTTTTTGCAGCCATCAGATCTAAAGGTGTGCTTCCGCTTTTGGGGGTTGCATGGAAAAGCGGTGATCCTGTGTTTGATTGAAATTTAGGCTGGTCAATGGAAACTGCAGGTATTCAGTATTGTTTATTTCTGAGCCCCTGGATGATGGGCCCATTCTCCAGTTTCCCCGAGATTGTAAGGGTTGGCCATGCTTATCAGGTTTGGAGCGGCATTTATTAGTCCAGTGTTTACCTTTTCCACATCTTAGACAAAGTCCTGGAGCAGTCTTGTTTCTCTTATTTCCTTTTTTCTTACTATCTTGTCCTTTTCTGTAATCTTTTCTCATGTGACCCATTTTTCAACAATTAAAACATTTCGTATGAGTGTTTAAAAAAAAGACTGTAAGGCAGCTGCCA
>NW_004524581.1:31698600-31708844 GCF_000260255.1 Octodon degus
TTTTTACTATCTTGTCCTTTTCTGCAATCTTTTCTCATGTGACCCATTTTTCCACAATTAAAACATTTGGTATGAGATTGTTTAAAAAAAGACTGGAAGGCAGCCGCCAATAAATTAGCTTTGTATGGCTCTGAGCCGATATCCGCGCAGGCCTTAATATACTCTTCCAGTGATGCACCCTGCGCCTTTAGGGGACGCAGAGCCTTCTGACACTCAGTATTCGCATTCTCAAAAGCCAAAGTCTGTAACAATAACTCCCTCAGATCTGGTGCTCTCTCTGTTTTGTGTATAGCCTCCCTTAATTGGGAGACAAAATCTACATATGGCTCCTTGTTAGATTGGAGAACCTTAGCGAATGATTTTGGGCATCCCTGGCCTTGCCACCCTTTCCCATGAAAGCACCAAATGCGAGTGTGTGCAATAGCCACCTCCTCATTCCACTGAGCCACCTCCCCGCTCACAGCCACCTCATCATATCGCAGCTGGGCTTGAACACCCAGCCCGGCCCTGACCCAGCGAGCTGACCTGGTGAGACGTGAACTGGGGCATTCTGTCCCCTGGGAACTCTCTCTTGAATGTCTGCTTTGTCTTTCCACCAAGTTCTAAACTGCAAATATTGGCTTGGCTCTAAAATTGTACGGCACAAAACTTCCCAATCATAAGGAATTAATCTCTGTTCATTTGCTAATCCTTGTATTAATCCAATCACAGAGGTCAATTGCATACCATAGGCTATGACAGCCTGCTTCAAGTCTTTAATAGCCTTGAATGCCAGAGGTTGGGGTTCCCACTGTACCCACCCCTGGGGAAATGGAGCATTTGGGGTGTTGGAAAAATACCCAAAGGGGCAGAATAAGCCTCAGGGTCTCCCTGCTGTCTCCCTTGCATGAGAGCCTGAGATATCACACTTCTGTACACTTTTTTGGGGCCTTCCTTTTTCTCATATGGAGGAGCAGAAGGGTTAAAAGATGGCGGTAGGGGCTGATGTTTTGTGAACTGAGATGGAGGAAGTTCAGGAGCAGAGACCTCCATTTTTTCAATCAATTTAGAAATCAATTGTGATAACTGTCTTACCTTGGCTCGCAGGTCACTTATCTCATTCTTAGTTTCCTTTTGTTCTACATACTCCAAATCCTCAGACTCTGAGAAGATGGTCTGCGATGCCATAAATGTCCTTTTAGGAGCTGGTTTGTCAGACTCATCCCCAATGTAGTGCATGGAGAAATTTAAAGGACCCACACTCTTGGTATGCCGGGGAGCGCCTTCTTGTAGGGGGTCTTGAGGGGGTGCAACCTTATCGTAGTTATGCACCACAGGGGCCCCTGCTCTGTTTTTGTCCTTTTTGCTATGCTGGCCTCTGCATTCGAGAGTGAGGAAGGCAGAGGTCTTAAAAAGGTCTCATGTGCAGATTCATATTTACGTGGAAGCTGCTCTTGAGGCTCAGGAATGTCAGCATCTGAGGTGACCTTTGCAAATATCTCTTAGACTCTTCTGAGTCCAGCTGCAATGGCTCCAAGGCTGAGGAAATTAGCCTACACAGAGCCCGCACGTGAAGAGGAACTGGTTCCTCATTTTGATGAGCCCGACGCAGCGTTCTCATAACTTGTTTCCAAACTTTTAAGTTTAAAGCAGCCTTTCTCTTAGGCTGAAACCAGTAACAGTGCCTGTTTATAAGGGAAAATAATTCTTTGAAACTCTTTGGTTTCACCTTTACACCCGCTCCTTTGAGTAACGTCCGAATAAGATGGACATACTTATTCTCTACTGAAGCGGAGTTCCCCTTTACTCTGAGCTTTTCCTGGTGGTCTCGCCTGCTCTGGGCGTACATTTCCCACTCGGTCAGGCCTCTCTTAACTCACCCCGGTCATCTGTGCCCCACGTTGGGCGCCACTTGTTGTATGTTAGGGGTCAGTGCCGAAAGAAACGACGAGAAGACCTGATGGATGTAGCTTCAGAGGTCTCACTGAGATTAGTCTCTCTCCAAGTGAGCCCCGAGCCTCAGAAGCATCTCACATTTATTGAGGGGTGAAGGCAGGCTAAGGAATGTGCATAATTACCTAAGTGAATACAACTACTATCTCTATTGACTTCCACCATTTGCCTAACACTAGGTTCAACCAAATGCTAGCCCATAACATCCCAAGCAAGGGATCAAAGGACAGGGCACCTGCAGGAGAAGCTGTTATCTGCTGCCTTTGGGTCCCAGCTTTCTGGGAATTTGCAAACAGACAGCAACCCTCCTCAGGCTCAGTCCAGTGTTTTCTATTCTCTTGGGACATCAGGCTTTTGTCTTAAAACTATGTCTCTCCATTTTGGTATCAGGGTAATATTTACCTCTAGAGATGATTTAGGAGTATTGCTTCTTTTTCAATTTGATTAAAGAGTTTGAAGAGTATTGAGATAAAACTTTCTCTACATTTCTTGTAGAATTCTTCTGTGAATCCAGTAGGACCTGAGCTTTTCTTTGTTGCTATGTTTTTGATTGCACTTTTGATTTCATTAACTGATATTGGGTTACTTAGAATTTTTTGTCTTCTTGATTCAGATTTGGTAATTTGTAGATATTTAGGTATCTGTCCATGTTATTTGTATTTTTCCATGTGTGAGAGTAAAGATTTTCAAAATACATATATTTGATCTTGTGAATATCAAGATCTATAGTAATTTCATCCTTATCATTCCTTATTGCTTGAATTTGAATTTTTTCTTTCATTTTATGATGAGATTAGATAGGGGTTTATCAATTTATTTAATCTTTCAAGGAACCAGCTGTTTAATTCATTAATTCTTTGTATCATTTTATTTTTATCAATTGCATTAATTTCTGCCCTGATCTTTGTAATTTCCTCCCTTTTTTAGTCTTGGATCTTGACCTGCTTTTCTTTTTTAAGAAGCTTTGGGTGCAGTGTTGGGGTATTTATTTGTTCTTATTCTGTTTTCCTAATCTGTGAGTTCTCTGCTATTTACTTCCCAGAACTTTTTCATTACATCCCACAAATTCTAGTAAATTATGTTTGAATTCCCCCTCTCTGCCTCTGTTGAATTTTCTCTTTTTTTTAAAATAAGGTTTTAAAAATTCATTTAATGAGAAAAAAAGTTAAAATAGCAATGAAAGAGTTTCAAAATAGATTAGTAGGATAATTACAATAATTAATACATTGCATATTGTTGTCTTCACAGTAGTTATTCAGAGAATGAGATGCAGATATGATATCCTGTCTAAACAATAGTAGTACAAACCTTTATTCTCAATGAACTCAGAGAAAGTAGCTGTATATCTATCCTGTCTTATGTGTAGATATATTTACTTCCCCCTCTTTTCATAACAAAATGGTCCTTTATTTACACTTTTGTGAGGTTAGTAATGCATGACACTAGGTTGCCTAGTAACTGATAGCAAACGTGTTTGAATTTTCATTGGATTGTAGATATTTATTATTTTGTCTGTGACCCATTGATTACTGAGGAGGGTGTTATTTAATTTCCATGTGTTTATAGGGTTATTTTTTGCAGTTTCTTTTGTTGTTCATTTCCATTTTCATTGCAGCATGGTCTGATAATATACATGGGGTTACTTCAGTTCTTTTGCATTTACTTAAGCATGTACTATGGGCTAGCATGTGGTCCACTTTTGAGAACATTCCATGTACTGCTGAGAAGAATGTGTATTCAGATGATGTTGGGTGGAACACTTGGTAAATGTCTACTTAAGTCCATTGTTTCAAATGTTTTGTTCAGTTCTGCTACCTCTTTGATACCATTTTGTCTAGTTGATCTTTCTCTTTGAGATAATGGAGTGTTCAGGTCCCCCATTAAGATTGTGTATTGGTTATTTGATTTTACATGTCCTTTAAAATTTGTCTTATATAATTGGGCACTCCCATATTTGGTGTATACATATTTATGATTGTTTTCTCCTCCTCTTGAAGTTTTCCCCTAATAAGTATATAGTGAACTTCTTTATTTTAGTTGATCTTTCTTGGTTTAAAGTTCAGATTGTCTGTGAACAGAATAGGCACCTCTGCTCTTTTTTATGTTCCTGGCTCATGGAATATTGATTCCCCTCCTTTGACTTTCAGCCTATGAATTTCCTTTTGAGTTAAACATGTTTGTTATATGTAGCACATAGTTGAATTTTGTTTCTTAATCCAATCTGCCAGTCTGTTTCTTTTAATTGGTGAATTGAGGTCATTTACATTGGTGGTAATATGTGATATGTATTGGCTTATGTTTATCATGTTATTTTCCTGTTCTCAGTTCCCTACTTTTCCCAGGTTTAATTGCTTGCCCTTCTTGGTGGGTTCTTTCTGTTGCTGTTCTTAGAATTGTGGTCATTTTGATCTCTTTTAAGTATCTGTCAGTAGTCTTTGTGGAGTTGGTTTGGTTGTCACGGATTTTTTCAGTTGTTCTTTGTCATGAAAATATCTCTCCATTAAATTTGATAGTTTTTTAAGGCACATCAATTTAGGTTTGAAGTTGATTTCTTTTGAGACTTAAAATATTTCACTCCAAGCTCTTTTTGAATTGATGGTTTGTGTTGAAAATTCTGCTGTGATTCTTATGGGCTTTCCTTAATGTGATCTGTTTCTTTTCTGTACAGATTTTAATATATTGTTTTTGTGCTAAATTTTTGGGACCTTGATTATTGTATGTCTGGATATGAATTACTTTTGGTTGATATTCATTGGAGTTCTATATGCTTCACTTATAAGTGTGTCAGATTCATTTCCTAAGCTTGGAAAGTTTCCCATTTTTACTTCTTTAAATAGTTTTTTGATGTCCTTTGCATTGACTCCTTTTTCATCGACACCTATCTGTCTTATATTGATGACATCTTTGTGTCATCTTGTAGTTGTTGAAATATTATTTTCTGGTTCCTTGTTACTTTTATGTCATCTTTCCTTTCCTGGTTGCTACCTGAAAAGATGTCTTCAGGGTCTGAAAGTCTATCTTCAGTTTATTCAGGTGGTTTTGCCAGCTTTTAATGGAATTTCAAATTTCCTGGATAGCTCTTTAAATCTGCTTCATGCATTTTATTTCTTCCTTAGATTTTTCATTTGAGCTTTCCATCATTGTTTTTGTTCCTTTTTAAAAAATAAATGTTTTCTTTAGATCTGCTCAACAATTTTTTTCATTGTGGTTATGCTTTCTTTTTGTATCTGAGAAATTATTTTGATCTGATTTCCTCTATACTCATACGGAGTTGTTTCTTTACTTCAGTTGCAATCATTTCAGAGATTTCAGGTGTGTGACTTCTAATTTCTTCCATGCTGATGTGTGCTGGACTTGTTCTGGGTTAGTTGGGGTCCAGCGACTGCATTTTGCTCCTTCATCTTGTCATTTTCTATCTGTCTCTCTTTCTTAAAATTTTATTTATTTATTCTGCATTTTAAGGAAGGGTCTACAGGGTGCTCAGGGTCTCACTACTAGATCAGACTCATAGTGATCCACCTGCTTACAGCCTCCCAAGAGCTGAGATTGCAGGTGTGCGCCACCAGGCCCAGTCTCAATTGTCATTTCAGCACAGCCCAAGGGTTGGGCTGGCACAGCAGGCCCAGGTATCAAAACCCCGGAACCCTGGGCCTGCTTTCAGGTGCTTTACTCTCCTGAGCTATTTGGCTGGCCTGCTATCTCTTAAGGAACTATTTATTTGGATTTCTGTGACAACTTTTGTGAAATATGGATAGTAGGTAGCTATACTACTACTACCAAAGCCAGTCTAGGAAGAGTCTGCTCTTCCCGGAAATCTTCTGTGTGTTGGAGAATCTTTCTTTGTGTCTTTCCTGAGATCCTGCCTTCCCAATTATTTGAGAGTGGGATGTTCATTTCCATTTGACACTTTCCTCTATCTATAGTTGTAGGGCTTGGGTGGGGTTACTACCTCAGTGCTTCCCAATACTGTTATCCAAGGGAGAACAAGTGATTGAGACAGATATATCCTATCTAAAGTAGTACAATTAGCAAGAATAATAATATCAAGCAAAATTAAGAATTTGACAAATTTTGGTAAATTAGTTTTATACTTTAGACCATTGGATTAAAGTGTACAGTTATATAACCAAACAAATTATAAATTGGGAGTTTGTATACAAAAATTTTCCTCTTGTTCAAATGCATTCACCCTGTGTTTCTTTGGTCAGGCCAGTTGTCAGGTTCCAGGTGCTTCACTTCATGTAGGGTGATTGTTCAGGCACCTGGATTCCTCTGATCAAGCTATTTACCCAGAATTCTGAGCTCTTCAAGCCGATAGCTGCTGAAAAGTGTTCCAGGTACTGGATTTCTTTGACCAAGGAGTTCCCCAGAGTTCCAAGCACCTACATTTCATTCTTCAATGGAGAATGGGCCCCAGAGTTACATGCACTTCCATCTATGAAAATTTTAAAATAGTATCTTTTTTGTTTTACTTAAAATTATCTTGCCAATTTTAATGAAATATTCATTGACTTTCTGTTTATTTTTGGTCCTTCTCAGTTTTCCTTTAATTTGGTGTATCTCAGTATCATCTCTCTTTGTTTATGTATGAGCACTTTTTACCTTCTGAATAATAAGTCAATTTACTAAACACAATTTTTAGTTAAAATTCCCTTATTCTACTCAACTACAATTTTATTTTTATCATGCATCTCATTCTTAGTTTATCAAATGAATGCAATATAATTTTCCTAGCTATGAAAATAGTCCCAGTGAGGCAACATTATTTACTTATTTATTTATCTATTTATCTATCTGTCTATCTATCTATCTATCTATCTATCTATTTATCTATTTATCTATTTATCTATTTATTTATTCCGTGTTTTAGGGAAGGATCTACAGGACATTCAGGGTCTCACTACTGGATTGGACTCGTAGTGATTCTCCTGTTTACAGCCTCACAAGCAATCTACTTTCTCTAAAAATCTCACTCTAGAACATCTTCACCCACCAGTTTCCTCACCACCCTTCCACTGAAGATTGCCTCAGTGACCACGCATACACGTTGGTCTCCTGGCTCCTCCCACCCCTGGTGACTTCCCCTGGAGCTGCCCTTTCCTCCACAGTCCACTTGACTCTGGACAGTGGTTGGGTCTGTCTGTGCAGGAAGCAGAAGCAGAGGATGGTATAACCTGCAACCAGAGAGCTTCTTAGAAATGAGAGTCTCCCTCCTATACTCAGACTGTCTTAGAGGTGCAGCACTTTTCTGGAAATACAGTAAATACATTTCCCAGTATGCTTCTGTGCAGTCAATTTCTCATCATAGTTTTTGTCTTTTGTAGCAGTATGAACATGATTGAATTGTTTAGCTTCATATCATTTGGAAAGATCAACTAGAGCAACTTCCCATAGGAATCTTACTAAAAATTCTGTTCTTAATATTAGGTTAAAGAATTAGGACATCTATGTACGTGACCCAACTGCCTGCTCCATTACACAATGCCTTTCTTTCTATATTAAACTCTGTCCTTACGTAAACTTTTCATATGGCTGGTAGAAATATTTTGATAGAGATATTTTGATTTTTTGATAGTGATATTTTGGTGTTTCATATATGTATTACTCTTATGAATGAATTTTCTTCTGGAACACATTTAGTGCCTTAGTCTGCCAGAGACAAGTGACAACTCTCCGGCTCATTGGCTAGAGAGGAAACTACTTCATGGTTCAGTTTAAGCACAACTGCTGAACCACGTTTTTCCCCCAAGCCACATCCCATATTTAGTTTTGCTCTGGTCTCGCAGCCACTTCCTTTAGCCAAGGTAACCCTTTCCCTCCTCCAAAAACTGGCATGTGATAGAAGTTGCTGAAGTGTCACCTGCTTATTGTAGTCTCTCTTTCTCTTTTTCAGATTTCATCTTTTCAGTCAGTTTTGTGAAAGACACCCTAAACACTATCCAAGGAACAAATGAATATTTTTTCTTTCAGTATTAAAAAAATGACAATTTGCAAACATTTTAAAGAAGCTCTTATAATCAAGGTGGTGAATTTAAATGAAAAAGTGCTCCAGGCAATCACGTTCCTGATGAAGACAGCTTACAAGCACATTCTAAGATTACTTTCTAGTCAGGATAATAATTGTAAAGAGGTTTTTTTAATGACCCTAGATATGTTGATTAAAAAAAATTAGTCTGGCCAAACTTTCTTTTTGCCAGAAACATTGATCCTCAGAGCCCAAATTAAAAACTTCGTAAAAGGAAAATTTTCTGGAGTCTAATAAGTCCCAGAAAATTGTCTTTAAGTGGGGATAAAAATATAGAACACATGAAGCTTTCTGAAAGATGTTTATATACTTTGGGGGCTCAATACAAGTATAGGTGATGTAATAAAAAAGACATTTCAGTGTGGCTTCAGAAATCTTTAAATATGCATGGAAGGGGAAGGCGACCCTGGACCAGGAATGTCACTCATGTGCTCATGAGTATGTACCTCTCTGTTGTCATAACTTTGTCTTTAATTCTCTCCAGAGTAGAGGTCACAACCAGCCTGGTTGCCACTAGAGTCTCTGGCTGGTCCATACTGGTGCCCTCCAAGTCAACCATCATCACTTCCACTCCAGTAACCCCGGTCCCCAGAGCCCCTAGAGCAGCTGTGACTAACACCCTGCATGAGGTTCCAAAGACCCACCCTCTGGTGCTCCAGGGACTTGCCAGCATGGTCCACACAGACCTGGTGGTCATCCACAGATTTTCCATTTGTGGCTCTCATGGTGTCTGGGGCCTGCTCTGGGTTGATGAGGGAGCAGAGACCCAAACTCCTGGATTGCTGAGTGGCCAGGTCCTTGACAGCAACCCCCTGGACAGATTGAAGCTGCTGAAGTCACCTTCCAGCAATTGCTCAGGGGTATTTCAGGTGACCCTGCAGGAGATGTCCTTTCCTTCTTCAGGAAATATGGCAATGAATTCGAGCCTTGGAAATGACAAGGCAAAAGGCTCCGAGAAGAGGGGAGAGCAGGGATTACTGCTTCTCTTATCCTGAGTAAATGGCTGCTACTAATATACTGACTTCTTACTGAATCAAAACAAAACTTTTTTTTTCAGCTTCTTATACTTAATTTTTTGTCTGTTTTCTGTTACTGTATTACAATTTTGATTGACTAAATCTTGTAGGTCAATGTTCTACATTACAATATTTTCCCACAAACGTGACCACTGTAGGCACTTACAATTGTGAAGTAAAAGCAGAAGAGCACAGGGCAGAATCTAGACTTGAATATAACTTTCAGCAAGGAAATCACTTTCATCATTAAATGCAGTTTGTGAAGGGCTCTTGTTTTGGACTGAGGCCTGCAGTAGGCCCATGACTAGATCAAACCAGAATAAAGTCACTCATTATAGATGTGACATAATCGAACTGAACTTTAAATCAGGTCTTTTAAAAAAGGAGATTCATAACAACCAGTTAAAAGGGCTCCATTTACCTGACTGCTACAGTAAGGAAATGCTCCCTGTTTAGTCCTGTAAGGAAAGCAACTTTGAAACGACCACTCCACTTGTTCTTTCCCGTTTCTGCTTCTTCAGCACTTTGCTGCCCAAAGCGTACTGCCCATGTTTAACTCACTGGTGCCTCTCTGTTTTGCAAATGGGATGCTGCCTGATTAATTAAAACCTAACAAAAACCAATTAAATCTTTAAAAATGATTTGCTGAACTTTGGCTTTTATGAATTCAATCATCAGAACCAGGGTTAGATGTGACATTGATGTTGGAACAATTGGAAGAAAGTAAGAAGACAATTATTAATAAGCTAACATCTGTCATTTTATTTACTGTTGCTGTAAAGAATGCCTTAGACTGGCTAACTATGTACACAAGATGTTAATTTTGGCTCTTGTTTCTGGAGGCTGGGAAGTCCAAGACCAATGTACTGACGAAGGCCCCATGCTGCCCCCACTCACGGTGGAGTGATGCAGAACTATGAGATAAACAGGAGAGGCAGGCTTACATTATCAAAATGCACCCTCACCATAACTAGTTCAGACCCATAACAGTGAGAGGTCATTCGTGTGTGTGTGTTAGCAAGCTTTTTGTTGCTGAGACAAATACTTGAGATAAACAAAGGGAGGAAAGATTTATTCTGGCTCACATTTCCAATGTTGTGTATGGATTTGTGTCCATGGTGGAGTGGACTTGTTTGGCCCAAGAAATTTTTATCCCTTGGTAGCCTGAATGGGGGGGGGGAGAGAGAGAGAGAGAGAGAGAGAGAGAGAGAGAGAGAGAGAGAGAGAAAGAGGACAGGCCACTCTGGCAGTGGCCTAGCTTTCTCCCACAT
>NW_004524581.1:31716094-31721132 GCF_000260255.1 Octodon degus
AAAAAAAAAAAAAAAAAAAAAAAAAAAAAAAGTTGGCCCTCACTGAACCAAAGTGACAAATACCAGGAAGAAGTTTTGACATTTAGAAATGAATGTGTGGGTAGCTTATTGCAGATTGCACGGAGTTTTACACGCTATATCTTCATTCACAAAGCAGTCCTGTGAGGTGTGGGTGCTTACTACAGGCAGTGAAACCTTCAGAGGTGAAGTGGCTTTTAAACAGTCACTCCAGTACTTTTGAAGACTACTATTTCTTCTCTTTGTTTATCTCAGACATTTGCCTTTATTTTCTTTAAAATGTGACTCTACAGAAAAAAAAAAACTGTATAAAAATGAAAGTCTTAGGGGGCTGTGGAGATAGCTCTGTGGAATAAGTGCTTCCCTGGCAAGTGCAAAGGCCTGAGTTCAATCCCCGGTTCCACCAAAAAAAAAAAAAAAAGAAAGTCTTACCTTATATGTGTAATGAGAAAAATAACATAACTCATCTGAGAGTTGACATAGGCAAATTATGTAGAGATTTAATAAGATTTAGAAAATCTGGAGTAATTTCTTGATACATTTTTATAAAGAAAATAATAAAAGGGCCAGCACTTGTATCCCCCCCCCCACCCCACTGGCGTGAAGAGGGCCATGGACTCCTTCAGCAGACGCATTTCCTGATTGCTGAATACGGAATAGGCCCGATGACCTCTGGCGAGACGGTAATTACCTCCCGGAGCACAACTTCCAAGGGATGCTGGAATGATTTGTTCCAGAGACGATTTGTTCCAGAGACGATTTGTTCTTGGGTTTCCTGCTAAGAGTCCACAGCTTTTATCTTTATCCTGAATGAACTGAGCACAGCCCTGTGCCCTTGACCCATATTAATGACAGTGTTTTTATCCCATCAGCCTTCCTCTTTTGTTGTTGTACTAGGAATTGAACTCATAACCTCGTGCTTGCCAGGCAGGTATTGGGCAGCTAAGCTATCTCCCCAGCTCCATCAAGCTCCTTGAGGAAGCTTCGTTTTCCTAACCCTGCAGGGCAATTTACATGAGCTACAGTGAGGAGAGGTTCTTGTCCAAATAATCCTCCTCTCAGTCGAGGCCCTAAAGGCTGCACTGAGGGAGGAGTGCAGCAGGGGTTGGGCAGTGCAGGGAGCTCTGTGGGGTGGGGCAGAGGCTGGCAGAAGTCCAAGCACTGTCCGGCAGAGGAGGTTTTAGCCAATCAGAAAAAGGGCTGTAAACTGACTCTTTTGTTGCTAGCTGAATAGTCTGCGGGAAAGACCAGCGAGACTGGGAAATCCCCAGTGAGGCAGCCTTTGCCTTACAGCCCAGGATAACCTGAGGAAAATTTCCCCTTAGGACAGGAGTAGGGAATTGACCACAATGTTCTGCTTATTCTGGGTGCAGGACAGTCGGAGGGCGCTTCCAGGTCCTTTTCTGGCCACTCTTTCCAGGTCTGAGTTTGATGTTCTGTCCCTTGTGTCCACCACTCCCATAGAGACCCTCCTCGTGCTGAGTGCTCTGGACTCTGAGCACAGAGCTGCCTGAGGGAGGCCAGCAGCAGCTTGCCAGGGCCAGGGGCCGCCGTCTAGGCAGGGACACAGGATATTCTAGTAACCCTGGCCTTTCATGTGTCCTTAGCAGGAACTCCTGCTTGCCTCTTTCCTACTTTTGACTCTTAAATGCCTTATATTCTTTTAGGCTCTGTTCTGTGTTTTAAAAGGAGAATCTAAAATAAGGGAAAGAGAAGTCAAAGAGGGAGGGAGGAATTGAAACTGCCTTGGTGAGAGCTGTCGTCAGTGTTTGCCAGGCTCTGTTCTAATTGATTCGTGACTAGAAATGGGTAAGAGGAGCCTGAGGAATAAGACATTTGCTTTAAGAACGCATTGTTTAGTGTACATTCAAGATGTCACGTTCAGGGCCGGCACAGTACAACCTCCAAGGAAACCTTTGCTCCCTCAGTAGCACTACAGACCTGGGAGAAGACTTGTGCACATCTTGTTTTCTGTTCTTGGAAGGAAACTTTGAAAGCTGTGGACATTTACAGATCATCGAGGAGGATTTAAACAGCTGGAGACAATGCCAGCTTAATTGATTTTTCACACAGTTTCATTGAAATAACAGGGAAGCAACAGATTCTGCTTACAGAAGGCTCACTTGCTAGTAGGGCTGAATGCCAGTGTTTTTTTCTTCTATTCTCTCCCACATAGTAACCTGATATTTCCAAGAGTTACATGGGACAGTGAAAGGGGCGTTGTGCAATGTTACCATGTCAGATTACTCTCAAATGTGTATGTGTGAAGAGCTAGTGTGGAACACAGGAAACATCATCCACATTGTACAAAGAGCAGCCTGAAGCAAAAAGAGGCTGCGTCGTCTGCTGACCCATGAAGCACAAGGGCTGTAGAGCTGGGGCTCACTCTGTTTCCCTAGAGAAGCCTTCATCTCTTACCAGGACGTATGGCTCCTCAGAGGCCCTCATGTAATAAAAGTGAACATCTGTGTGACGGCAGTTTTGTCATGAAATGTGACACCCATTTGTGATGCCCGTTTATATTCCCTGTTAAGAACTCTAAGTTGCCATACTTAGATTCCTTTTCTCTTCTGGCTCTTCTACCCCCTAAGGCATTCGACTTTCACGTGTAGACAGGTCTTCTATAAATGAGAGGAAATCGTCACCTCAGACTTCATCCAGTGCAGATACAGGCAGTGGATTGGGAGCCTTCATAAAAAATGTCTGCCTGGAGACAGATGATGTGCATTAGCTACAGTGCTGATTGGCTCCTTTCCTGGGACTCCCTAGCCCTAACACTCAATGAAGCAGTCTCAGGTTTTTCTTCTCCGAAGTGGGTACGGCAGGAGTGAACTGTGTTGACTGCCATTGCCTTTTCCCTTTTTCTCAATGATGTCAGTGAAGATGGCTTTGGGGATCCCAAGGGGCCTTAGTCCAGCCACGGTGACCCTGTTGCTGCTGCTGCTGGGAGGTGCTCTGGCTAAGGGCAGAGACTCTCCAGGTGAGTGCTGTCAGCTGCTTCCAGGGTGCAGCCATCATCGCGGGGCAGGAGCTCTGACGGGAGCCTGGGGCTCTGGACAAGGGTGGCAAGCCCCACCATCCCAGAGCACTGTTTCCCACAGGTCACCTTGGTGGGAGAGCACTCTCTTTTACATTCTCCTTTCATCTTGTGATGTTGAGTGGGGCCGTGCCTACCTCCGGGGTCCAGGGTGGGCTGTTATAAAGGGTAGGAGGAGACAGAGTTTATATTACTGCCAACTGTGGGGCACAGGGAGCCGGGACTTGTTTTTGATTATTTATTTCTATCTTTTTTAAGGCAGGGTCTTACTATGTAGTTCAGGCTGGACTTGAACTCACTTTGTGGCCCATGCTGGTCTTGAACTCACAGTGATTCTCCCACCTCAGTCTCCTGAATGCTTGGATTACAGAAACATGCTACCCCGCACAGCCAGGGGTTGTTTTTGAAGGAAATTAATTTCTTTAAAGCTGATATAGTAGGCTTTGTCTCTGTCAGGATTTCCTACAGTTTCGTCTGGAGAAATTCTGTGAGGCTCTGGAAGATGAGGGTGAACCTGCAGTGGTGTCTGTAGACCTAGTGTTCGGGGAGAAAGGCTCTGTCTTGGGGAGGGCAGGCTTCAGGGAGGCAAAGCCCAGGTATGGGAGCGAAGCCAACAGAGAGGGAGTCTTCATGCTGTGCTGCCTGGTGGCCCAACAGTAACTTGAGAGGGATTCTGGACTTGATAGTATTCTGAATGTAGGAGGCCAGAAGGGGAGTACATGATACACACTGGGGAAGCCCTCACTCCGACCAGATCGTGGTTTACATGAGTTCTCTGGCAGTCTTTCTAACAACCCTGTAGAGTTATTATGACTTTCTCTCATGTAGTTATAGTTAGGACGTAGATACTCTGTTATGTAACCTGTCCCAGCAGCTAACTCTCACAGTTTTTTTAAATTTAATTTAATTTTTTCCCATAATTTTATTGATAAACAAATAGCAATGAGACCGTTTCAAATCAAATTGGTAGGACAGTTTCAATAATCAACACCTTGCATACATTCTTCCCAGTTTCTCTTCAGATCGTATAAATCTTTCGCTTTTTTTTTTTTTTTTTCTGACACAAGGTTTTCACTGCGCAGTTCAGGCTGGCTTTGAACTCAGTTTGTAGCCCCGGCTGGCACCAAACGCAGAGATTCTCCTGCCTCAGCGAGCGCTGGGAGTCCAGGCCTGAGCCACCACACCCTGCCTCTTACGCTTTAATCGGAAGCTAGTCTGTGTCTTTTGAAATCCTGGGCTCTTTTCCTAAATGCTCTTTTCTGGGCTTAGAAGTTGAGGGTTTCGAGGAGTGCATCAGCCTCACACAGCTTGCATAGGGCGGCAGGGACAGAGCGAGCCCAGCGAGCTCTCCGACCGAGACACCGCGCTCGCGGGACGGCGGGAGCCCGGCAGGCCCCTTCCCGGGAACTCTCCACCCGCGTGCTGTCCCGGGTTTCTGGCTCTGCGGAGTCGGCCTGGCGGGGGAGCCGAGCTCAGGCAGAGTGAGGACCGGGACGCGGGGGGGGGTGCGGCGGGAGCGGGGTCCGTCCCGCGGGCGCAGGGACAGCTCCGGGCTCGGGGCGCAGGCCCGGCGGGACCCCGCGAGCTGACGGCTGCGCCCGCCCTGTGCTTCCCGCAGAGGACTTCGTGTACCAGGGTAAGGGCCTGTGCTACTACACCAACGGGACGCAGCGCGTGCGGGGGGTGGTGAGGTACATCTACAACCGCGAGGAGTTCGTGCGCTTCGACAGCGACGTGGGCGAGTACCGCGCCGTGACCGAGCTGGGGCGGCCGGACGCCGAGTACTGGAACAGCCAGCCGGACTTCCTGGAGCAGACGCGCGCCGAGCTGGACACCGTGTGCAGACACAACTACGAGGTGAACATCCTCCCGCTGACCCAGCGGTGGCGAGGTGAGGCCCCCTGCGGGGAGACCCCACCTGGGAGCGCGGCCACCGGAGGGTGCGGGGGCGAGGGGCGGGTCGGGGGCGGGTCGGGGGGCGGG
>NW_004524581.1:31721232-31723577 GCF_000260255.1 Octodon degus
GGGGGGAGAGAGAGAGAGAGAGAGAGAGAGAGAGAGAGAGAGAGAGAGAGAGAGAAAGAGGACAGGCCACTCTGGCAGTGGCCTAGCTTTCTCCCACATGACCCTGTGCCTTGAGGGTTCCACCCATCACTCCTGCTAGCAGTATCAGCTGGAGACCAGGCCTTCCACACAGGACCATCAGTGGGACATTCATGATCCCAATTGTAACGACATGATGTCCTTAATCCCTTTTAATAAACTTTAAAGACCCACTTCCCAATACTACCACAGGGACAATCAAAATTGATATAATGGTGGTGGCAAAACCCATATTTAAACTACAGCAGTATCTAATGGAAAGGTAGACAACATGAAAGATCAGAAAGATGAAAACCAGTGGACAGAACCAAATGGAAATGCTAGAAATAAAAAATATACATTAACAGAAATGAGAAATATATTTGACAAACTCATTAGCAAACTTGCTATAGCCAAGGGAATAATCAGTTACTTTTAAATAACTGTATAAAATTATACAGAGTAAGATACAATAAGGAAAAGAGAAGTAACAAAAATTTTTTGAAAATAAAAGTATAAGATGGGCTGAGGACACAGCACAGCAGCATAAGCACCTGCCTGGCAAGCTCAAAGTCCCAGATTTGGTCCTCAGTACCAAAAAAAAGAAAGAAAGAAATATGATATAAGATGGTTTTAGAAAGCTACACAGTGACATTCAACATAGATTCGACAACCCATGGCTTCTCTGTTCCATTTTGGATATTTTCTGTTAAGTATAATATTAAATTAACTTAATAAATTATTTTTTATTAGTTTTCTGTTTTTAACTTTGTATTTTGAGACAATTGTAGATTACCAAGGACTACAAAAAGTAATATACAAAAAGATCTCTTATATCTGTCACTCTTTTTCCTAAGTAGTTGCATCTTACGTGACTACTATAGAATATCAAAACCGGGGAATTACCACAATGCCTTTAAAGCCTGCCTCCACTTCTACACAGTCAAATTGTCCTTTTTCTCAAGAGTCATTTATGAGTTAACCCAACGAATCAGTATTATCAGCATTAGAATCTTCCAGTCCTATGTTGCCAATGCTTTCTAAGAGAGAATCAAGGTTTCAGTGGTCATTGCTATTGTATAGAGTATTTCTTCTCTAGAGTTTGAACTCAGGGCCTTTGCACTGAGCTACACTCCCAGTATATTTTCAAGTTTTATTTTTCACAAAGTCTCCATGTAGTGCTAAATTGCTCCAACTTTTTACACCCTGCTGCAGTCTCTCTAGTGTTGGAATAAAAGTATGTGCCCCAGGTTTGGATATCACTGTGTGTGACGATTGGTCCTCTGACATTTTTTAGTCTTGTCTTTGGTGAGTGGTACCTGACAGCTGCACACTTTTGTCCCTTATTTTTCAACCCATATCTGTGTCTTCTCTGCTGTGTATACTTCTTGAAGGTAAGAAGTATGAATTGTGTTTTCCATTCTGAAGTCCAGGACCATGACTACAAAACTGTTATTAAGTGTCAGAATCATCCTTTGGGATCTGTTGGGTCTTTGGAAAGTGGGACAGAAGTACCAGCAACAAAAGCACATCCATGTGTTGGAGCTCAGACACCAAGGGACCTGGATTGCACTTGGGAAGAATTCAGGGATCTTGGGCTTGTGGTCCAGAGCAGGGCTTTAGACAAATAATGGCAGCCACAGTGAGGGGCAGGGGGTCCCTCTTCCTCAAAATCAAACCAAGGAGGACAAAATATGGCCCCGGACACTATCACTAGAGCCCATGTACCCTACAAAGGCTCACTTTCTTCCTCTTTCATCAGTTCACAGTACACTCAGATTTCCATATCTGTAGGCTCTCAGCCAGTGGGTCCAGCTTCTAAGATCAGAAATGGTAGTGGAAATGGTAGCTTTGAGCAGGCAATGGCGGTGGCACTTCAGAGAGGGGAAAAAGAGTGGACTGGTGACCAAACACATCTCACACACTTTTGCACTTTTCTTTCCCTCCATAAGGAAGTAGAAGGCAGGGATCCAAGACCACCATTCTTCCATTTTCTAAAGTCCAGTAGTGACAAACCTGTGGCACACTTTTTTTTTATTTTTAGACAGAATATATTAACATATGAGTTATTTTTTTTCTAAGTTAAAATCTCAGTCTTCAGGTTTAATTGCAGCATTAGCACTTTGTAATAGACAAGTGGGTTTTGGGTGGCAGTTTGGGCACTTGGTCTCTAAAAAGTTGGCCCTCGCTGCCGAGTTCCGGGAGCCCCCAGACCCAGTCCTAGCCCAGGTCCGGTGAGTGTGCGGAGAGTTTCCTGCTACCCTGCGCCGGCGGGACCAGTCCCAGCC
>NW_004524581.1:31733181-31742841 GCF_000260255.1 Octodon degus
TCCCACCCGGCGCGCCCTCCGTCCTCTCCGCCGCTGTGCAGCCCTCGTAAGACCATCTTATGCTGCCCTCCGGCCATAGGATGACCTCGGCAAAGCTTCGTTCAAATGAATGCTGTGTATACTCAGCTGCGCATTTAGGATTAAGAGAAAGCAGCCAGATACAGCATCGTTTATCACTGCTATTCTTTTTTATTTTGCTTAATGCCTTAAACTGTTATTAACTTGGAATTTCCATTATTTAGAATTTGTAAATGCAAAGTGTGAGGGAAAAGTGTTTGTTAAGAACCAAAACACCACTTGAATGATGTTAAAAGGTAGAATTTCAATTTCTTAGGGAAACGTTCAGCACATAAAGAAGTTGAGCGGCCCGAAGCTCTGGAATAATGCGTTAATTGAATTTAAAAATTATTTCAGGTTGTTTGTGGCCAGACTCCTCCACCCTACTCTCCCCACCCTGTGCTGTGGGAACAGGCATTCAGGAAATTAAGTTATCCATTTAGCGAGTACTTATTTCTAGACACTTCCTGAGCTAGACACCATGTGTTGTTGCATTGGATCTCAGGGCTTGTGTGTTATGGATTAATACCACACTGTGATACACTAGTGTTGGTAGATAATAAAACATTAGGCAGTCAGTCCACAATTACTCACACATCCTGAACCTTTCCCAAATACACGAGTCATTATTTCCTTTTTAAACATGGCTATAAAGTCTAGCTGGAGCCAAGCCTCACCAAAGCTAGTCACAACCAGAAGTAGCAGGTCCATTCCTGTCTTGTTTTCAATTTAAGTGAACAAAGTGATACTTTCGAAAGACTTAGTATTCACTTTTTAATCAGTCTGCCCTAATCTAGGCAGAGTCACAAAACACTTAATTAAAAAACAATTTAATTTACACCTTCTTGCTTTTTTCAAGTCCACATTCTAATGTCACCATTATAATTTTTTGCTATTTTAGTTTTATTTCATTAAAAAATGTGGGGCCGGGGATATAGCTCAGTGGCATAAGGACCTGCTTGGCAAGAGCCAGGTCCCAAGTGTTCAATCCCCAGTACCAAAATAAAATTCTAATACTTTTCTCATGAATTGGTGCTCTCTATTTTTACTCCTAATCTGTTTAATGCAAAAGTTTCCATAAATCTAGATAGATGGACATGATGTTCAGGACAGCCCAAACAAAAATAGATTGAATTTTTGTTTGAATTGAATTGAAAACACAGTTCCTTTAGGATGGTGGCTCATGAGTGCCTCTTAATCAGCGGCTGAGATTCCTTGCCAGCCTCAGCAACTGTGGTTCTCTTACACGTTCACCTTATGTTCTTCTTAGCTTTGGCCAACCACTGCAAGAACCTTATGAGATTTTCTATAGAAAACATATAATGCCTGATTTCAGAACAAAGAAGTAATTTCTCCATTAAATTAAATTCTCCTGGCTGTTGAAAGAAAATTAGGGGAAAACGGGAGAACAAAACTTCTCAAATAATAAAACATTCATTGAATATTTTCTAGTTTCTAGTTTCACACCAAAGGTATAAAGAGATTGCATTAAAATGTCTTGAGATACAAGGATAAGAGGTTTAGCCAGGCGGGGTGAAGCCTCTCATGTTTGACTGTGAGCTACAATCTGAGTAGACAAAGCAACCAAGGCATGAGCCAACTTAATGTTTCATCAGTGTTATTTATTTTCAAGGTTCTTCTACTTTCCTTGAAGTACTAACATGCAATTAATTAATTAATTCATATGTTTTTTTACTCTGTTATTAGGTTGCAACTTTTATAAAAAACAGGGATCACAGACTATTGTTTACATCCACAATGATTTTTTTTTTTTAAATGTATTTGGTACAGGGTCTCACTATGCCGCTTGGACCTGTAGTGGTCATCCTGTTTTCAGCCCCTCCAGTGCTGGGATTACAGGCATGCACCACCATGCCCAGTGTCAGTGGCCAGCTCAGTGTGTTTGGTGGTGGGGCCAGCACAGCGTGTGATGCTAGGGATTGATTGTTCAATTTGCATTTGTCCAATGGATCTTAATTTAAGATGTGGAACCCAGGGTTTCCACTCTGGTTCTCAGGAGTGATTCTTCCCCATGGGAGACTTGCCACGGGTCTCAGCCCTTATTCACTGTCTTGTGCTGTCTGTTGCCCACAGTGCAGCCTACGGTGACCATCTCGCCATCCAAGACAGAGGCCCTGAACCACCACAACCTGCTGGTCTGCTCAGTGTCAGATTTCTATCCAGCTCAGATCAGAGTCCAGTGGTTCCGGAATGGCCAGGAGCAGACAGCTGGCGTCGTGTCCACCTCCCTCATTAGGAACGGGGACTGGACCTTCCAGATTATAGTGATGCTGGAGATGACCCCCCAGCGTGGGGATGTCTACACCTGCCACGTGGAGCACTCTAGCCTCCAGAGCCCCATCACAGTGGAGTGGCGTAAGAGACACCTTACATTCTTTTACTGTGGGTCCCCTAGGAAAGAAGGCTGAGCTCTCTGGAGCCTATTCTATTCCATTCTTTGTCTTTCCTGCTACTATTAAACTGAGACTCACAGAAATAGAACCTCTTGCAAACATCAGAGGAGAATCCTGGCTCATTGTCTTTCCAGATGCTAAGGAGATTGCTGAATATACTGTGGACCTGGAAATCAGGCCCGGTACTGCTAAAAGATAGACTATTATGGCTGATGACTTGGGTCTTAGGATCTAAGGTTATGGAAGTGTCTCCCTGTGGAGAAGGCATCTGCTTGGATGGTCCTTCCCTCTTCTAGAAATGGCCAGAATAGAGAACTAGATTCCCCTGGCACCTTCACCTCTTATAACTCAGGCTGGACTTCAGGTCCTCACCAGGGACCTTGTGGGACATGGGATAAAGCTGACACTCAGACTTGCTTCCCAGGGGCACAGTCTGAATCTGCGCAGAGCAAGATGCTGAGTGGCATCGGGGGCTTCGTGCTGGGGCTGATCTTCCTGGGGCTGGGCTTCTTTATCCATCGCAGAAGTCAGAAAGGTGAGTGGTTCTGGGAAGAGGGAAAAGATGGGCTGCACCACAGCCCAGGTTTCAGGAAAGCTTTGCCTCCAGAAGTCGCCCTTCCCATCTGACCACCAAGAGAGAAGGCTGGGCTGGAGGTAGGAGGAGAAGACAGCTTTGGGCAAGATCCTAGAATCTGATTTTACTGATTGAAAGGCAGCCTTGCTTCAGGGCTGGTGGTGAACTCATTCTAGGACTTCCTTTCTGCTCACCCTTGGCTCCTCTCCAAAAGCTTCCACCATTAAAAGGTTCAGAGCCTTGGTTGCTCTTCCTTCTAGAGACAATTTCACTGGTATTGGGACATTTTTGGCCTAAGGTGTTTGGGCCCTTGCAGAACCTGGATTGGGAGAGAAATAAGTCTGTCTTTAAGTTGCATGTCTCATTGCCCTGTGCACTGTGTGAGAGAGTGGCTGTCCGTGTAACGAGGTCTTTCTGTGTTTAATTTCCTCTTGTAGGAGCTCGTGGACCTCCACCAGCAGGTAATGTTTCAGTCCTGATGCACGGGAGTGGGGGGGGGGGACACAGATGTGAGGGCAGAGGGCAGGAGATGGTTGTACCTGGCACAGTAATCTCAGCTCCCTGCCTGTTTCTTGTTGCAGAGACTGAGAATAAAGGGAGGCTGGGTGTGGTCACCACTCTAGTGCCAGCGCGCAGGGAGGCTGAGACAGGGGGATTGTAATTTTGAGCCCAACCTGTGAAATTCAGTGAGATCCTGACTCACAATACAAAATAAGTGTTGGGGATAGTCCAGTGTGAAAGTCCTGGGTTCAATCCCTAGGGTTGGAGAAAAAAGAGTGAAGGGAGAAGGTGGCCACCCTGTGTAGGAAGCTCCAGAGGGTGTTCCCTAGGTCCTGGAACTTGAGCTGTCTTGGGTCTCAGTCACCAAGGTGACACCTGTTTTATGCCATATACTGGTTGCAGCTGGCATTGGCCAGTAACTAGAGGAGGTTACTGGGGTGGCAGGAAGGTGAGACACCATCCAGTTTAGTGAAAGCTGACCGACCCCTTCTGATTTCCCTGGAGGGTGGTGGCTGCTCTCTACTCCCACACGCATCTGTCCAGCTGAACTTCTGTGTCCTTTTATACTGATTTCACCTTTATGTGGACAGTGAAGTAGTGGTGGTGGTGTACCCTGGACAGCCCTGTCTGAGTGAAGTGGGAGGGGATCCAGGAGGAGAGTGGGTGACCCCAGTGTCCCTTGTGCTAATCACTCCTTCATGTCTCCTACAGGGCTCCTACAGTGACTTCCGAGTGTGTCCTGAGTGGAATTGGCCTTCACTCTTCTGTGCGGCTTGCCTGCCACAGCCCAGAGTTCCCGCCTTGACTCAGCCTCCTTCTATGATCAGAATCCCACCGCGGCTCCCATACTCCTCTAGCTCACCTCCTGTGACCCCCGCCCCAAGGACCTCAGCTCCCTGAGCTCACCCCCGAGTCTTGCCTGTATGTGACAGCAGCACCGACTCAGACCCAAAGGGCTTGCCTTTTTTATGTCTTCCCAGTGTGTGGCTCAAGAGATGCATTAAAGCCATTTGTCTGGGTGTAGAGTTTTTTTATGATTAAACATGGTTCTGAGTGATCGTATCCCACATTTCTTTAACTGAGCAGAGCAAGGAAAATGCAGAATAAAAGGGTTTTGATGTAACCCAAGCAGCCTGTGGCCAGAAGGAGGGACTGTTCCTCCACAGGAGCTTAGAAGCATCCCGGTGCCATGTAAGGGAGCGCTGAGGAGTAGGACACCAACAGGTGTGACCTCCACGGTCCTTCGTCATACTGTTCAGAAAATGGCCTCACGCCATCCCAGCATGACTTGCAGCCCACTGAGTGCAGTATAAGTAATCATGGTGGAATTGTCTGGGGACCGATAGAGTGACAGCTGATGTGTCAGTTGTATCCAGACAAGTCGCAGTGAAAAGGCGAACTTTCATTGCTGAGTGCCTACAGTCAGCACTAAGTTACTTGTAGATCCAAATGGCAGAAACCCAGCTTAACTTATTTTATTCATGTTCCAGGGAAGCAAAGAGTCAAGTTGATTTTCCTTCCCTCCACTTCACTCCTTTCCTTCTCTTTGCTGTCCCAACTTGCCCTTTCCTCTCCCCGTTTCCCTCTCTCCTTTCTCTTCCTCCCATCTCCTCCCATTCCCTTTCTCCTTAATGTGTCATTTCCTCCCTATTTCCGTCTACCCAGATGTGCTCTTTCTGTTTCTCTTTACATCTGTCCTATCACATCACATCTTATTTGTTTCTGTGTATGTCAGTCTCTATTGTACATTTCTAGACTGTTTAACAAAGTTTTAACAATTTTAGGAAAAACTCATATTGACCACACCTGGGGGATGTGAAACTCCCAAAAACATCATCTTGCACACAGGATGCTGCCAGCCAGCATTATGTCCATCCCTCTTATTAGGAACGGGAATTGGAACTTCCAGATCCTTGTGATACCAGAAATGGCCTCTTAGTGTGGAGATAACTGTGTCAGTCACCTGGAGCAGCTCAGCCTACAAAACCCATCTCAGTGAAGTGACACAGGGCACCTCACAGGACAGCGCAGAGCTCCCCTAGATTTCAGGGGCTATCGCTGTGCGTGCTGAATCACAACCATCCCATCCCTTTCCTTCTCACACTCCCCCAATGCTGTGCTGAGCTGCAGTTCCTAGAGGACAGCCTTTCTCATCTGTGGACATTGTGACCGGTTGGTTCATGATGGCAGTCCACCTGGCCTGTGATGTGTCCTAGCCCTTAAAACTGGTCTCCCGCTCATTCTGCTGTTCATTATTAACACAAATTCCTGGAAACTTATCTCTGAGTTATGAATATACCCTATTCCCAAGGAGCAGTTGTTCCATCTTACCGTCTTTCTCATCCATAAATTCAGAGCTAATCCTGTGTCAGGGCTTTTCTTTTCCTGGATGATGTCAGAATGGAGGCTTAGGCTTCCTTGGGACCTTCATCTGTTGTACTCCAGGCTGTGATGTGGAACATCGGCCAGCGACACTGTGGGGTGTATAGACAGACACGTACTTCTAGGATTCTGCTTCCCGTGGCCATGGCTGAGTATGCTCAGGGCAAAATGCTGAGTGAATATTGTTTTGTTATGTGCCCAGAATGATGAACAGAAATGATGAAAGGTGCATTACTCTGGGGATCTGAAACATATTTATGGTCAGTTGTCCAGTTAGTCCTCAAGGTCTTAAAGTTAGCTGTTTGCTTTTTTTTTTTTTTTTAGCTGTTTGCTTTTGACTTTTCAAAGGAATAGTTGAGAACTGAGATAGACTCAGAAGTGAAGGGGAAAAAAAAGTGAGGGAAACATTGAGACCTGTTTTTTTTTTTTTTAAGTTGAAAATAAGAGGCACAGAGTGGCAGTGAATTTCTAGGATATTCTTACATTGTCACACTGAGCACATGCTGAAAGGTTCTTTCTTTCTCTCTCTCTCTTTCTTTCTTTTTTCTTTCCTTCTTTCATATTGGGAATTGAACTCTGGACCATGCACTAATCAGACAGGTGCTTGTGCCACTGACCTTTGTCCCCAGCCATGACAGTTTCTTTTTAATATGAGGGTCTAAGTTTTCTTCTCTTTATTTCAGTGGCAGTTTTGCAAAACATAATTTTTTTACCACCATATTTCATTGATACATAGTCATTAATTGCTAATTAAAATAACAGGTACATTTCTTATAAAAAAGTTTCCAACATAAAAGAATTGAGCCTCAGTAGGCATATAACTTAGAGGGAAGGGTATGGCTCTCCTAGTGAACTATTTTATCAGTCATAAGCATTTGGCCTTAAGGAACACATGTTTCAGAGACAGCGGTGCTCAGCAACATTCACAGCTTCTGCACACTTCCCAGATTCCTCTGCTGGAGTCATGTGACCAGCACCAGCCAATGGCACTGCAAGTGAGTGGAAGATCACTCCACTGTTTGCTCTGTTTTCTGCTACCACAGACGTGGGAACCATCACTGAGGTGATGACGTACAGTGTTAGAAACACAAACCAAGTCTCTTAAATGACTGTGGACTTAGTGTCTTTTATTGAATTAAGACACTGAGATTATGTTTTACTGTGAATTAATAATTACCATGATATGATCTTGTTTTTCTCAGTTATCATGGAGTGCTTAAGAGAATTAGTTCTTAAGTTATGATGTAAATGATTGAGTTAATAGAAGTTAAGAGATAATGGATTTTTTAAATGAAAAATCTGCTTTCTCACAAAGAAAACTTTATAACTGAATATGAAAATTTAAGAATCTTGAATGTTAAAATAAATTTTAAGTTACTATTATTATTATTATTATTATTATTGGATTTTTTTTTAGATAGGATCTCACTATGCAGTTCAGATTAGCCATGGATTTACTACACAACTTAGGTTTACCTTGAACTCATGGTGCTCCTCCTGTCTCAGCCACACAAGTGCTGGGATTACAGGCATGTACCACCATCCCTGGTAAATTTTAAATTATTTTTATGCTTCTTTTTTTCTTGGTACCAAAATCAAACTCAGGACCTTGTGTTTGCCAGTCAGGTTCTGTGCCATTGAGCCATATCCCTGGTCTAAATTATTTTTAATTGACAATAATTATAATCCATTTATATGGTACAATGTGATGTTTTGTTGTATTTATATACTATGGACTGACTAAAATGGATGAAAGCATTTGTCACTTACCATATATTTCTCTCTGTGGGGTGTGTGTGTGTGTGTGTGTGTATGATGACTTTTTTGTGTGTATGATGACATTTAAAATTTACTCTTTCAGCAATTTATCAACTGCACAATACATTATTAGTAAGTGTAGTTACCATTGTGTAGATTTCCTGAATTTTTTCCTGCTTTCTAATTGAAACTTTGTATTTTTGACTACAGTCTACTCATTCTTCCTCCTCTCCCCTCTTCATTCATGTCCCTGGAAACTCCCTTTTTACTTTATTTTTGAATTTTTTTTAAAAATTCATTTTAGTAACTTAGTTGTATCCCAAATTTTCTGATCAAGGAGATTATGGGGCCAAACAGGAAAGTGATTGATGATGTAGAGTGTGCCTAAGATGGTCACATGGAGAGAAAACATTCTGTCAGGCTGTCACAGAGAGCAAATTGGCCAAGCAATGGCTGTGACTCATCCACATGGCTGACACTGAAAAAGGATCTACAATCTGAGGCACGGGGTCTCAGGATAAATGCTGAAGGGATTTGACTAGCTTTATCAGATCCAAAAACTACAATTCTTGTTGTATAGGTCTTGCTTTATCTTGGCCTTAACCGTCTAGCAGAAAAGTATAAAAACGAAGTACAAGAAATAAAGCCATGATGTTATGTTGAGCTGTAGGGGACTGAAGTCATCAACTTCTGACATTGCCAGTCAAGTGGAAGACCCAATACTGTTATGGACTACTGGGCTATTCTGGAATATTTTGCTGAGCTCACACACCTATAATATTTAAATGATGGAACTAAACAAAAAAAGGGGATACAGAAGAATGACCATTTTGTATCTGTGTATTCAAAATGGTTAGGATAGATATATAGCTACATTCTCTGAATTCAAGGAATAGAAGGATTTGGTCAAATAGTGTTTGTAAATAGGATATCATGTCTGCATCATGTAGAACAAATAATCACTAGGAAGGTAGTAAGCAATGTGTTAATTATTGAAACTGTCCTACTAATTTGATTTGAAACTGTCTCATTGCTATTTATTTCTCAATAAAATTATGGAAAATAAAGAATTCAAAAGAAGAAATACAAATAGAAAGGTATAATACTACTAAAAGGAAAGTAAGAACTTGAGGAGGACTAGACAATGAAGGGAGAGCAAGGAAAAGAGCCAAGAAAAGTGATAGAGGGAAGCCATAGAGTTATATGTAGAAGATGGGTAAGGCAATGATCCTGAGAATCTTCAGAAAATTTTTGAATCTAGCAAGTAATTGGAAGGATTCGCACCCTGACTAACTATATATACTGATACCCGTGAACTAAGCAACCACATTGAAGATGGCAGTTTGTAATAGTAGGTTCATTCTTGGAGTGCCTGTCATTCTGGTCTTCTGAATATAGGCTGCTTGTCATGACACACCAGTTGCTGCTGGGCTGTCTCTTGGGTAGATGATTGTTTAAAAAGGAAGGGGGTGGTGAATGAAGACAGGAGACAGGAAAAGGGGTGTTGAGGGACTATCCTGCTACAGTGTTGTATATGGTTAGATTTCTGGACTTATGTGTAAACATATATAATTCTTTATTCCTATTTTTAAAATATATTTTAATTTTAAAAATTTGTTTTGTCATATTCTGTAGGGACTTAAAGTTTAACATATCAATACTGATGAAAAATACCTATTCCATGTTATGCCTAAGATGTTTGATATTCAGACAGATAGTGAAGTTAAGCTCAACAGCCTAGGTTGTATGGTAATAGCAATAAGCTTAATCTTTTAGAGTGTTAATAACCTAAGTTTGTAGACCAAAAATTAGAGAAAAAGAAGGGCCTTAAGGAAAGCCAACATTTTGGCCCTAGCCTTCCAAGGTCAATTAAGACTCAGGACATAGGGGCTGGGGAGATGGCTCAGTAGAATAAGCACTTGCCTGGCAAGTGCAAGGGTCTGAGTTCAATCCCTGGTTCTGAAAAAAAAAAAA
>NW_004524581.1:31742941-31773298 GCF_000260255.1 Octodon degus
AAAAAAAAAAAAAAGACTATGGACATATGAGAACTTGTACTGTAACATCATGTAACTCAGTTGTGTCCCAAATTTTCTGATCAAGGAGATTATGGAGCCAAACAGCAAAGTGACTGATGCTGTAGAGTGTGCCTAAGGAGTGTCACATGGAGAGAAAACATTGTGTCAGGCTGTCACAGGAGCAAATTGGCCAAGCAATGGCCGTGACTCATCCACATGGGTGACACTGACAAAGGATCTGCAATCTGAGGTACAGGGTCTCAAGATAAATCCTGAGGGGATTTCACTGACCTTATCAGATCCAAAGCTACAACTCTTGTTGCATAGGTCTTGCTTTGTCTTGGTCTTAACCATCCAGCAGAGAAGTATAAAAATGAAGTATAATGGGGCCGGGGAGATGGCTCAGTAAGATAAGCACTTCCCTGGCAAGTGCAAGGGCTTGAGTTCAATCCCCAGTTCTTCAAAAAAACAAACAAACAAACAAACAAACAAAAAAAAAAAAACAAAAAACAAAAAAACGAAGTATAAGAAGTAAAGCCATGCTGTTATGTTGAGCTGTAGGGGACTCAGGTCAACAACTTCTGACATTGCCAGTGAAGCAGAGGACCCAATACTATTATGGACTACTGGAATATTTTGCTGAGTTAATACACCTATAATGTTTAAATGATGGAACTAAACAAAAAAGGGGGATATAGAAGAATGACCATTTTGTATCTGTGTATTCAAAATGGGTAGGATAGATATATAGCTACAATGTCTTAATTCAATGAATAGAGGGATTTTTTTCTAAGAGTGTTTGTAAGTAGGATATCATGTCTGCATCTTGTACAACAAATAGCCACTAGGAAGACAGTATGCAATGTGTTAATTATTGAAACTGTCCTATCAATTTGATTTGAAACTGTCTCATTGCTATTTGTTTCTCAATAAAATTATGGAAAAGAAATAAATTAAATCTGAAAAAAATCACTTTAATGAGAAAAAACGGTAAAATAGCAATGAAAAAGTTTCAAAACAGCTTAGTAGTACATTTTCAATAATTAAAACATTGCATATTGTTGTCTTCATATTAATTATTTAGAAGACAAGATGCAGACCTGATATCTTGTCTAAAAAGAATACTAATACAAACCTTTCTTCTCAGTGGACTAAGAGAAAGTAGACATATATCTATTCTAACTATTATATATATATATATATATATGTATATGTGTATATAAATTTTTTTCACAACAAAATGGTCCTTTATTTGTATCTCCCCTTTTGTTGTGTTTTGTCAGAGATGAGTGTCCCACTGCAGTTAGAGTAGCTGTATTTGGCGAAGTGTTTAAAGGACCTTTTCATACTTGATGCCACACCAAAGATTGTAGGTGCCTGAATTCAGCAAAATAACCAAATATAGACCAATAGTCCATAATAGCAGTGAGTTATCAGCACAACTGGCAATTGTCTGAAGTTGTTGAATTGAGCCTTTTACAACTCAGCATGTTAAAACTTTATTGTGACACTATTGATATCCATAGTGATCACATTAGTCAGGGGGAATTTGTACCTGTATATAATACATCTTGATTTTCTCCATACCCCTGCTTCAACCCTTCTTCTGCTATCATTTGCAAGACTGTGTTTTCATTTTTGTTCTATTCTTTTTTCCTTCTATATCCCCCTTTCTTCTTGAACATTTTGATCCTACTTCCCAATATCTATCATTCATTTTGGTTGTTATTTATCATGTGAATTTTTCAACATGTGTGTTTGGCTCATTTCACTTAAAGTATGGCCTCAAGGTACATCCATTTACATAACAATATCTCAAGTGCATCCTTCTTGATGGCAAATTAGTGCTCCACTGTATATGAAAATCACAGTCTCTTTGTGTATTTAAGCATCTGAGCTGTTTCTAAGATTTAGCTATTTCAAATTGTGCTGCTATAAATCTGAGCGGACATGTACTTCTCTGGAATGATGCTTTTAACTCTTTTGGGAATATGTAGAAAATGGAAACAGCTGGGTCAAATGGGACTTCTAGTTTCAGTTTTTTGAAAATCTCCATAGTGATTTGCAAAGTGGTTGTACAGTTTACACTCCCAAAAGAGTTCCTTTTACCCACAGACCCACGAGCATTTGTTGTGGGTTGGCTTCTTGATAATAGCTATTCTTTCTGGAGAGAAATGGGGCCTCTGTGCTGTTTTAATTTCCATTTCTCAAATGGTGTTAAACTTTTTTTCTTCCACTTGTTTGCTATTTGTATGTCTTTATCTGAGGAGAGTGTATTCATTTCAGATGTCCAGTTTTGGATTGTTTCTTTAACTTGGGGAGAAGGTTCCAATTTTTTGAGATTTTTATATATAGATATTAGCGCTTTGTCTGGGGAATACATATTGAAAATAATTTTTTCATTCTCATTTGAAGAATTGCTCTTCAGTCTGTTGGTGGTTTCTTTTGCTGTGCAAAAGCTTTTTAATTTAATATGATCCCAGCTGTTGATTGTTTGCAACATTTCCTGTGTGATGGAAATTTTGTTTATGAAGTCTTTACCTATACCTATATCTTCAAGAATTTTATCTATTTTATCTTTCAGCAGATTAAGTGTTTCTGTTTTAATATTTATATTTTTGATATGTTTCAATTTTACTTTAGTGCATGGTGAGAGATATGGGTCTAATTTTAACATGTAGCATATAGAAACTGAGTTCTCTCAGCATCATTTATTAAGGGCTATTTTTCATCCAGTGGAGGTATTTGAACAGTTTGTCAAAGAGAAAATGACTGAGAATGTTTGGTGTTATTTCTGCATCCTCTATTATTTTGTACTGATTCTCAGGACTGTTTTTTTGTTTTTGTTTTTGTTTTTTTGTTTTGTTTTGTTTTTTTTTTGTCTGACAATCCAGGCTGTTATTATTATGGTAGCTTTTTTTGGGTGTTATGCTCCTTACTTGACTTTGTTGCCCAGAATTGCTTTTGACATTTTAGGTCTCTCCTGGTTCCAAATGAATTTTAGAATTTTTTTCTCCAGTTCTGTGAACTAGTGGTATTTTGATTGGGATTGTCTTACCTCTGTATAATGGTTTTGCAATACTGCCATTTTCACTAGATTGGCTCTGTTTATCCTAGAAAACTGGCTATTTTTTCATTTTATAATATCTCATTTGATCTAATTTTTCAAAGTACTATATTTTAAAGTGTGTAGGTCTTTCACTTCCTTTGTAGATTGATTCCTAGGTATTTCATTTTTCTTGATGTCATTGTGAGAGTTATGATTTTTTTAATTTTTCTCTCAGTGAGTTTGTTATTTGTGCACAAGAATGCTATTAATTTTTGAGTGTTGATTTTTTTATTTTGTTATTGAATTTACTTCTTACATCTAGAAGTCTTTTGGTGAAGGTGTCTGTATAGAGTATTATGTCATCTGTAAATAATGTTAATTTAACTTCTTCCCATCCTTAATCCTACTATTTTTATCTTTTCTAATTTTTTCTCTTGTCAAATTGCTTTGGCTAATGTTTCCAGGACTATATTGAATAGCAGTATTGATAGTGGGCATCCTTGTCTTGTTCCTTATTTTAGAGGGAAAGTTTTCTAGTTTTAATCATTTAGTACGATGTTGAGTATTGGTTTGTCATAGATGGCTCTTATCAGATGGAGATAAAGACTTTTTATTCCAATTTCTTGTAGGATTTTCATTATGTGCATTTACTGAAATGATCATGTGGTTTTTGCTCTTACTTTGGTTAATGTGATGTGTAATATTTATACATTACTAGTATCCAGTTGTCAATACTAGTCTTTTTTCTGAAGAACAACTGGCAAAAAGTTTTCCCACTCTGTGGGTTGTCTTTTTTCTTTGCGGGTAATTTGGTTTCCTGTGTAAATGCTATTTAATAAGATGAAGTTCCAGTTATTGATTTTTTGTGATAATTTCTGTATAATCAACATTTTGTTCATAAAATCTTTGTCTGCATCTTCTACCTTCCAGCATTCTACCTATTCTATCTTCCAGAAGATTTAGTGTCTTTTTTAATATTGAGATATTTAATCCATTTTTATTTTAGTTTAGTGCTCGGTGACAGCCATTAATCTAGCTTTAATATTTGGCATGTAGAAAGTTAGTTTTTCCTGCATCATTTTTTAAAGAGGCTGACTTTCTTCCAGTGAATGTGTTTGGCCCATTTGTCAAAGATAAGATGGATCAATGCCTCTGGAATTGTTTCTGCTTCTTTTAATCTCTCCCACTGATCCTCAGGTCTGGTGTTTTTTTTCCAGTACCAGTCTGTCTTTATCACAATAGCTCTGTAGCATAATTTCAAGTCAGGGATTGTGATGCTCTCTGACTTGCTTTTGTTGCACAGAATTCCTTTTGCTATGCTAGGTCTCTGTTGGTTCCAAGTGAATTTTCAAAACGTTTTGTCTAGTTCTGTGAGTTATATTAATGGTATTTTGATTGGGATTACATTAAATCTGTGTAGTAATTTTGGCAGTATCATCATTTTTACCATGTTATTTTTTTCTATCCTAGAGCAAGGGATATATTTTTTTCTGATATCCTTTTCAATCTCCTATTTTAGAGTACTGTAATGTTCTTTTTTTGAAGTGAAAAATAATTCTAGTTTACCTTGTCTAATTAGCAGACACTGTATGCTAAACTAAAGATACAAGTTTACACAAAAATATATGATTATTGTATTTAATAGTCAGTATTTCATAGTCAATACTACAGATACATAGTTCAGATATTTACATCTACTAAAAAACACAGAATGAATAAATTTTAGGATATCTCCTTCTGGCATTATTTTCCACTATTTTCTGGAAAATTTATTAAATATTGACATCAAAATTTTCATATTATTGGGGCCGGGGATATGGCTCAGTGGAATAAGCGCTTCCCTGGCAAGCGCAAGGGCCTGAGTTCAATTCCTGGTTCCAAAAAAAAAAAAAAAAAAAAAATTCATATTATTTGTACAGGTCTCTACTACATAAGCAACTTTTACAGTAAAACCTCTTAGAGTTTTAAAATATGTGCATAGAATTTCTCCCTAGTGTGGCTTGTTTCATGTATTTGGCTGTACCCATGTACACTGAACACTGTCCTGCATTGCCTCAGTACATAGACTTTCTTCCCAGTGTGACTTCATTCATGTATTTTACATTAATTGTATATACAGAAAAATTTCCCACACTGCTAACATACATAGGATACCTTCCCTTCTGACTATTTTCATGTAGTTTATAACTGTGCTCAGTGAATGTTTTTCCATGTTTGCTTATGCTCGTAGGATCTCTTACCAGTGTGCGTTCTTCTGTGTCTATGAAATGGGGACTTAATAGCAGTTTTTTTTTCCACATTGGTTACATGTAAAGGTTTTTTCCCTTGTGTGAGTTATTTCATGTATGTGACAATATTTGTATGTAGCAGATGCTTTACCATATTGTTTACACACATAAAGTTTCTTCCATGTGACTTCTTTCGTGTATTTTATACCAACTCGGAGTGCTGAATGCTTTCCCACACTGCTTGCACACGTAAGGTTTCTCTCCACTGTAATTTTTTCATGTATTTGACAATAACTGTGTGTAGTGAATGCTTTTCCACATTGTTTATATATATGGTTTCTCTCCAGTGTGAGGCACTCAGATATTGATTTTATACCCCCTCATATTTTATACATCACTAGAAAAGAAATCCAGGCAATTAAATTATGAGCAGTAAAGATAAACAATCATCTTTAAAAACAATGCTTTTCTTTCCAAAATCCAAAATTCCCATGGAATCTGTACTAATCTCAAATGTTCTTCCATCTCCAAAGCTGGCCAATTAAAACTGCGTATTTGGGATCTGGGAGCCAGCCCATGAGTGAGAAGCTGGGCATTTACTTGCTATGTAGTCTTCACCCTCATCCTTGGGGCCGGGCTGTAAAACACTCTGTAAGCTCTGGCCACTCGATTGATCTCTTCTTTTGTGCCAGTCAAGCCAACCAGGTTGGGAGAAAATTCTTTCACATAACTTGCAATGGCTTCTTTTGTGTTCCTTTCTGGATCAATGGTGATGAAAAGTGGAGTTAAATTTGGGAGTGGAATACTATTTCATCCATGACTTCAATCATTTTTTCTAGTTCTTCTGAACAGATATCAGGACAATGTGTGAAGCCAAAATAAATCAATACACACTCGCCCAGGTAATCCTTGTTAGCTTTGGGCTCTCTGGTATGGGTTGTTAGGGAAAATGGTCCCCCAAGTAAAGGCTTCCCGCTGCTTCCATGCTGTTCCTTCTCCAGCTTTTCTGTCTTTTCCTTCTTGAAGTACTTCATGCCAGCCATTAAGGCCCCTCTAATAGCAAATGTGATTGCTAAAGACTTCCAGGAAACAGACCCAGGCTTTTAGGGGTTCGTGGGGTCTCTGTGACCCTTATGCTCGGGCCCTGATGACTCTGGGGGTGGTGGCAGCCCTGTGTTGAAGGCCTGGCTTCCGAGGCAGGCGCAGAGGCTCTCTGAGACCTGCTGCCCCACATAGAACTTCCTCAGCAAGACCTTTGCAGTCCTCTCACTGGGCTCAGGAGCCAGAGTCCAAGAGGGAGACACCAAAGTTGCTTCGTGGGAGCCTGCACCAACCCAGCCACGAGCCTGAGCTGACCGAACCTTCTTTTGTTTTTTTAAATTAATATCACATCTGGTCTGCCTCCCTTGGATTCCTCTCAAACTTCCTAACACAATCAATCCCCTGCTCAGATTGGAGCTCTTCAATATATCTTCACAGACTGAATACATCTGTCAACAACGCTTCCCTCTTAGAAATGCAAAATACCCTACAGGTTTTCAGAATTTGTGTTTTCTTCTTAATATTGCTTTATATTTTTTATGCTTACTAAAATAATCATGGATTACTTTTTTCCATAATTTTATTGAGAAATACATAGCAATGAAACAGTTTCACATCAAATTGGTAGGACAGTTTCAATAATTAACACATTGCATACATTCTTCCTAGTGGTTAATTGCTGTACAAGATGCAGACATGATATCCTATTTACAAACACCATTAGAACAAATCCCTCTATTCATTAAGAGAATGTAACTATATATTTATGCTAACCACTTTGAATACACAGATACAAAATGGACATTCATCTGTATCCCCTTTTTTGGTTAAGTTCTGTTATTTGAATACTCTTCTTTTGTAATATTCAAAGTATCAAGAAACGGCTAATAACAAATGCTAGCTGGGCTGTGGGGAAAAGGGGAGAGTAGTTGTGTTGAGGCAGCTGCATTAAATAGAAATATTATAGGCAGTCAGACAGAGCTGAGCCCTTGAAGGAGATAACACAGAAGACAAGATACCTTACTACTGTGGGAGGGACAGATGCTCCCGCTGCCGTGGGCCAGACCTAAAGACCAAAGATAAACAAATGCCGACCTCCCTAAAGATTGGCATCCAAGATTGATCACCTTGAGGGAGCCAGAAGAATCATTAATCCTTCAGCTGCTGGATGGCTACCTGGTAAAGTCCTGTTCTACATTCATGCCCACTTGCTACATGACTCGCTTCCCCATTTGGTCCTGAACTTAATCAATTTTACCTGAGTAGTGATGCTTGTAATCTCATTGGGTGATCGTAGTCTTGTCCCACCCTACATCCACCTAAGCAGGTTCCCATTTTCTCCACCTTAGCCCCTCATGGTTTGCTTCCTGGGGACTACCTGCTCGGGGGCTCCCCTCCTGTCCCTCTCTCTGACAGGAGCTTTCTTTCCCTTAATAAATATATTCTGCTCATAATCTTGGTTTATTCCTAAAATTCATCCTTTGGTTTTAGAGAACATGAACTCATGCAGGTCAGGTCAGGAGATTGTTTTTCCCTATGTCACTTGGAGGTTCCCTATATGGTTTGGACGTCACCCACCCGAGATCAGTTTTTCTCCCTGTATCAGTTGGAGGGACAGTCTGGTGCCTAGTTCTGTTAATGTGTTGGAGGGATTGTAGTCTGGTGCATCTACTGTAGAAATAAGTGTGATTACTCAGAAAACTAGTATTAAAGGCCTCATTTGACTCAACCTTTCCCCTTCTGGATATCTTCCTGGAAGAATTAAAGGCATCATACCAGAGTGATATGTGCATACCGACGTTTATAGCAGCACAGTTTGTAACAGATAAATCTGAGACGCAACCTAAATACCCCAATGAATGGATAAAAAGATGTACTCTTTATATAATGGGGTGTTATTTAGCCTTAAAGAATGATAAAATTGAGACTTTGTAGCTAAATGAATGGTTTTTGAGACCATAATCATAAGAGAAATAATTTAGAGATATATGTATAAATATCACATTATCTCCGTGAGAAACTGAAATGGTATATTACAACCAAAATATCCAATAAGTATTTTGAAATAGGAAGAAATTATTCAAAGTGGAATGGGAAATAGGGAAGATGGAGAAGGAAAGAAGAAAGGAAAGACAGGCTGGGGAGATAGCTCAGTAGAATAAGCACCTGCCTGGCAAGCACAAAGGCCTGAGTTAAATTCTCCATTCGGAGGCAGCGGGGAAGAAAGGAAAGAAAAAAATGAGAAAAGAAGGATACAAAGCAGCAGAGGGGAAGGGGGTTTGAAAGGAGGGCATGACAATGGGAGAAAAAAGAATCATGATATAACATATACAGATACAAATTCTTTATAAAAATGCAACCATTATGTATATCTTATTTTTATTGTACCAATAATCATAAAAGTAAGCATTCAAAAGAAAGAAAGAAAGAAAGAAAGAAGAAAGAAAGAAAGAAAGAAAGAAAGAAAGAAAGAAAGAAAGAAAGAAAGAAAGAAAACAACCAGTAACAAATTCTGGAGGATCTTTGGGGTAAGAGGAACCCTTCTCCACTGTTAGTGGGAGTGTAGACTGGTGCAACCACTGTGGAAATCAGTGTGGATATTCCTCAAAAAACTAGGATTAGAGTTTGCTTCTGACATAGCTATTCTCCTTCTGAGTATCTTCCTGGAAGTATTAAAAACACCATAATACAGTGCTGTATGTACATGCATTTTTATAGCATCACAGTTTGTAATAGCTAAGTATTGGAAATAAGCCAGATGCTCATTAACTGAGGAACGATAAAAAGATGCAGTTTTTTTTATACAATGGAGTGCTACTCAGCAATGAAGAAGGATAAACTTGAGACATTTATAGCTAAATGGATGGACTTGAAGCCATACTGTTGTTTGAAATAAATTGGACACAATATGTGTAAATATTCATCTCCCTAGTATAAGAAACTGAAAGAGAAAATGAGCAGAATATACAATAGATATTGTGAAATGGGAAGAAACTGTTCAAACGAAAGAGGAACTAGAGAGAGGAAGTGGGGGGGACAAAGGATGAGGGAAAAATGATAAAGGATAAAATGGAAACAAAGCTTTGTAAATAGGGAGGAAGATGGGTTGAAGGGAGGGGAGGGGATTGGGGAAAAAAGAGGAATCAAAATACATCAGATCCAGGTACAAATTCTCTCTAATGAATATGATTGTTACACATATATAAATTGTACCAATAAACTGAAAAAAAAGAGAAATGACTACTTCTCAGAGATATCTTTTAGATGTAGCTAGTTTTTGGCTGAGTCAGTCCCCAGATCCTGTCTCTTCAATTTGTCAGGGATGCGAGGTTGCTGCCTGTTTGGCCTAGCACCCAGGTCAGCCCACCACACAGTTCTTTAGCACTGGAGTATGGTCTTTTGTGACTCCAAGACAATCTCAGTACTAGCATACAAGGAAGAACAGCTGATCACAACAGTATGACACTTTCACTAAAGTAGTACAGTCAGTAACAATACCACCAAGGGGAGTCTAAAAATTGACAAAGTGTGATAACTTAATTTTCCACCTTCACCATAAGATTTATGGATATATTACAAAATCTAAAACAAATCAGGAAATTATATATAGTGTCTATCACCTCAACAGAACAATTTACCCTCTGAGGAGAAAATTTAAAACGGTAAGTGAAAAAAATGGGAAAATAAAAGAAAGATTAGAAGCAAGCTAGAGGACAAAGGGCGATTACGAAAGCTTTGGGAAACTGGGGAAGAAGAAAGAACAGAAAAAAAGAAGGAGAAAACAAAAGCAAGAACAAAACAAAATATAAAAACTGAATATTGTTCACACTTATGAAAAATGAAAAGCAAGCAATCAAGAAATAAAGCAGTAAACACGAGGATCACTATGAGTCTGATCTAGTAATGAGACCCTGAACACCCTGTAGACCCTTCCCTAAAACACACACACACACAAAATGTTATCACACTGTATTTATTCATCATTAAATGTTAGTTGTTGTTGAAAAAGAAATAAAGCAAAGGAATCCAAAGCAGAGGAGGAGAGAACTCAGGGTGCTTTTCTGTTGGCAGTGTTGGACAACAGAGCGGACAGAGCCCAGATCCATGCTGTGTGCTCACAATGAGCCTGCACTGGTATTGGGGTAGTTTGCTGGATACTCCCAGGAAGTGTACAGTAAAACATGGTGCTGATTCTGAGGCTTTCAACTGCATAGAAGTTCAGGCTGATCGTGGCCTCTGGTTGTGGGGTCAGGGCCTAAGTCTTCAGCCTCCTGCACTCTAGGTTTCTCTTGCAACCTGACCTCAGCTCCCTGTCTCTGGACATCCCCATGGTTGTCCCTCTGCTAAGTCACTGTGCCCCTGAGATGACACTATCCCACAGATGCCCCAAATTCTGGGTTCTGTTGGTGTCTCTCTGAACAGTACCTGGCCCAGCCCTGCTCCATGGGATAATGCAAATGTTTGGGCTGGAGTCCCTGACTAGCTCTTGCAGAGCATCGACTGCTCCGTTACATGGGTGCGTTTCTCCCTGGATGCCCCTGGGTAACCTGCCCTCGGCGTATCTCTGTAGAGTCGAGTCTCCTCACTCACTGTGAGCCAGGAGCTGGGGGAAAAGTGCAGTTTGCTCTTCATTTTTCTGCATTGTGGTCTGTCTCTTCACGTTCCTTGTGGGCTCTAATCTTCTCTTCACATTCTTCCTGTGTCAGACGGACCTGCCTCCTTCATTTTTTTCCTTCAAATTGGTACACTCCAGTGGCTGGATTCTGAATTGCAGAGAGTGGTTTTGCTGCTGTTTGCTGCTCTGCCATCTTCCTGGATGTTCCTACTTCTTGTTTCCATCAGTTTGACTTTTTCAGATTCCACATGTAAATGTGACCATGTAGTATGTATCTTTTTCTCTCTGGCTTATTTAATTTAGCGTGCTGTCCTTGAGGTTCACCCACACTGTTAAAAATAATAGAATTTGTTTTCTTGTTTAAGGTTGTTGCTGGTCGCTTAGGCTGATTTCTTCTCTTGGCTGTAGGGAACATTGCTGCAATTTACACGAGAATACAGATGTCTGTTTGAGATACAATATCATCTTCTTTGTACCTATGCTGAGAAGTGGGATTGTGGCATCATATGAAAATTCCATTTAAAGTGTCAAATAGATGTTAAAAATTTAAAAAGAAATGTTTGTTTTCTTATATTGAATGTAGAAGAAAACTTATTTATTAGAACAGTATTTCTAAAGTGAGTGCTGTTTTGTTTCTTCTAAATTCCCCCTTGAGACTGAAAGGCTTCTTTCCCTTGGAATTGGCTTTGGTGATAAACGCTATGCAATCGAATTTTACTGTCCTTCCTACAGGGAATTTGCCTTCAACAGTTAGTGCAGGAGTACGTAGGGCTGCTCTAGTTTGGGCCAACTCTGAGAGCTTTTGTAGCTTCAGAACTCTCTAAGTGTAAGGGTGCAGGCTTTCTTATGACTGAATAATAGTCCATCTCTTAAAACTGCTTTATTTCTTTTTTTTTTCAAAGTTTTATTGATAAACAGATAGCAATGAGACAGTTTCAAATCCAATCAGAAGTACAGTTTCAAAAAATAATACACTGCATATATTCTTCTTAGTGGTTAATTGCTGTACAAGAAGTGGACTTGTGATCCTATTTACAAACACCATTAGAACAAATCATTCTATTCATTAAGAGAATGCAACTATATATCTATCCCAACCACTTGGAATACACAAATACAAAATGGACATTCATCGGTATACCCCATTTTTTCTAAGTTCCGTTATTGAATATTATAGGTGTGTAAACTCAGCAAAATATTCTAAAAGAGTCCAGTAGCCCACAATAGCATTGGGTCTCCTGTTTAACTGGCAATGTCAGAAATTATTGACCTGAGTCCCCCACAGCTCAACATAACAGCATGGCTTTACTTCCTATATTTCGTCTTCATACTTTTCTACTGGATGGTTAAGACCAAGGTAAAGCAGGACCTATGCAACAAGAGTTGTAGCTTTTTGGTCTGAGAAGGTCAGTGAAATGCCCTCAGGATTTATCCTGAGATCCTGTACCTCAGATTGTAGAACCTGTGTCAGTGCAGCCATGTGGATGAGTCACGGCCATTGCTCGGCCAATAAAACTGCTTTAATTCTTGAATCACCTTACACAGTTCTTTAAATTACTATTGCAATTTCAATCTGTTTATACGTTTCTTCTGCCTTATATGCCTCATATCTCTTATGCCCCTTCTTAGAAGTAGTGTTGGCATTGCCATGGCTTCTTACACCTTTTCTTCATACTTCTACTTGCCATACTGAAGTATCTGCCTAAAAATGTTCTCTTAAATGGTATTGACAGCCTGCAGTAGCAATCATTGTCATACTTTGCTCACAGCTTAATTGTAAAAGTTTAAGAATAATTTTTATTACCTTATAAGTTCCCCTTGTGTAGTCCTATGTTCTTAGTTTGCCTAATAACAACTATTGTTACATCATTATAGGAACCCTTTTATTCACATCCTGGGTTGACTCTGTGGTTTCATGGATTCCTTGGTTTTCTATTTTCTGATTTAACAACCTCACTTTATTGGGTTCTATCTTGATAAACTTCCAATAAAAATAAGTGTAGTCATGCTGGCCTTGCCCCTGGGGCATGCTGAGACCGTGACTGAGACTGGCTGTGGTGGCACAGGCCTGCAATCCAAGCGCTTGGGAGGCTGAGAACAGGAGGATCACTACAAGTCCAATCTGTGTCGTGAGACCCTGTATTCTAAATATATAAAAATAATTTGAAAAGAAAAAAAATAGTGTAGTAGGTAAATTGAATATCTTTTCATATGTATTTTTACTTTTTCTCTATGCTTGTGATTTTTGAAGTACATATGCTTATTAATTTAAAATAATTATTCTTTAGAACTCCAAGATTTTTCTCTTTATCTTAATGACTGAAGCACTAGAAGTCTGACTTTTGCTTGTTGTATATTTTGCTTTGCTTTTCCTCAGCAGAATTTAGAGTGTTCCCTCAATCTGTGAAGTTGGAAAAATTTTAAAATGTTATCTTTACCCATGATTCCTTTTTAAAATTAATTTTGCTACATACCTGGTAGTCCCATTCTATATGAATAATTAAATTCTCTGAATTTGGAAAATTTTTCCTTCCTATATTTTAGGAAAAATTCTTTCATTTTGTTTCCCTATTTTTTGTCGCTTAATATTGAATTTCTTCCATCTATTCTCTGTGTCTTAATACTATGTGTGACACTTTCTTGTCTTTAGATTTCAGAGAGTTTTTTTTATTACCTTTCCTGGTCTTATTTACCACCCTACTTTTTTGAAGGGATATAATAGCTTTTCAATTCTAAGATTGCTAGTTAAAAAGACTTTAAATAACTTGTTGATTTTCATATGAACTTTCTCTACTAAATCTTTTTCTTTTTTTTTTCTGCATTTAGAGCAGGTTCTACAGCATGTCCAGGGTCTCACTACATAGATCAGACTTGTAGTGATTCTCCTGTTTATAGCCTCCCAAATACTGGGATTATGGGTGCTCGCCACCACGCCCAGTCTCAATCACTGTCTCATTGCACCCCAGGGGCAGGGCCAGCATGGCACATGGGTGATCGAACCCCGGCCTCTGTGTTTTGCCTAAGCAGGAGCTTTGTCTTCTGAGCTATTAGGCTGGCCATCTTTCTACTAAATCTTTCGCTACTAAAGTTTTCATTTTACTTCTCAGTTCTTTCTTTTTGGAAGATTTTGTCAAACATTTGCTCTGCCCTTTCAACCTTGTATTTACCATGTACCATCTTATTTGCATTTCAAGAAATACATTTCTTTAAGGATTATAGTTTGGACATGGAGTTTCAGTCCCTGTTGTGGTACTATGGGGTGGTAGAATTTTTAAGAAGAGAGGTCTTTAGGTAACTGGGAGGTATGCCCAAAAGGATTGTGGGATTTTCATGTCTTCTTTTTATTTCCTCTTTTGCCTTCAGGCCATGAGGTAACTAGTTTTGCTGGGCCATCTACTCCCACCGTGTTGTCTTACCACAGGTCCCAAAATTAGGACTACTTGGTCATGCACTGGCAGCAATGTCGTTGTCACAACTAAGATTAGGTAAATAATTCCTTCATACAGTCAATATCAATTTTTCTAATTGCCTTTTAAGGATTTTCAACAGTTTTTTAAATTAACAATTGTTTTGTGTAAATATAAAAATAAAAAAAATCCAAGATTTGATTATTACATAAATTTTTAAAAATAGTTTCTCCTTTCCTTTTTTTCCTCTTTCCATCTTTTATCCATTCTTTTATTCTTCCCTTCACTTATTTCTTTCTGTCCTTTTCCCCTGTTCATCCTTCTCCTTTTCTTTCCATCCTTCCAAACTTTCTTCTTGTTGGGATATGTGGGAGGGCAAGATGAAGCCTCATTTCCTTTTTAAAATTTTTTTTATTATTTTATTTTATTGAGAAACAAATAGAAATAAGACAGTTTCAAAACTGACTAGTAGGGCAGTTTCAATAATTAATACATTGTACATTGCTATTTTCTTAGTGGTTATCAATAGTACAAGATGCAGACAGGATATCCTGTCCAAACACTATTAGTACAAATCTTTCTTCTCCTTGAATTGAGCGAAAGTAGCTGTATATCTATCCTAACTATTCTGCATATACAGATACAAAATGGTCCTTTGTATCCCCTTTTTTTTATTTAGTCCTGTCAGGAATGGGTATTCCATTGGCATCTAAATACTATAAGTGTGTGAATTCAGTAAAACAATCCAACACAGTCCAGCAGTCCACAATAGTACTGGGTTAACCACAGAAGTTGTTGATTAGAGACTTTCAGAACTCAGCATATTAATATGACTTTACTTTATATACCTCGTTTTTATACTTTTCTGCTGGATGGTTAAGACCAAGATAAAGCAAGTCCTATATAACAAGAAATGTAACTTTTGTATCTGATGAGGTCAGTCAAGTCCCCTCAGGATTTATTCTGTAACCCTGTACCACAATTTGCAGATCCTTTGTCAGTGTCAGCCCTGTGGATGAGTCACAGCCATTGATTGACCCATTTGCTCTCTGTGAAAGCCTGAGAGAATGTTTTCTCTCCAGGTGACTCTCCTTAGGCACAGTCTACGTCATCAATCACATTCCTCTGTGGTTCCATAACCTCCTTGATCAGAAGATTTGGGACACAATTGAGTTACATGATGTTATAGTATAGGTTCTCCTATGTCCTGAGTCTTCACTGACCTTGAAAGGCTAGAATCAAAACGTTGGCTGTCCTTGTAGAGCTTCTATTTCTCTAATTTTTGGTCTGCAAACTTACATTTTTAACCCTCCAGAAGAGAAGTTGATTATTACCCTACAACATATGCAGTTGGGTTTAACTTCACTATCTGAATATCAAACATCTTAGGTATGACATGCAACAGGTATTTTTCATCAAGTATTGATATATTAAACATTAAGTCCCTACAGAATATGGAGATAAAAATTAAAAAAATGAAAAATATTTAAAGAATATGAATAAACAATTGCACATTTTTATACAGAAATTTAGAAATCTAACCATATACAGCATTGTAGCAGGACAGTCCAGTGACATTTTTTTTTTCTTGTGTTAAGACTAGTTATAAAACACTCAGTCCTGGATTTAGAATTAGGTCCTTCATACTAAACCATGCTGCATCAATTACTGTGTTAATGTTTTGCGTATTTCCCCCTAATTTCATTTTGAGCTCACTTCTGACATGGACAGAAATAACTTCCATAGATTTTTCAAGTTATATAATAACATCCTAAATCTACTGCATGGACTCAGTAGTTGCACAGCAGGGATATTAATTATTTCTTAAACAGCTTCAAAGGCAAATGTCTCCAACTTAGGTGCTACACACTCTCAAGAGTGAGATTCTAGATTTATTAGAGAGTCAGAGAGCGCTATCTGCTGGTCCATTTCCTCTGGAAAGGTTTCCAGTAGGTGACAGTGAATCCAGTGGACACAGAACACATGCACTGCTACATTATGCCAGCCGTGTTGTCCCTCCTAGGATTTCTCTCCCACAGGTTCATGCTTTCCTTAGCTAGGAGAGGGAGGGGCATAGGGATGGTCATATATGGGTATATTCCTGCTCCCAGGACACACACAGATTCACAGAGGATTCAGTGAACCCACCTTGGGATTATCTATCAGAGATTTCATGTAACCATAGTCACCCCACTGGCTGCAGCATTCTTGGTGACACAGGGACATCACTGTGATCTCTAGCATGGCTAGGAGATGAGGTAGACTGCATCTATACTTCTTTTAAATATGCATGTGTGTGGTTTTTACCATCATTCTTTTTTCTCTTGTCATTAATCTTAAGAAATATGTACTTACTTATTGTCAGATACCTGTGTACTACTGTCTTGTCCTAATATTTTTCTGACTTTCATTTGTTTTCCTGCCTTGAGAATTCTTATTTATTCAGTATGAGATTGGGAGAGGAGAGTTTCTACTGTCATCATGTATTCTTTATAAATTTAAAGTTTCGAGAGGAAAGTTTTTATACCAAAATTTTTATTTTTGGCAACTTTTAGAGTCAAGGATCTTTTTCCTTAATGTATTTTTGCTTTGCTTTAAAAAGTTACGAGTATAGAGTTATTTACAGTTTTCTTCTCCTTTAAGAGGTGTACACCAAGATGAGAGAGAATATTATTTTTATTGCTGTTTGAAATGGAGGTGGGTAGCCGTGGTCAAAGCTGGGAACAAGTAGGAGAGAAAAATGGTAAGCTTGGCTAAGGCATCAAACTACTGTCATGATATACTTGGCTCCTTTGATGTTACTGAGCATCAGAGATGACCCAAAGAATGTGATTTTTATGAGCCTGGAACATAAGGGTTTCTGATTCTTAGCCATGGTCCTAGTGACCTTGAGATGAAAGGAAAAAATTCAACAAAGACCTCGTAAAGGGGGATTTATTGCTCCCACAGGAATGCTGGATCAGAGTCACTGAGGAATGGGTGGCTGGGTCAGTTATCTCAGGGATGCTATAGAAGGAAAAAGGAAATAATCAAGAGGTCATGGGGAGAACTTTGAGGGTACATGAGCTCAGAGGGTATATAGCACCTTGGGGTCTAACGAAGAGGTGAGAAGTGAGCATTTAGAGAAAATACAGAATATGATGGAGTATGCTAGAAGTGAGTGCCAGACCATCTAGTGCTCCCAGTTTTCAGCTCTTGCAGATGGGAAGTGTACCTGCAATAAAAGAGACAAGATATCAATGGGTACCCAGGGCTCCTGCACTGCTCATGTCACTCTACAATTTCCATGCAATGTTTTAACTAAATCTATATCGTTAATCATATCCTCCTTTCTTTCTGTAGTGGATTCATTACTCATAAATAGAAAATCTTACCTTTCTTTGTTACTCACAAAGGCCCTAGGTGTTGGGAGGCACCACCTGAGCGCAGGCCTCTGATGATGAAGACGGTCCCCACCATGATGCCCACAAGCCCCACAATCAATCCAAGGGCACAGACTACAGTCTCAGTCAGTTCTGACATCGGTGCTGGAATCTCAGGTTCTGTAAAGTTGAAGTTGTTGAGGTCAGAATAAGTAGTATTCTTGTACATACATGTAAGATTGGGTTGGGGTGGAGGTCTGGGAGTTGGTTCTCCAAATAGTTGGGGCATTAGTCTTAGGGAAGAGCATCAAGACTATCATTTTGAACCTTTTAAAGGTGGAAAACAAGTTTTAGGCTTGACAGAGAACAAGAAGGAATTCCAAAAGGGTGGAGCTCTACATACCCCAGTGTTTCAGAAGAGGCTTGCCCAGGCCCCAGTGCTCCACTTTGCAGTCGTAAATGTCATCCGCTGAAGGAATGAAGGTGAGGTACGCGATCTTGTGGAAGGAGTGATCAGTCTTGGACAGGAAGCTGGTCTCAGAAACACCTTCTGTAACTGAGCGCCCATTGCTCAGCCACGTGATGTTGATCACGGGAGGGAAGATGTTGTCCACAACACAGATGAGGGTGTTGGGCTCACCCAGCACCACTGGATGTTTGGGAAACACAGTCACCTCTGGAACTTCTGTGGGGAGGAAATAACCCTCATATGAGTGTCTAATGCGAATTGCTTTTCCCTGACATTCTGCTCTGAATCCTTTCAAGCAACATTTGCTCACATGATAGTCAAATTTGCTTCCTTTCTGCTTGGGAGCTAGTATACATAGTTTCCACTGTATCCCTAGGCCCTTCCCCCAATGGGCACACAGATGTCTGTGGGACCCTTTTTAGAAACATGGAGGAATGCATTAGGGGAGTAAGGCTCTTTGGGTTACATAGAAGAATGTGATCTGTTAGATGAGTAAAGATTAAAGTTCAGAGGGCTGACCAAATAGCTCAGCAGATTAAAGTGCCTGCAAGCAGGCGCAGGGGTGGGAGGTTTGATCCCTGGGCCCACTGTGCTAGCCCCACCCTCCGGGCTCACTGAGATGGCAATTGAGACTGGGCGTGGTGGTGTGCCCCTGTAATCCCAGCTCTTGGGCGGCTATAAACACACAGATCACTACCAGTCTGATCTAGTAGTGAGACCCTGATCACCCTGTAGACCCTTCCCTAAAAAAAAAAGTTCAGCAATTAGCATGAGAAGATCTGGGAGCACCATGAGAAAGAGAGAGTGTATAGAGTAATAAAGTATGTCTATCACCAGAAAGGAACAGAGTGAAACTTGGGATGACAGGATAGATTTAATAAAGAGAAGCAGTACAGTGAACACATACCATTGGTAGCTGGAGTAGAATTGGATCTTTTAGTCAGGACAGCCAAGTTGTGTTTTGTTGTAGCTATTTCTGTCAGTCCACCTTGTGGGTCAAATCCTGTGAATTCAGTAAACAAAGGAAGCCTCCAAATGGTCTGCTTCTTCCCCTGGTCCACATAGAGCTGTTCATCGCCATCGAGTTCGAAGGTGTACTGACCAGATTCCCCATAGGACTGGAACATGGCCAAGCCAAAGGCAGCAACATGGTCAGCTGATGAATATAGGTGAATAGCAGAAAGGTGGAAAATGGAGAGAGAAAGAACACTGTTAAACAGTGACAGAAAAAAATGAAATTTCCAAATGTCATGGACTTCATTTTTGGTACAGCTGCTGGACAAAATGCCTACTAGAGGCTTCCTCCACCCCAGTGCTAGCAGTCATTTGGTTACCATCCAGTCCGCCATTTGCACTCCGCTGTATTCTCGATGGGGGCAGAAGTCATGTGATTAATGACTAACATTTCCTGAGTGCCTTTTTCAGTGTCTGGTACATCATAGGCTGAAGGTAAATGATGCAACTGAATGCAAGAAAGAATAAACACTTTTTTTGTGTGTGGGAATTGGTCCTTAAAAACTGTAATTTACTTTCCTCTGATTCATACTTTATATCCATAAATTCTCTCACCAATTGGTAAATCTGTGACACTTCCTTCCCCCTTGGAGCTATCCTAGAACAGGAGATTTTTCTACATAAGCATCCTTTGCATTTTTAAAGGTGCCCATATAGAATTTCATTATTTTAGGAGCTTCCTCTAACTATTAGAGGGCATAAGAAGGAGCATAACACGAATAGTGATATTATAAAGTACATAAAAATAATGCTTATAAGGTTTTGTTAAGAATAGTAATTTTCAAAGAAGAATAACTAATACTTTTTCTAGAATAAAAAAGGAAGTTGTATTAGTTTTTGGATTTTTCACATTCCCCATTTTCCTTTTCTTTTGAAAGAAGTTATTAGACGTTTCCTTTTCTTCTAAGTTAAAACTTACATTCTCTTTCAGACTCAAAGTAGATTGAAATCCTTGTCCTCAAACAGACGCAGGCTGGGGATGCACCCAGCATGGCAGCCAGTGCAGTACGACTGGGCCCAAGTGCACCTAACAGGAGACTGTTTCTATCAAGATACCCACGAGCATTTTGACATTCTATTCTTTTCCTTCTTTATTTCCTGAGCATCACCAAGCACCAGACATATTGGAAACATGGAGTGAAATATCAGTCAAGCCTGGCATCTGCTGTCGAGGAGCTTGCTGAACAGCAGGAAAGATGGGCGAGTAAATGAGCAAACACACGTCCTGAGCTGAGCTACGTGATGAGGGCCTTAACTGTGGTCTGCCAGTCAAGCTGAAAGACATCAACCTTGCTTGCTGCCTGCTTTTTGCAAGATTTGTGCCTCTTTTATCCTTGGAATAAAGTTTTCTTTGGTGGTGCTATGGGTGTTTCTGCAGACCTCTACTTCCTTCCAAAGGCTTCTGTTTGGTTACCAGTGTTTTGGCTAAATCTTATTAATATGTTTCCAACAAAATTATGACTTCCAGCCCCTCTCTCCCAGTGTCTTGTTTTCCAAGTCTGTCTGTTCCTCTTCTCTCTCACTCCCTTCCTTCCTCAGTGTGAACATTTTGGTCCATCTGGAACAACAGGCCTCCCAACAAATCCTTCTTATCTTTGCAATACATCATCCTGACTTCTTTCCCAAATGTGCATGCACTGACCATTCCCTCGCCTGGCCCCTGTCCTGTGCTGCAAGCACTGCTGGTGGACAGCACACTGCTGTGCTGATGGACACGAGTCGCTTTCATGGTTTCAGCCTCAGAGGGTCCAGGCCCTGTTCAACAACGACCTTTCTGCTTCCTGCACCCCACTGTGCTTCCATCCCAGTCTGTGAACCCTCTGGGGGCACATAGCCTGGGTTTCCACTTTTTACACCCTAAACTTAGCTTACTGTGTATTCAAAACCATGTACAGAAGACCATGTGTCATTTTTGAGAACAGCAGAGACTTGGGAGAAATTTTTAGGTACACGGAGAGCAGAGCAATGTGAAAGTCAGTGTCAGTGATGAGCAGGGCTGCAGCGTAACTTGTGAACAGCACCCTTCGTGGTGTTTTCAGCCTCCTCCTCTAGAAAAACCCCCAAAAGCATATTTTATGTATAAACACAAATACAGGCTGAGTTTACATTTTCTTAGGCCATTAAACTTCAATTTTTTCTTTTTGTTTCAAGAGAAATTAAAACATTTTCATGCAGCCCTATAGTACTGTGAGTACCTGCACAGTGCCACCCTTACCGACGGGTAGGTTGAACCTCCTTGGGACGCTCAGGTACGATGCAGAAGAAAGAAGATGGGGACAAAGTAGCCAAGCGCTCTGAGAAGCAGGTGAAGCTTCTACCCCGAGCAATATTTTATTTTTAATTTTATTTATTTGTGTGTGTGTGTGTGTGTGTGTGTGTGTGTGCGTGTGTGGCCAGCTCAGCCCACCAGGGGGCGGGGCTGGCTGGCATGTGGTGCTGGGGGATTGAACCGTGGTCCCTGTGCTTTGCTAAGCTTGTTCTAAGTAGGTGCTTTAGACCACTGAGCCATCTCACCAGCCCCCTACCCCAAGCAATATTAAAATGGAAACACAGTGGTTAATAAAGTTGTTCAATCCCTTTCACTTCCTGTTTTAAATACTTGACTGTTCATGTGTAGATTTTACAGATCTCCTATTCATGTCTGTAAAACAGCAGGCAGTCAGGGGCAGGTGCTGAAAGAGGGATGAAAAACTGTATGAAGGGAAGGTGGAAAGGGTGGGCAACAAAGGCAGGGGCCATGGGGTCAAAAAGCCAGTGCTGCCCATTGTCCATTCCTAGGACTTCATCGGATGGACTGGAGAACAGGTAACTTGAGTTGATAACTTCAGAATAAGATAATTAACCTAATTATTCCTCATAAAGTTCTTAATTTTAAATATTCTTTACTTTTTAAGAAGAAAATATTATTAGCTGAACCTCCAAATAAGTTAACATTTATGTTTTCACTATCCATGAAACACGCCTTTCTATTTTTATGCTTATCTTTGAAGTGTCTCGTATCAAATAACATTAAGCAGGACCTCGAGACCAAAACGAGGATGGTAAGGCATTTTAACCTGCTTCTCACCCCACCTGCCTCCAGCATAGAAACGTGTAGATCTGAGGCCAAGGAAAGGTCACTGTCAGGAGAATCACTACGAGACGGATCTGTGGAGGGAGACCCTGCAGACCCTGTACTGAAAGGAAAAAAAAAAAAAAAGTAGCCAGGGGCCAGCCAAATAGCTCAGCGGATTAAAGCACCTGCAAGCAGGCACAGGCAAAAGGGATTTGATCCCCGCAGGGCGTGCTGAGATGGCGATTGAGACTGGGTGTGGTGGCGCTCCTGTAATCCCAGCACTTGGGAGGTTGTGAACAGAAGAATCGCTACAAATCCGATCTAGTAGTGAGACCCTGAACACCCTGTAGACCCTTCCCTAAAATACAGGAAAAGCTCACAGGACTAAAGCGCCTGCTCAGGCAGCCACAGGGACTGCGGTTCGATTCCTGGCACCACATGCCACGCTGGCCCTGCCCCCGGGTGAGCTGAGACAGCGCCTGAGCCTGGACGTGCTGGTGCGTGCCTGTAATCCCAGCGCTTGGGAGGCTGAAAACGGAAGAACCAGTGCGAGCCCAATCTGTGTAATGATGCCCTGTAGAGCCTCTAGTAAAGTCACTTTTCTTTATGTGTGTCCATACGGTATGCACAGTGCGTGGAACTGTTTTCCCAAAGATGTACCGCAGAGGCGTACAGGAAAAGCTTCAGCTGGGTGTGGCGGCGCTCCCTGTAATCAAGGCACTAGGGAGACTGAGGCAGGAGGATTAGTGTGAGTTCAAGGCCAGCCCGGGCTACCTAAACGTGTTGGAGCCCATCCTGCACTACACGGGGTGGGGGTGGGAGACCCTGTCACAAACAAACACCCAACGCCCTTCCCACCAAAGCTTCAAAAATTGTTCAGAGAAATTGGAGAGTTCACGCATTTTTAGCGCGAGACATAGTGCACGCGGGGAAACGTCCTTACTCTGTGAGAGCACCCCGACCCGGTGGCAGAGACCTCTACGCTACATTCGCTGTGCCCAACACTGGAACCGAGGGCTGGGTGACCTGTGCAGCCCAGTGAGCCACGACAGTGCTTCGGGCTCTGCTGCCCTGAAGGAAGGACGGCACAACTTTTCAATCTTCTGATGCTGAGAAGCCCCTTGAAAAGTTCCTGCTCTGCTGGAATTTAACTCTGCTCCCTGCCTTGTTTACTGTTTTCGGGCTCCAGGGGACGAACCTCCCTCAGCCGTGCACTCACCCTTGATGTCTTCACCTCCACAAAGGCTCATCAAGGCGGTTACAGCAAAGACCTCGAGAACTAGAGCTCTGGTTAGAATCATCCTCTTCTCAGGGTGGTCTCAGCCGTCGCTGTTCTGAATTACACAGCAATTGGGAGAACTGAGCCAAGGAAATCTAGAAACACCCAAATCAAACCCACCAGCAAGAGTTTTTGGCCAATCAGAATAATCGCTGGTGATGACGCTTAAGTTGCCAGGTGCAGAGTTTGTACAGAGAGGCCTAAAGGACAGAGGGGAATCCCCAGCTTGTGACGCAGCCTCCGCTCAGCGTGGACTCAGGCAGAGCTCTGTGAATGCTGGGAGGATTCCAGGCGGACTCTTCTCTCATATGCGCATGTCTGTTAGTAGGAAGGGGGTGGGAATGGCCGAGTAGCCTTGTAGATAGATAATGTTCTAAATAATGCGGTGTCCTTTGGGAATTTCTGGGTTACAACCTGTAGAAATGCTTTCCTAAATTGATTCCCTCTCCTAGAAATCCTTACCAGTCCCTGCCATCATCCATCTTTCTCTGATTTCCACACATAGATCTTTCTTTTATCTTGCTAACAGAATTCTCCACATTTTGAGCTGACCCACTGCTTAGAGCATCTGTCCTATGGTTATCAAGCCATGCCTTTGCTTTTTTCTCACAGGAATCATTAAGATTCAGCCGAGTCCATTTTTTCCCCCATGCTTCCAAAAGCTGTAGGCAGTTTCATTCAGAATAGTGAAAGGAATTCTGTCACTAAGTGCTGTGTATAATGATGGTTGTAATATCTCTTTAGCGGAATTTTCTTTCTCTTGAGTAATATTTGCAAACTATGTTTTGATGCTGCCTATGTTTAAAGGAAATTTAAGGACACTGATCACATTGAAATACAGATGGAAACTCTGGCTTGATCAATTACTCTAGGATTTTTTTTAAATTTAAGAATGTCAAAATATTGAGGGTAGAATGAGAAAAATTACTATGTCTTAGAAAATTGGTTTCCTTCCTTGGATTATTGGAATTTTATGCTTGTTATACTGATAAATTAATATATCAGATATTTATGAAGACCTAAGGATTGAGATAAACCCAAAAGTTATCATTAGAGGGAGATTTTCTTCCAGAAGAGCATAGTTTTGGTATGTTATAAAGGTCACTAGATGATAGTTTTTGTAATCAGTCACTCTGTGAGTTAGAGAAAGTAGTGAGTTTCTTATCTCTTGGTCTTCTCAGTGACAGAAACCAAAATGAGCTTGAGACAGAAAATGCCTGACACCTGGGAGCTGGATCCAGTGAACTATGTGTTGGTGCTGTGGGTCACCTGCTACTTACTGCTAGGCTTTGGCATTTTCTTTTTGAACACTAACGATTTTATAGAATGTCACCCTTGTGACCATGATGATGAAGACAGAAGACAAGATCTCTCAGCAATCTTGTCTGAGCATAGACAAAATGTGAACACTGTGGAAACCACAAAATGACCAAGCATGGTCAAGTCATGGCCAATACCTTGGGCAGCTTGGTCTTCATGTATAACCCCACTGCCATCCCTGTCTCTGCCCCAGGAGGAGTTCATAGAGCAGCACCTGCCTGTGAGTGGCTGCTACTTTACTGATTATATCTTTAACTTCATTGAAGATAGGATTTTTTAAGATACCTAATCATAGAATTACTCTGCCCCCACTTCCTGACAGGATCTAATTAAGTGCAAAGTGCCTCTTTCTTAAATCCTCCTCGTTTGCCTAGCCCTATGATAGTTTAACACTTGGTTTTGTGTATACAGGATATAGACTCCAATTCATCAAACACCAATCTAATCTAGGTGTTGCTGTGGAGATATTCTGTAGATGGGATTATTTTCATCATAAATTGATGTCAACTAAGAGAAGTTATCCCAGATGAATGAATGAGCTGGACCCAGTTAACTGAAAAGCTATGGAGAGAACTGCAGAATTTCTTAAAAAGGAAAGTCTTTGTTTCTACCTGTGCTGAGATCTTGACTAACCTCCTGGCGATGACCTGTCCTTTGGATCCTGGGCTTGGCTAGTTCACCCTCACATTTATACAAACAAGGTCCTGGCAATACTTAATATCTGTCTCTGATGGGTTCTACTTCTGTGGGTTTAAACACTCTCTTACTGAGAAGTCTCATAGTTCCCATTGGTGAGTGTTCTCTCTCAATTCAAAGAAAAATAAAATCAACTTTTCATCTCAGTGTGGTCCTGGGGATCCTTAGCTGGAGGACAGTGTCTTGTTAGGTACTGAGAGGGTTGTACAACTACTGCCCTCAATGCAAAACCCTAGGATGTAAAATTACCCTTGTCATACTTTAATAATCATCTGCAAAAAAAAATAATAATCATCTGCACTTTACAAGGAGGATATTGGATTCAGAGTTTCAGTAATTTGTCCAGGGCCACAGATCTGATAACTAGTACAGCTGGAGTGACAAAAGCAGACATGAGTCCTTGTGGAGGGGAGTTTCCTATGTGGATTCAGAGTCCAGTGCCCTCACATAATTAGCGTAGATACTTGAGCCTGTGAACCTCTTTCTAGTCTCTGCCACTGTGAGTGAAGAGGGCTTCCAAGGTTCATCAGAGATGCTGAGTATGAATAAAGTGCTCTACTCTGTTTTCATATAAGAAAGCTTTCAGTTTTGCAAATAAGACATGGAAACCTGGAGAATTATAAGTAATATTTTTACATTTTGCAAGTACATTATTTTTGTTGGAAAGCCTTATGTATTGATATCCAACTACGTGACTTTGTACAATGGCAAAACTGACAAAGCAGATGCAGCTTCTCATAATAAAATCAGTGAAGCTGATGGTCTTTGCAAAGAGAACCATTTCCTTTTGACTTTCACATCATTGCCACCAATTCCTTGTCACATGAACCTGTAGCATTCAGTCTAGTTGCTTTAAACAACTCTTTTAAATAAACCGTATCAAAAATATGAAGTATATTGCTAACATTTTGTACAAAAACATGAGAATTACATGGCTAGATCTGATTTTACAGTATCTTTGGCTACATTCCAGATAAATTATGTAGATTACTTGATGAAGACTTTGTATTGAGATTATAGCATATAATAAGAAAATATTTTTTGAGTCAGACTTTCTTTCCTTTCTTTTTCTTTTTCTTTCTGTTTTTAGGACAGGGTCTACAGGATCTACAGGATCTCACTTTGTAGATCAGGCTCTTAGTGATTTTCTTGTTTTCAGCCTCCCAAGTGCTGGAATTACAAGGGTGTGCCACCACCCCAGTCTCACTTGCCCTCTGAGCGCGCTCCGCAGGTGGGACTGGCATGGAACACTGGGGGTAGAATACGGGTCACTGCAGTCTGCCAAGCAGGTGCTTTAGTCCACTGGGCTATCAGGCCAGCCCCAGATAGAATTCCTTAATTCATCTGAATCAGGTTATAGAACAGACTGCCCGGAGACAGATGATGTTCTTCATGTCCAATGGTAATTGGTTCTCTTCCCAGGAGCTCTCCAAACCCAATATACATACTGTGAAATTTTTGTTTTGAAAGCTTTACTTAGCATTCCTTAGTAAGTCAAATAAAACAAACCCTCAAATCTTTAGAAGCAGTGGTTTATTTAAAATCACATATTTAAACCAAATGTCAACATATATTAAAATATTCTATCTAGAAATTTTAAGATTGAAGTTTAAGGTGAGCCTTAAAAATACAAATCAGAAATAGAATTCTCATGCTTTAATAGGTGAAAATGTTAGGCAAAATCAACCCATCTATACACAAATTTTCAGAGTCTTACAAAGTATTTCAATCAATCAAATGAGATATCTTTGAAATTGTGTTTCCAGTACTGGAAGTTAAGTAGGAATTATTCTTGCTGAAGTATACTTCCCTCAAAATACTCCCCTGGAGAAAAATCACTGGACAAGGGCAGTCTTGTGTGTGACAGTAGCAGAGCTGAGGTGGGCTCAGAGCTCAGAGTGGGGACGGAATCAGCAAGTGTGGCTGCAGCCGCTCGCCCTCTTCTTGCCTGAGCCCTTGAGACTCACGTGTTAGTTCTTATCTCTGAGCTGTCTGAATACTTGAGTCCATGGACGTTTTGCACTGTAAGAAATGTAATAAGTTTCTATGTAGTAGAGATCTGGTACCACATGAAACTTGGGTCTGTGCAAAGAAGCGAAGAGTACTGCAAATGACCTAAATGAAGAAAAGAGAAAAATATTTTTCTGTTAAAATTGCTCTAAAACAAGTTTCTTCATTTCGGAAGTGACATTCAGAGCCGGATGTTTCTTTTTGTGTAGTGAGCTGCTCCATGCCTTGGGGGATGTTTCGCAGCATCCCCGACTCCTACTCAGCAGGCGCAGGTAGCCTGCTTCCTCCTCGTGACAAAAATGTACCTCCAGACGTTCTAATAAAAATAATCATACAGATGATAGAATTGAATAAAATAGTACAGATTATTTTCAAGTTCACGTAGAATATCTTCAAAGATAGACCATTTTCAGGGCCATAAGACAAATCCTCCAAGTTTAAGAGATTAGAAATTACACAAAATGTTAATGTTTTCTTAGATCAAAAACAAGTTAAACTACAACCAATAGAAGGAAAAGTACATGAAAATACAATATATTTGTAAATATTTAGAATTCAAACGACGGCTAGTAAATAAACCATAGTCAATGTGGAAACCACAGGGAAGCTTAGGAAACACTGTAATTGAATGAAATGAAGGCAATACATATAGATTTGAGGACTGTGGCTAAAAAAATGCTCAGAGAAAAGATACTTTGTTAATAACTTGTTAGAAAAAAAGAACAGCATTAAATCAAATGACTTAACTTCTACTAGACTGAGAGATTGGAATAAAAAGAATCAGTTGAGTGAAAAGTAGTTTGAAGAAGTTAAATAATGAGAAGGAAGTAATGAAATTGTGAAAATAAAAAAAATCAAGATGGGGAAATTAGGGAATATATTTTTTGTTTTATTTGTTTATTTTTCTGTGTTTTAGGGAAGGGTCTACAGTGTTCAGGGTCTCAGTACTAGATTGGACTCCTAGTGATTCTCTTGTTCACAGCTTCCCAAGTGCTGGGATCACAGGCACAAGACAACACACCCAGTCTCAATCACCTCTCAGTGTACCCTGGGGGGAGGGCCAGCATGGCAGGGGATTGAACCCCCGGCTCCTCGCACCTGCTTGCATGTGCTTTAATCCGCTGAGCTATTTGCTCAGCCCTGATAGTAGTGAATTTAAAACTGAAATGTTAAAGCTATTAGTAAATACATTTTAAATGAATTAAACTTTAAATAAAATCAGTAAAATAAAATTGATAACAGCTAGTCATACGAACTAGGAAAAAATAGAAATATTAAATGTATCAGCAAAGGAAAAGCGTATCGTGGACCTTGTAGAGATTTATATAATAAAAACAGAATGTGACAAGCAATTCTATGGCAATATACTCAACAATGCAGATTAAATTGTCTTTCTCTTTTTTTCTTTTTTGCAGAACCGGGGATTGAACTCAGGCCCTTGTGCTTTGCCAGGCAAGCACTTATTCTACTGAGCCATCTCCCCGGCCCCATAAATTGTCATTTAAAAAGTAGACATGTCTGGGCCAGGGAGATGGCTCAGTAGAATAAGCGCTTCCCTGCCAAGGGAAAAGGCTTGAGTTCAATCCCAGATTCTTCCAAAAAAAAAAGTAGACGTCTCTCATTGAACACGCTGGTAAGTGAGGGATGCCGTCTTCACTAGCACAGCCGAGCCTATACGTGAGCAACCATGTCGAAGGGACTGGCAGATGGCATTGTTCTTGGCACCACCTACTCCTGTGTGGGGGTCTTCCAGCACGGAAAAGTGGAGACAATCACCAACGATCAGGGAAATCGAACTACTCCAAGCGATGTCGCTTTCACTGACACCAAACGACTGGTTGGAGATGCTGCGAAAAATAAAGTGGCTATGAAGTTCACCAACACAGCTTTTGATGCTAAGCATCTGATTGGACGTAGATTTGATGATGCTGTTGTCCAGTCTGATATAAAGCACTGGCCTTTAATGGTGGTGAATGATGCAGGCAGGCCCAAGATTTGAGTAGAATACAAAGAAGAGACAAAGAGCTTCTACCCAGAGGAGGGGTCTTCTATGGTGCTGACAAAGCTGAAGGAGATTGCAGAAGCTTATCTAGAGAAGACTGTTACCAATGCTGTGGTCACTGTGCCAGCTTACTTTAATAACTCAGAGTCAGGCAACCAAAGATGCTGGAACTATTGCTGGACTTAACGTACTTAGAATTATCAAAGATCCAGCAGCCGCTGCTATTGCTTATGGCTTAGACAAAAAGTTCAGAGCCAAAAGAAATGTGCTAATTTTTTATTTAGGTGGTGGCATTTTTGTTTGTTTTTTTCCATAATTTTGTTTTATCTTATTTTTCCATAATTTTATTGATAAACAAATAGCAACAGTTTCAAATCAAATTGGTAGGGGAATTGTACCTTGCTTCAAACAATAGTTTCAAGCATTTTTTTATATTATCTTTGTATTTAAATAAACTCAAAGAGACAGTGTTTTTCCTATCAGAATGCCAGAAGATCAATAAATACAAAACACTGAATTAAAGAATGTCCAGGATATGTCTAGGTATAACAATATTACACAGGTAGGGATGACACAGCTGAAAGTATTTTTTAAGAAAACACACTGGAGAATAAGGTGTTCAAGCATTTTTTTTTAAAGATTTAAAATTTCTGAATTTAGTTCAACTTATAATACCACATTTCCAAGAAAAATGAATCTTTTGCAAATACATTTAAATAAAATCATACCAAGATACACAAAAATGAAATTGTCCAAAACTTCTTGTAAAGAAAAAAATCATTAAAGCATATACATAAAAAAATTAGCTAT
>NW_004524581.1:31774035-31774573 GCF_000260255.1 Octodon degus
AGGATATCGCACAAAGTTCTAGTGTGTTGTGGACATGCATAATGACCGTGACAGTTACTGGTGACTAGGCATCACTTGTGGAACTGCGCTACAGCTATTTCTTTGAAATCCATCCTGTAGACTCAAGTGGAATCATGACCCATAGGGTGGAAGAGAAGTCCACTGGTAGAGTGTGCTGATGGAAATATTTTGCTGCTGCACACAAAAGAATAACTGAAAGACTACTATTGTATACCTCTTATTCTCCTGTGTTTAATTGTTTGCCCTATTTGAGGGTTCTTTCCATTCTCATTCATGGGGCTGTGATCAATTGGCTCCCTCCCTAGAACATCATTTAGTAGTCTGTGTAGGTTTGACTTTGTCATCATGAAATTCTTTAGTTCTTCTTTGTCATGGAAGTATTTCACTTCTCCATTATACTTGAGAGTTTTGCAGTATATATCAGTCTGGGTTGGAATTCATTTTCTTGCAAGACTTGAAGTACTTTGCTCCATGCTCTTCTTCTTTTTTTTCCAAAGTTTTATTGATAAACAGATAG
>NW_004524581.1:31786932-31794819 GCF_000260255.1 Octodon degus
ACTTGTATTATACCTTTCTATTTGTATTTTTTCTTTTGAGTTCTTATACTAGGGAGACTATACGATATTTACACATGTATGTCTGGTTTATTTCACTTATGAGTATATGTTCAAGTGGCATCCACTTCAATATAAAGGCTTGAAGTTCATCATTCTTTTTTAAAAAAATTTATTTATTTATTTTAAAATCTTTTTAAAAAATTTATTTATTTATTTATTTGTGTGTGTGTGTGTGGCCATCTCAGCCCACCAGGGGGCGGGGCTGGCTGGCATGTAGGGCTGGGGGATTGAACCGCAGTCCCTGTGCTTTGCTAAGCTTGTTCTAAGTAGGTGCTTTTAGACCACTGAGTATCTAACCAGGCCCAGTTTATCATTCTTAATAGCTGAATAATACTCCATTGTGTAAAAATGCCACATCTTTTTCAACCATTCCTCAGGTGATGGGCATCTTGGTTGTTTCCAAGATTTGGCTATCACAAATTGTGCTGCTATAAACATAGGCACACATGTATCACTGTGATATGATGTTTTCAGATCCTCTGGGAAAATTCCCAGTAGAGGAATAGCTGGTTTAAATGGGATTTCCACTCCTACTTTTCGAAGGAGTCTCCACACTGATTTCCATAACGGTTGCACCAGTCTACATTCCCACCAGCAGTGGAGAAGGGTTCCTTTTTCCGGTGGTGGTACTTTTGATGTGTCAAACCTCATATTGAAGATGGAATCTTTGAAGTGAAATTTACAGCTGGAGACACCTGCTTTAGTGAAGATTTTGACAACCAAATGGTCAATTATTTTATCGCTGAATTCAAGCACAAGAAGGACATCAGTGAGAACAAAAGAGCTGCCTGCCATCTTCATACTGCATTGAGCAAGCTAAGAGAACCCTCTTTTCTGGCACTCAAGCCCGTAATGAGATTGAGTCCATCTATGAAAGAATCAACATCTACACCTCCATTATTCATGCTTAATTTGAAGAATTGAATGCTGACCTGTTCTGTGGCACTCTGGAGCCTGTGGAGAAGGCTTTTTGAGATGCTAAACTGGACAAGTCTCAGATCTATGATACTGTCCTGGTGGGTGGTTCTGCCCATATCCTTAAGATCCAGAAGCTTCTTCAGGACTTCTTCAGTGGAAAACAATTGAATAAGAACATCAACCCTGATGAGGCTGTTGTTTATGGTACAGCTGTTCAGCAGCTATTGTATCTGGAGACAAGTCTGAAAATGTCCAAGATTTGCTGCTGTTGGATGTCACTCCTCTTTCTCTTGGTATTGAAACTGCTGGTGGCATCATGACAGTCTTCATCAAGTGCAATACCACCATTCCTGCCAAGCAGAACCAGACCTTCATTACCTACTCTGACAACCAGACTGGCATGCTCATTCAGGTATGCAGAGGTGAACAAGCCATGACCAAGGATAACAACCTACTTGGCAAGTTTGAACTTACAGGCATACCTCCTGCACCCCATGGTGTTCCTCAGATTGAAGTAACTTTTGGTATTGATGCCAAAGGCATCCTCGATGTTTCTGCAGTCAACAAAAGTTCAGGAAAAGAGAACAAGGTTACCATCACTAATGATAAGGACCATTTGAGTGAGGAGGACATAGACTGTATGGTCCAGGAAGCAGGCAAGTACAAAACTGAAGGTGAGAAGCAAAGAAAGGGACAAAGTGTCCTCCAGGAATTCATTGGAGTCCTATGCTTTCAATATGAAAGCAACTGTTGAAGATGAGAAACTCCAAGGCAAGATTAATGATAAAGATAAACAGAAGATTCTTGACAAGTGTAATGAAATCATCAACTGGCTGGATAAGAATCAGACTGCAGAGAAAGAAGAATTTGTACATCAGCAAAACGATCTGGAGAAAGTCTGCAATCCCATCATCACCCAGCTGTCCCAGAGTGCAGGTGGCTGCCTGAAGGAATGCCTGGGGCTTCCCTGGTGGAGGAGCTCCTCCCCCTGGTGGTGCTTCCTCAGGACCCATCATTGAAGAGGTTGATTAAGCCAACCCAAAATATAGATAATAGCATTCTTCTACAACCAATAAAATTGAAGGACCTAAATTTGGAGCAAATTCTGTGGCACTTATTAAAGTTGAGCTACTATAGTAAAGCACTGGGCATTCTCAATACATGAATAATGGAACATGTACACAGGGAAACATAGTATTGCACTTTAAGCACTCTGCTATACGTGGAAATGCAATGTTTTCAATAAAAATATTTAAATTGGCAAAAAGTATATGTGTTATTTCTCAAATGAAGAAATACAAATAGCATATAAATATATTAAAAAATCTTTACTATCATTGGTTATTTAAGAAATGCAAATTAAAACAACACTGAGATTTCATCTCATCCCAGAAAGAATGTCTATTTTCAAGAAATCAACTAATAACAAATGCTGGAGGAGCTGTGGAGGGAAAAAGAAATGCTTTTCCACTGCTAGTGGAAATGTAGACTGGTAACAATCATTGTGGAAATCAGTGTAGAGATTCCTTAAAAAAACTAGATTTACAGACCCCATTTGACTCAGCTGTTCTGCTTTGTATATCTTCCCAGAAGAATTTAAAACATCATACCACAACAATATAAGTACACCTATGTTCATAGCAGCACGATTTGTCATAGCTAAATCTTGGAAACAGCCCAAATGCCCTTCAACTGAAGAGTGGATAAAAAAAGATGTGGTCTTCATGTTGTTCAAGAGCTTTTAGGAGTGGATTATAGGAAGAGATAGGAAAGGTTAGGAGATGTTGCCTGAAAAAGAAGCACTGGAAAACCTTTGGCTTTTCTATATGGGAGATTCTGGTCAGAGTTCAAAAGACCAGCATGCTGATAAAAATCCTGCCTATAAAGAGCAGGCTGGAGAGGTTTCTGCTGGGAAGAAGGACTGCAATGGTTGTTGGACTCCAGTTGATTTTTTTTTTTATGACTTGGCAGAAAGTTTGTCTCATTTCGCTTGTGTCCAGAGACTTTGTCTGAGACGGAGATGAAACACAGTGGACTGGTTAATCTGACAAAGGTTAATCTGAAATTTCAAAGCAATGAAATGAGGAAGTGGCATGGCTATTACTGGGGGCTTTTAGTCAGATTTATATTGAACATCAAGAGCAAAGAGCCCAGCAAGATGACTTAAAATGTTGTGAGTTTGGCCCAAAAAATAGTACAGGAAGGCTGTAGACTGCAAAGATAGAGCTGAGATCTCCATTGCTCAGGAAGAACAAAATAAAAAAGAAGTCCTGAAGGCATCACACGAGGCAGCAAGTCCTCACCCTTTGCAGCCTCAAAACTGCAAGGGAGAGGGAGTTTGCTTTGAGTAAAAAGCTGCAGCGTCTCATGTTCCAGAATGGAGGCAGTGGCCACACCAGTTTGAGACAGTATGTCATGTTAAATAAAAACATGATGGATTAAAAAAAGAGACATATGGTCTTTTATATAATGGAGTACAACTCAGGCATAAAGAAAGATAAACTGGAGGCTTTTTTAGGTAAATGGATACTTTGAGATCATACCCACTAGTGAAATAAATCACACTAATGTTTTAAAAATTGTACTGTCTTCCTGGTGTGAGAAACTGAAAAAGAAAATAAAGTCTAAACTGTACAATAAATACTATAAATGGAAAAAAATGTTCAAACAGAAAACTGATCTAGGATGGGAGAAAGGGGAAAGATGGAAAGGAAAGGGTAGAAAAGTGAAAGTCGGTGATATTACTAGTGTCCCTTAGCTCATTGAAAGGGAAGGTCTGGGCTAATATTGATTAGAGAAATCTTAATGCCTGGATCATGTTCTCTGAATAACTAAAGATAACAATTTGCAATGTATGGATTATTGTTATTCTCCTATTCTTGTCATGAAATTTTGTTTTACCTTTTCTTGCACAAAATGAAAAAAAGATATGAATAATGTTAGATCTATTAAAATTGTGACTTCAGTTAAAAACTCTCCATCAAACTATATGTCCTAGTGGCTTCAGGTACAAATTTTATTGAACACTTACTGAATGAAAGAATATCAACATTACAGAATCTTTCCTAGAAGTTTAAAGAAGAAAGCTCACTCGAACACACTGTATGAGACCAACACTTCTTCGACACCATCACCTGACAAAGACATTTCAAGAAAAGCCAATAATAGATAAACAGATCTCAAGGATACACATGCTTAAAAACTCTATTATATAGAATGTAATAGCAGAAAAGATCGATCACAGCTAAATGGAATTTTCCCATGTACGTAAAATTTGTTCTCTGTTTGAAAAATCAATATATATCATCAGATTAATGAAATGAAAAGCAAATGATTATGTCAAGCTTATAGAATATTCATCATGAAGCAGGAAATAATTTGAAAAAAATTAGCATTTATTCATTATTAACATTTTTCAGCATATATTCAACCTCATGAACAGTTCCCCCCCCCCACCAAATTCTGTAACTACTCTCAGGGTTACTTATGAAAGACCAAATGCTTTTGTTCTAAAATTGGAAACAAAACAATTACTTTGGTTGCCACTCCAGATCCTAACCATAACAAACAAATGTCATATATACTGTAAAGAAATAGAAGTCTGTCTATCCACAGACAATATATAGCACTTATCTATATATAAAATCCAAAGAACCTACAAAATTTTGTATTAAGTGAGCTAACAATATCAGAGGATTTATTTATTTATTTATTTACTTGTTTATTTATTTTGCGGAACCGGGGATTGAACTCAGGCCCTTGCACTTGCCAGAGAAGCGCTTATTCCACTGAGCCATCTCCCTGGCCCCTATCAGAGGATTCAAGATTAGCATATGCATATCAATTTTATTTCTTTATACTTGCAATAAACATTTGTAAAATAACATAAGGAGCCATCGCTTACAACAGCACTCAAACTTTTGAATTACTTAGTTATAGATTTTACCAAGTGTACATAAACCTGCATGCTAAAACCTATGGGACACAGAGAAAAAAATTAAAGAAGAACTAAAATGCCACATTCATTGGTGAGATGACTCTGTCTTCCCATTCTGATCTACATATATGGCACAATCTTATTGAAATTCTCAGCAGAATTTTATTACAAACACTGACAAAGTAAATGAAAACATATAGACACAAAGGCAAAAAAAGGTCAAATAGTCAAACTATTTTAAAAAGCAAAACAAAATTGAAGGAGTCATACCATTATCGCAAATGTACCCTAAAATTAAATTAACAACAGTGTTATGTAAAAGACAGGAATATTCATCAATGAAATACTTCCACTGATTTATTTTACTTATAAGTATAGCCTCTGGTTGCATCCACTTACCTATAAAAGCCTCAAGTGTATCTTTCTTTATAATTGACTAATACTCCATTATATAAAAATAGCGCATATTTTTTATCCATTCCTCAGCTGATGGGCATTTGGGTTGTTTCCAAGATTTAACCACGACAAATTGTGCTGCTATAAACATGGATGCACATATATCACTTTGGTATAATATTTTCAGTTCTTCTGGAAAAATACCTAGAAGGGGAATTGCTAGGCTGAATTGTTCTGTTATTTGTTTTTTTTTCCTTTTTAAGATAATAATAAAAATATTTCCACTGAAAGTATTTACAAAAAAATAGAGTGAATAATTAGATTCAAATATACATAGCCGATTGATTTTTTTGCGTAAGAACAAAAATATGTTTAAACCATTTATACTAGAAAGACGGGATATCTGTATGCAAATAATTAACCTTAATCATTCCTCACATCCTGTATAAAAACTAACTCACCGTAAATCATTGACTTAAAGACAAAAATCTAAAGCCATAAAATTTTAGAAGAAAACATACCTACTTAAATTTTAATTGCCAAAAGTGAGAGATAACGCCTTTCCACTTATTTAGGGAATGGATGAATAAACCACCACATGCCCATACAATGGACACTGTTCCAAAACAAAAAAGAACTAACAACAAATTCACTAATCTCCAGGCTAAGAAACCAGACAGGGCCCAAAGGCTGTATAATTCCACTTACCTGACATTTCCTCAAGGCAAAATATAAGGATGGGGAGAGGGGCAGAGGGGGATGCTTTGAATTGATGAAGCTGTTCTATACCTTAATGCCTTAGTGATTACACAGCTGTATGTTTGTCACAACTTACAGACAGGTAAACTAAAAGTGGCTTTACTCTAGATATATAAAACTTTATTTTTACAAATGGAAAAGTAAAATAACTGAACTATAAAAAATATTATCAGAAACACTTTAAAAAATATGGGGCCGGGGAGATGGCTCAGCGGAATAAGCGCTTCCCTGGCAAGTGCAAGGGCCTGAGTTCAATCCCCGGTTCCGCCAAAAAAAAAAAAAAAAAAAAAAAGGAAAAAAAAAAAAAAAAAATGGAAGACTTCTCAACTAAATACCCATAAAATAGGGCCTGTGAGATAGCTCAGCAAACTAAGCACTGGCTTTGGCAAGCGCAGGGACCAGGGTTTGTTCCCTGCATGCTGTGCCAGCCCTGCCCCAGGGGTGCGCTGAGCTGTGACCTAGTCTGGGCGTGGTGGCGCAAGCCTGTAATCTCAGATCGAGGAAGGCTGAAAACAGGAGGATCAGTATAAGTCCGAGTTGAGTAGTGAGACCCTATACCAAATATACAGAAAAAAATACACTGCAACCCATAAAATAGAGCTAAAAGAACTTTCAAAGATTAACTCTGCCATGATAAAGGATGAAACTGAATCATTTTTAGGAAAATTGATGCGACTTGAGACCACGTAAGTCAGACACACCAACAGATATTGTGTGATATCTCTTCTATAAGAAATGAAAAGTGTAACAAAAGGGGAAAATTAAATGTATATAATAGGAAATGTTCAGATTGACTTTTAGTAAAAGAGAAGGGGACCTAGAAATGAAGGAAGAGAGAAGGACACTGATGGAGGAATAGAGAGAAAAAATTAAGAGAGTTTAAGTACATGTACCATCTCATGTTGAATGTAACCATTAGGTACTATAAACATGCAGTAACACAAAAAATGAAAAATTAAAGTTTGCACATATAAACAGTTTGAAACCTCAGTGTTTTTTCAAGATGTCTATTTTCTCAAGTTGATGTATAGAGTCAGTCACTATCTCAAGAAGGTTCCCTTTCTCTTCCTTACCTTTCTTCACTCCTTCCTTCCTTCTCTTTTCTCTGTAGAAGTTTTTAAGTATATGTCTCACCACTTTTCAGGGCAATGCTGTACATTAGTGGTCAGAGTATAAGATGACTTCATGCTGCAGAACCTTTTGATAGCTACATTGTGGGGTAAATAAATACACTCTTGTTCTGCAGCACAGCTCTCTATCTTGTTTGCCTAAGACAAATTAAAGTATTTGTTCAAAGCACGTTATTATGAGATAATTCATAGAAATCATACTCATAAAAAATGAGAAGACAGTACTAGAAACAACTCAAGTATTCATTAATAAAAGAAGAAATACAAATATGTTCTATTTATATATACATTGTAGTTCTCATCAATAGAAAGAGAAACCACTGATAGAGCCAAACAGGTAAAGATGAACCCCATAACATATGGAGTGAAAAAAGTTGGACACAAAGGAGTGTGCATTGTATGATTCCTTCTAAGTGAAGCTTTACAACAAACTTATCCTATATCATAATTTTTATATCATCAGACTCCTCACTATATCTTAATACCAGAATCAGAATAGAGGTCAGATATGCTGAGAAAGTCTTCCAGTGAAAAGACCACGGTGAAGTTTATGTCCTGTGTTTTGATGCAATATGGGTCAATAATATTTCCCAAAAATTATTGAGCTATTTTATTTTGCTGAATACAAATTTGACTAGCACATTAGTCTTTTAAAAAGTTGAGTGAAAAAGAAATTTAAAAAAAGAG
>NW_004524581.1:31794919-31823206 GCF_000260255.1 Octodon degus
TTGTGTATATATATATTTGTGTATATATATATTTGTGTATATATATATATTTGTGTATATATATTTGTAAAATATATATATATATATTAACTACTTAATATTGAGGATAAATGAGTTTTATCAATCAAATTTTTTATGAGGATAAAATTTATAAAGAATTTCAGCTAAGTTAGAGAGGTTAGATTACTCTATTTTGATCTGCTAAGTGGTTTGATAATAGAGAAAAATAATTCTTCCTATTTTATTAGGACTGAAATTATTAGAGAGAGAAGGGGCAGTGGGAATTATTGAGGTTAATCTAATTAGTTAAAATATCTTTACAAGATTTGTTCTAATAGTGTTTGTGGACAGGATATCATGTCCGCATCTTGTACAATGAATAACCACTAAGACAACAATATGCAATGTATTAATTATTGAAACTGTCTTACTAACTGGTTTTAAAACTGTGTCATTGCTATTTGTTTCTCAATAAAATTATTTTAAAAAATAGAATATTTTTACATAACTTAGAACCTATTCATCATACCTATTGATTTTTTAGAATCATATTATTAATGTTACAATTTCACATGGTACTATTCAATTTATGTTTCAATCCAGAATCCTGGATTAAATGTAACAACTTCCATACTTCAGTGATCTTTCACTATCTTGTTTCTTCCAGATTAGGTTTTGTTGGTATCATGACAAGAAACACTTGATCTCTCTGTGCTGGCTCTCTTCCTGGGCGTTTTCTCCACAGCTTAGCCTCCCAGAGACAAGAGACGCTGTCCTACATCTGATGCTCATTGGTTGGACGCGTATGCTCAGTGCCACATGGTTGTTCTACTCAGAGCTTCTGCAAAGGCTTCTCCAGGTCAGTGAGTTCTAGTTTAGCTCATGCCTTCTTGCTGGGGTTCAGGTAGTGCTTGTGGGGAGCTGGAGCAAAGTTAGGCTGGGCTGCAAGGGCACTCTGCTCCCCCTATGTCTCAAACCCATCTTTAGGATTTAGTTCTTTATACCAAACCAAAAATTATAAATATTTCCATTACAGGCATTGAAATAAATTATCTCTATATATGAACACAATGATGCAATGTGTTAATTATTGAAACTGTCCTACCAATTTGATTTGAAACTGTCTCATTGCTAGTTGTTTCTCAATAAAATTATGGAAAAAAATGTAAAAGCCTGTAGCAAGAGTGTTCAGGGCCTTGGAAAGCTACAAGTTTTTCAATGGAAAATAATTTTAAATAAAGCTCAGTGGTGAAACAAACAAAAAAAAGAACACAATGATAATATAAATGGAAAGCAGCAAAGCAGCACGTTTGAAAACCAGGCAGAAGAGTACAGAATGAAGCTAATTATTTTTGGAAATTGCTCCCTATTGTGACAGTATTAGGCAGACTTCTTCATCTAGTCACTTTTTATATTGACTTCTAGAAACAATATCAATATTTAAGAATTCATATGGATGCTGAAAGAAGCTGAATTAAAGTATGCATCACATTCCTTCTTAGGAACATTGAATCCATCTTTTTTTGTGGTCTCAAGAGTTTTGTAGTATTCTCTTCGATGGCTCTTTATAGTTCTTCTTATTCTATATGAAGTAGGATTTCCTCTTGCCTTTGTTAATGGATACTTTTCCTTTCTAAAGAAATAGATGGTCTTTCTTCAGTGCTTTGAGCCAGAGACAAATGATGCATCTGCCAAGTGGGTCTCATTTGCTGGAGAGGAAAGTAACCAATATCTTATTTTGGAAGCATTTAAATTTAGCTTCTCTACAGGCTGTTCGTGCTAAACCTGGCTGGAGAAGAGCGTGGCAGCGTGTGGGGCTTCAGTTGAGGGAGTGTAGGCAGCCCTTGCTGCATGGGTGCCTCCCAGGGTCTCTGCTCCTCAGTCTAGCAGTGCACCCACATGTGTGAGAAGCCAGGTGGAGGAGGGAACAAGTATTGCCTGTGCACTATGTCACTGTCAAGAGCTGGAACTTGGCCAAAGATGGGTCACATTCCAGGTCTGAAGAGAAATGTTAACTGTATACATGAGCCCCTTGAAGTGTTTCCATTTTTAGAAATCAGAGGACATCTCATTTTTTATGTCTTCTGGGACTTGGTGAGTTTCGGGGCACAGCAAAAGAGATTTCTGGTTTAGGGTCTGCTTTGTAAATTGACAATAAACCTCCAATCAATTACACTCCTGTGAATCAGATCTGTACTGCTTCAGTCAACCAACCAACCACAGGATGTATCAGTGGTGGGAAGAAAACAGGACAGGTGTTAGGGGTGAGCTCAGGTGTCTGGGAGAACAGTTGGTCTTCCGGAGGTGGTCAGGGCATCCCCGGGGCAGAGCACAGAATAACTCTCTCCTCCTAGTTTCTTCCCAGTTGTCACTCAATATACACACATTTGGGCTTCTTTCTGCTTTTAATCCTGACATTTTGTCCTTAAATATATCATATATTTATGAGTTAGGCTGGTGAGAAAATAGAGAGGTAACTGTGAGGTTATATGCCAGCCATGGCGATAATCATAATTAATAATGACAACAAGGTCTCTACAGCACCCTGGACAGCGTCTTTCTTCTCTCCCCATGAAGCAGCTCCACTCAGAGGCTGCTGGAGAGGAAGCCAAGTCCAGCTGTGATCACAGCACGAGCTGCAGCCACAGAGACTTGGACGATCATGGCCTGAGCCAGAAAGCCTCCACTGAGGGGCAGGGAGGCCACCTCCTGCCGTCTGCCCATTGTGTCCCTGGGCTGAAGGTCCTGGAAGGCTGAGACGGCCCTGGTGGGAGTGCAGGTGTAAGGAGCAGCCATCTACCACGTGAGAAGGTGGGGTCCTGTGGCAGCAGGATCAGCGACCTTCCTAATAGTGAGCACTGTACTTTACAAGATTATCAGGCATGAATCTGCCTGAGAGTGGCCTGCTCTGGAATCAGCTTCTTTCATTGTCTTCCCCTGCACCAACTGACAGTGCTGGATTGCAGCTCCTGAAGAGGAAAACACTTCTGCCTGGAAGTTTGTAATGAAAAAGCCAGTCGTCCAGCAGGAATTCTTAGCACACTGACAAGCCCTCTGCTGTCTGATGCAGCTCATCACTGATGTTCCCTCTTAGATTTCACTTATGAAATAGAGTGGAAGCTGTATCAGAATCAGAGGTTTTCCTTTCTTTCCTGCTCTTCCACAAGGAACTGTGTGGCCACAGTAATGCGAGATCCATGTCTTCCACACATGAGCAAAATTGTCAAGACCTTATTGTGTAACTTTGTCAGACAAGAAAAGCCAAATGGCATTGCTTTTTGCTCATGTAAAAGTCTTTGAATCTTTCTACAGAGCTGACCTGTCATCTAACTCAGAAAACTAAGTGCAAAGGCACAAGCACAAACAAAACGTTACAAAACAGAAAGGAAAAATCCATGGCCCCAAAGAGTAAGGAGCCAGAAATGGAAACACCAGCAAAAGTGTAAACGGTGGCTAATAGTTTGTCCCTGACTCACAGCACACACAGTGCTCCTTCCCAGTGTGGATCGCACACACCGGTGGTGTTGCTCTCACTTCACCTTTTCCTTTTGGGACTGTGCAGCGGGTTTGTCCAGTGGCTATGTGATGAGTGAAAGCCACTGTTCTGACAGCTACAATAAAACGTGCCCTTGTATGGTCTTGCGGTTTGAATTCCTCTTAGTTTTAATTTGTAATATGAAAAATACCAATATATGCATAATCTGCATTGAATAGTTTATGAAAGCATCAGTGATTTTTAAGTGTGAAGGTATCTTGAACCCAAAATGAGAACTATTGGAATACATGATTGATTATGCAGATATACTAATTAAACACACACTATCTTATATTCTGTAATTATTTCTCTGCAAGTAGGCCTGAATGCACTTCAAATGCGTAGAGGCCATCACATCTATTTCAAAATAGACTGATTGTACATTAACCAGTTAGTTGCCAAAGTCCAACTCCACAGAGTTCCACACTCTGTGAGATGCCCTAAATGGAAAAGTCTTAGGTCTTCAGTCATATCTGTGTGATATGCAGTTGAAATTGTTTGTTTGGTTTTTTTTTTAATCAAAGATGAATTTCTGACATAGAGTGGACATGGGTAATTTCTATGTTACATTATCACATTTCCTAATTAATTATTGTATGATCTCCATGTCAAAATTGATTCTTATAGTCTGGTGTTGGGGTGAATGCTTGTAATCCCAGCACTGGAGTGGCTCGGGCAGGAGGATCACAAGTTCAAGGCCAGCCTGCACTACATAGTGCGTTTAAGTTGGGATGGAACTATTAGTGAGATTTCGTCTGAAAAAACCCACACCATAACAACCAAAATCTGTTCTATCATATTCAAGGGATAGTTATAGCAGTTTTTTCTCTTAGTTCAATACAAAACAACAGCTTGTTCAACAGCTTCTTTACCTAATTTGATAGTTTGCAATCTTAGGTTGAACTTCCTAAAGAGTAAAGTGCATGTATTTGAAATAAAAATGATAATACAGTCTAATATTTTTTGGGCACTTACTAAATGCCAGATACTCTTCTAAGTGCTTTTACCTTATTGAGTGACTTAATCTTTACAGTGACACCATGGACTAGAACTAGTATTATTATAGCTGTTTTCCACTTACTAATTAGAAAATTAGAGCACGGAGAGGATGCACAATTGCGGAGAGCTGTATAGTTAGTAAGTGGCAGAGCCAGAATCCAAACTCAGGGAGCCTAAGGTTGGTGCGAAGCTCCGGGGGAAACTGTGCTCCACTGTGCTCCAGAAGGAAATGTGTGTCCTGCTTCCTCTTAGAGACACCAGGCCATTGGTTAAAGCTCCCACTTCTCCTAAAGAAGTGCGGGGGAGCCTGGCCTTGTGCACTTTCAGCTGACAGCACTTCCCCTTTCTGTGGCCTCCTGAGGGGCAGACAGGGCTCTTCCTCCTTATTTCTTATGCTTGACTCTGTTTGCTCCAGGCCTGCAGGAATGCGCAGAAGGAGGCTCCTGGGCAGGTCATGGTCAGGGTAAGTTGGTCTCAGGCTGTGATGGAGAGGGTACCTCTTGGAGCTCTCAGGATCAGCTGTGGAGTCTCAAATGTTAGTCTGTTAAATTTGCTTAGAAAACTTACAGATCCAAACATTGCGAGGCTAACAAAACTGCAAGCTTCACCAAAAGTCAAAGAAACATTTCCAAGCTGAACACAGCCAACCAAAACCAGCCAGAGCTTGCACTGAACCCTGGAAGTTCCAACACAAAAGTTACTGGTCTTTAGGATTTTTTCCCCATCTCATTGAAAACTTTTTTATTTTATGGAAAAACAGTAAAACAAAATTTCATAGCAAAATAACGGAAGAATAGCAATAATTAATACATTGCATGTTGCTATCTTTGGTTGCTCAGAAAACAAATATGGGCATAAAAATTTCTCAGAACTTTCTCCAACTGGAACTTATTTTCTGAAAACTTCCTTCTTCAGAGAAGACAGTATAAAAGCCTCAAAGGACTGCTGCATCTCTGCTCCCCTGAGTACCACAAGATTCGTGTGTTCAAAATGTAAAGTTCTTTGTGTGGGGGGTGTTCATGTCTTTTTTTGTGTTTATCTGTGAGGTGTTATGACATCAGTATATTAGGTCTAGTAGGCAAATGAATGAAACATAACACTGTAGTGGAAAATAAGAAGTAAAGATGACTAAAAATATGTAAAAGACCTAAAAATATGGATGTGAGCATTTACCTAAGAACAGAAACTTTGAGGCTCTTGTCCCAGGGGCCTCAAGAAGCCCTGAAAGAGAGGAAGAGAGGCAGACAGGTGGGGCAGATAACTTCAGGAATTCCTATTTGTGTGTGAACATTTCTTGTACAATTTTTCCCCAACTGAGATTTTTGGAGACCAGTTGCCACATTAAGACTCCTGAGAGGAGAAAAATGTGTTAGATCTTTGGTCAGCTAACTCAAGTCTCACAAGATCAATAAAGTCATTCTTGATTTTATAAGTGCAATACAGATAGACACTGGCATAGATACAAAACAATTTACAGTCAGAATTTTAGTGTTCTACCTCTCCCCACACTTAATAGCTGGTAGATAATTTTCTGTGTCATTGATTATAAATTTTTATCTTCGGTGGTTTTAAAATCACTGTTTGAGTGGTTTAAAAATCACTGTACATTTGAAATGACATTTATTGATTTTTTAAACCTGAAGTCATTTAAAGAAATTATTTGAAAGATTATGTGTAGAACATTTGAAGCCAATCTCCTAACCAGCGCCACTTAGGCTGTCTGGTGTCAATCCCCTCAAGTAAAATAACTGAAGGCTTATCTGAGGAGAAATTGAGTGGACCCAGAGAAAATAATCCTGCCTCATGGCTTTCATTGTCTCCTCAGTGAAGGAGACATATTGTGCAATATTAGCCCTAAGTTACTACCAAATTTCAGGTGATGTCTTTGAACCCATGGCTATTTTTTCATCACTCTTCAATATGAACTAATATCAAGAAAAAGAAAAAAAATTGAGAGAGTAAGAAAGACAGAGAAACAAAAAGGAAAACCAACTTAAGGAAAATACTCAACTCAGGGACTAAAGATACTTTGAAATCCATATTCAAAACACAAAAACGGAAACAATTTTAATGACTATTTCACTGAAATTGGAGAAAGTAGCTTCTTTTGAAAAATTTTGGGGCCTGGGAGATGGCTCAGTAGGATAGGCGCTTGACTGGCAAACACAAGGATCTGAGTTCAATCCCCGGTTGCACCAAAAAAAAAAAAAAAGAAAAGAAAAGAAAAAAAAAAGAGAAAAATTTTGATTAAGCCCCTCCCCCCAAGATGGAACAACAAAGCCCTTTTGAAAATTAACAGCATGGAAAAAAGATTGCTACAATATAACATATTTATAATATGTTGTTATTATATTTATAAAATCCTAGGATTTTATAATACTTATTAATTTTTAAAATCTCAGAATTTTGGGTAAAAATTGGTTTAAATCTATGGATTATATCTCTGTCCAAATTCAAAATCTCTCCATTAATTTATAATTTGTTTTCTTTTCAATAAATATCTTATTTATTTGTTTATTTATATATATTTTTGGTCTTTTTGAGACAGGGTCTCCCTATGCAGTCTAGGCTGGCCTCAAGCTCACTTTGCAGCCCATGTTGACCCCAAATGCACAGCAATCCTCCTGCCTCAGCCTCCTGAGTGCTGGGATTGCAGGCGTGCACCACCATGCCTGGCTAAGGTAATTTTTTAGTTTCTTTTGATGCTTTGATATTTTCTATTGTTTCTGATGCTAGTGGAATTTCTTAATCTGCACCTTTGAGGATGCCTTCTGACAGCGTATTCTGCCAGAGACAAATGATGCTGCTTTTCCTCTTTGCTTTATTAGCTGAAAAGAAGAATATTTAATAGTATGTCACAGTCGCATGTAAACGAGGTTTATGCAAAGACTTGTGTGATTTTCCTTCCTCTTCAACCACAACACTGCTGGAACAACCGCTTCCTGTGCTCGGGCAACAAATCCTCTCCTACCAGCACTGAACGTGTTACTCTTTCTTTTCAGAGATTTTCAATGTAAAGTTTAGACAGCAGTATAGTATTTGGTCAACCTTCCAACAATTTTCATATAAAACGTGAAGAACATGGGAATAAAGCAATTCATAAGAATGTCTAAAGAGTGTAGTTTAAAATTGTAACTGCTATGAAGACAACTTTCAGCAAGACCCCATTCCATAGAACACTTCCTGGAGATATGAATCCAGTGTACAGTAACCATGTTGTAGTAGTTTCCCTCAAAGAAAAAGAAAGCAGATAGGAACACACAACACTGTGTGATGTGACAGTGAGGGAGGTGAACAGCTCTGGGTCAGTGCCAGATGAAGTCAGTGCCAGATATGAGAGGAACTGGGCTTTAACGACAAGACTGTACATAGCACTCTCCAGGGGGCCGGATCTGCACAGCTTGCTCTGGAGCGGAGGCCCACCCTCACAGTCCAGCCAATGAGCCCCTGCTGGAGGTCAGGGCCTTGAGCGCTGCGTATTTGTTGGGCATGAGCGTGTTTACTGGCACAATAAATCCTTCAAGATGGTCTAAATTAGCCAGAGCCTTCCTTTCCTCGATCCTACCCAATAGCAAGTCTGTTCTGATAAATCAGCCTTTGTTTGCTGTCTGTTATGCAATTTAAAAATGTGATGGCTGATATTTTGAGCCAAGTTGGTTTATACTATTGTTGACTAAAGAGCAGTGTGTAACAGAAACATAGTAGAATGGGGCTGTGAACTGCTCTGTGAATCTGCCCATGGCACAGACTATGTTTCACTGTTCACTCGTATATGTTTTTTTTTCATGTTGAAAAATGTATACATTAAATCAATGAGGGTTTGTGAAGTGTATCATGAAATGCTCAATTTTAGCTCTCATATTTTCTGTCTTATCATTTATCTGTTTTTCACTCTTCCTGAAGTATCACCAAGTAGACTTGTCAGTTATATAATCTCTTTCTTCCGGAAGATTCCTTATACCTGAACTAATTAGGACTAGGACTCCTTCCTGGCACTTGGACTCTGAAGGAGCTGGCTTTCCATTATTCCCTTGTAGAATCATACATCTTCTTATGGACTGGAGAGCAGGGAGCTAAAAGGTTAGCCCGGGAGTGAATTCATTTCTCTGTTGTGTGCCCCAGTCATCAAAAGCTTCTTAATACGGGCATCTTCCTTAGTCCTTGGAGGAAGTGGTGCCTATGACGACTGAGCTCTTGTGATAGATTCTGCAAAAACAGTGGCGTTTCAGGCACTTGGAGCATTTTTATCTGAATTCTGCCTCATGAAGACCTGTGAAAGGCCTCTTAGATGGTTCTACGCAACTTTCTCACAATAGAATTCTGGTTATTTCTATTTCTATGCATATTTGCATAAGTTTATTATAACCAGTGTCTCTTAGCACCCTTACGCACATTTCCTGTAACACAGCTCTAAAACTAGAACCGCTTGCACTATCTGCATAAATTCACGCACACAATAGTAGTGTACAGCTGCTCTTACTAATAAATTTTATTGCTGATACTCAATATTGCTAAACTTTTTCATTATCCCCATCTGCTGGATATAACATGAAATTTTCTAGTTTCTTGAACTGTTGTGCTTGTTTCTAATAAAGTTTAGAATATTTTCGCATGTGTTGGCCTACTGCACTTGTTTCTCATTATTTAGCTCTAGTTTCTTGAGTCAGATTGAGTTCCTTGTTATCACTGCAAATATAAAAACGAGTATAAATAGAAACTTAAGAAATTTAAAGTTTAAATTTACAATATTAATGGGCTTTATTAATAATATGTATTAAATTTCAACTTATGTGGCTTATATTTTAGTGTCTTTTAATATATTTTTTGAAAGGATGAATTAAAGCCAATTTAGCAATATTTCAAAATTACTTTTGCTATTTCATCTCTATTCAAAAGATGCTTCCCTGGCAGGCATGTTGGTGCACACTCCTAATCCTAGCGCTCAGGAAGCTGAGGCCGAGGCTGAGGCCAAAGGATTGCAGTGAATTCAAGCCAACCTATGGGTCTCACCACAGTGAGATCCTGTCTCAAAACCCACAACAAACAATGCTTCATTACCTAGATTATAAATATAGTTTTCTAAATTTTGTGTAAGAAGTTTGATCTTTTTTCTGGTTATTACTTTAGCTTTTGTTCTGTATAAAATTGATTTATGTTTTATGGATCTTACATTGAATTTCCCCTGGATAACCTATTTTCTCAGATTAATTACTAATAACCATATCCAAGCCAACTCCAACATATAGAAATTGTAACATAATAATGGGTTACTTCTGTGTCCTGTGTTTTACTTGTCTGTCTATTACTATTTCTGCACTAATATTAATCTTATTTATGCTCATATTTGATAATAAATTGATAATTCACTTTGTCCACAATTAGAATAGTTATTCTCATTTTCTCCTTGGTTTACATTACGTGGGGTATCGTTGTCCATCCAATGACTTTCAGTATATGAATTTCTTTCTGGGTTGAATTTGTTTCTTATATGCAGCATATTGTTGAATATTGTTTTTGATCCATTCTACTATCTTTTTTTTTGGTTGGTGGATTGAGGCAATTAGCACTGATGATTATAACTGATAGATATTGACTTACCCTTGTTACATTAGTTTCCTGCTGTTGGATCCATTTCTTTCTCTTGTATATAATTGCTTGCCTTTCCTGGTGGATTCATTCATTTCACTAGGCGTTTTGGCATTGTTGTCCTCATTGTCCCTATCTAGGATGTTCTTGAGAATTTTTGAAAGAGTAGTTTGGTGGTCATGAATTTCTTCAGATGCTCTTCATCATGAAGGTATAGCATTTCTCTATCAATTGTGAAAGATGCTTTGGTAGGTTGTCAGTCTGGGTTGGAAGCCGTTTTCTTTAAGGGCTTGAAACATTCACTCCAGCCTGTCCGTGTCTTAAGGGTTTGTGCTGAGCGATACTGATGGGCTTTCCTCTGGAAGTGAGTTGTATCTTTTCATTTACAGCTTTTAATATCCTGGTTTTGTGTTGGATTTCTGGAATCTTGTCTATTGTAGGTCTCGATGTAATTCTTTTCTGATCGTGGCTACTTGTGGTCGTTTGCCTCACTCAGCTATATGCTAAGTTCTTTTCCCATGCTTTCAAGTTTTCTGCTATTACTTCTCTAAACGAGTTTTACTGCCTTTTGTGCTATCTTCAGATTTCTCAATGATTGCAGTTAATCTTATTTCATTCTTCTTTGTATGATGTACCAGCTTCTGGATTGATTTTTCATAGTCCCTTGCTGTTTTTAAGCAAAAATTAGTTGATGATCCACAACAGCCCTGTCTTCTTGTTCTGAGAGTCTGTCCTCATATCGATCAGTTCTGAGAGTCTGTCCTCACATTGATCAGTTGTGCTGTCAATATTTTAGTCTTCTGCATTTCTGTTTCAGAGTTTCCTATGAGCTTCAGTTCTTTTCTATATTGGACATTCAGAATTTTCATGTTTTTCTTTAGTTCCTCTATTTTTTATCAATATCTTCTCTAGACACACATTTCATTTGTTTTATTCGGGTCATCAACTTCTAAATTATTTCTGCAATAATCTCTGCTTTGAATTTGCCAAACATTTTATTGATCTGTTTTGTGACTTGAATTCTACCATTGCAGATATTTCAGCTGTGTGGCTTTTTATTTCTTCCTCCTTGATGTCCTCTGGATTTGCTTTGGGCAAGTGGGGAGCTTCATGAGGGCATTTTGCTTTTGCATTTTCTCATTTTCTATTTTTTCAAATTTGTTCTCTCTGTTGACACTTTCAAATTGCTTACAGGGGATAGCTTTCCTGTTAATACTGACCCTTCTTTAGGTACTCCCCGATTCCCAGAGATACCCTCCAGGCGAGGCCTTGGGTCTGTCCCGCTATCATAGCACCTTTGGTGTTTAAGGAGGAAAGGCTGCAACCTGTGTGACCCCAGACAGGTTAGATATTACCATGCAGAAGAGATCAATTGGTACCAACAGCTAAGCCACCTTAGCCAAGGCAATAAAATCAGCATCATCCGAGGTATCTAACACAGACTGGATAATAACAAGCTAGCATAACTAATACTCTATCTGCAGGAATAAGATCTATAGTTATAGCACAAGCTCTGAGCCAAACCGGATATTGATATACAGAAAACATGCACTCAATAGAGCAATTTTACCTCTACTCACAGCAGAATAGTGTTCCACCAATAGTAAGATATATTTACCTACCTGCAGTTCCATAAGGACAAATGGTGTGAAGGAAAAAATAAGGAATGGATGTTGAGAAACTAAGCAGTGGAGGGTAGGCCAGAGGTGGGGAGACCAAGGCTAGCGGGGCGGTGTTAGCAGTGTTAGATAACAGTAATGGAAAAACTGACCAGGAAAAGGATAAATATGGAATAGAGATTGAGCTATAAGAAAAATACTAAGGAAGCAATTTGAGAGATAGTAAGAAAAGAAGAGAGAGAGAGAGCCAGACAGACAGAGAGACAGAGACAGAGAGACAGAGACAGAGACAGAGACAGAGAGATAGAGACAAGAAGGAAGATGTTAAAACAAATAGAAGAAAGTATTATTATTATTATTATTATATTTTAGGGAAGGGTCTACAGGCTGTTCAGGGTCTCACTACTAGATCGGACTTGTAGTGCTCCGCCTGTTTACAGCCTCCCAAGAGCTGGGATCACAGGTGCTCTGTGCAGGTGACAGTGGCAAATGGACCAGAATTTCAATGTCTTCTTTGTTTTGATTTCCATTTATTTTGATCTTTCAATCTTTTCTCTTTGCCACCACGCCCAGTCTCAGCTGCCCTCTCAGTATGCCCTGGGGCGGGGCTGGCACAGCAGGCCCGGGGATTGAACCCTCTGGCCCCTGTGCCTGCTTGCAAGCACTTTGATCCACTGAGCTATTTGACCTGCCCTAGAAAGTAATATTAAAAACAAATGGACAAGAAAATGAGTGATAAAAGTTCAAATACCACTAAAGAAAAAACATTTTAAAATATCAATAGAGGAGAAATGGGGGAAAAAAGGGTTAAAAGAAGGAGGAGAAAGAATTTCTTGTGTAATTTCAGAAGAGTATTTTCACCCAGAACTTGCAATCTTTAATCTTATAAGTCATATTCCTGTTGGTCGTTATAACCAGTGTAGGGATTTTTGGGCTCAAGGGGGTCCCCTGTTTGGAGCAAATGTCCAGTCTGGGACACAGGCCCAGGAAAGGTGTGGGGTGTTGGATTCTGATGCTCCTGGCTTGGATTCGTGCAGGTTAAGGACCAACACTGTTTACCCAGTGGAGACCCAGCTGTGGGGAGACCCGGCTGTGGGGAGATCTGGCATGCTCAGGGCATGTGCAGGTCACTGAATGTTGTCCCCTGGGTGTCCAGAGCGCTGGGCAACCAGGAGATCAGGAAGATCTTTAGCCCCTGCTGCTAACCAGGAAGAGGGCTGGCCTGGGGCACCGGGGGAGTCTGCCTGGAACTGTGGCTGTGAGAGCTGGGCGGAGACTGAAGTGAGGCCAGGGTGTGAGGTGCACACTCAGATGGGGCTAGTGTTAGCTCCGTGTGCCATATGTGTGTCCTGCTTGGTGTGGCCCAGACTTGAGGCACTGGGGGGCGGCCCGGGCATGCCTTGGGTCTAACCTTGATGACCCCTGACACAAGCATCACGCACGTGCTTGTCCTCTCACACCCTGCTCTCAGGTGGGTTGGGAGGAAACTTCTCCCAGCCCTTGCTTCAAACCCTGAAGTGTGGCAGCAAAAGGGGTGCAAGCTACAGATTCCTCAGTGTTGGAGGGGGCGGGGGACAAAGGGACAAGTGCACCTTTAGTCTGTCCTGTGTGGCTAGAACCTGCCAGCTACTTGGGAAGTTCTCAAAATGGTGGTTCCTGGAACAGGCAGGGGTGGGTGCCCTGTAGACTGGCCCCAGAGTACCACTTCCCTCTTTTTAACTCTTATGTGTATGTTTTATTTAATCACTAAGTATCTTCTTTCAAACTGATCTTCTGTACTAGAGCTTGTGTCCCTCGCCCCCCACCTGCTTCCAGTTATCTATTTTTAGTCAGTCTCTGAGTCTCTCAGATATGAGGTCTCCCCTAGTCAGCCATGTTGGAACCTCTTTTACCTTTTTATTTTTATTTATTTATTTTTTTACAGAGTGGAAACATTTATTAGGAGGGATTTCGTTTAGATTCTTATATCACACACATGAGGAAGGGCTGTAACTGTGTTTCTAGGAAGGGCTGGCAGAGGGCCTGAATCGTCGGGGACGGGCAGCTCCAGCTGGACGAGTGATATGTGGACTGAGGGTGGATGAGGCCACGGCTCGCCACCCTCCCAGGGAGGATAGTGGCTGAAACACTGCTACCCTAACCCCCGCCCAAGGCCGGCAGCCCAAGGGAAGGCTGGCTCTCCAGTAGGACCTGCGTGTTTTGCTCTCTCTTGCTGCTCCTGCGGGTTTCTTTGCGCTACTGACGGGATTGCTGGAGAAGCCAGGAGGCCAGCTGCCGTGTGGCTGGGCTGGCTTTGAGTCATCCAGGTGCTGGGGGGGCGGGAGGGAGTGTGAGGGGACACGGCTGCCACCAGGGCCTGGCGGGGCACTCCGTCCATTCCCATTCTGGCTCTCAGCAGCTGGAGAGACCGCAGGGGTCCGGTGGCAGCCTGGGTGGCTGTAGGGCTGCTGTCACTCTGCACAGCTTTGTTGGGCGCCTGCTGGGTGCTGTACTCTGGGTTGGGCTCGCTGAAGTTAGGAACTTCAGAGTAAACCATGCAGAATTCTCCAGTCTTCCTCAGATCAACCCCACGGCCAGTGCACAGTGTCAGAGACAACCTTTGAGCATTGAAGCATGCCCTTTGGTGAGTCGAATGGTATCCCCAAGTTGGATCGGGTTGCCCACATCGTCCCAGACAGAAATATTGATGCTGCCAGTTTTGTCAGCCACTTTGCCGGTCCGAATCTCATGCCGTCCTTTGTCTTGGTCGCTTGGCCTGTCTCCAGCACAATGAAGATAAGGTTCAGATTCTTCAGCCAGGGCTTGATATCCTTCACGAAGGTTTCCATAATCAGGCTGCCCGAGCCTCGGTACCCCACAAACCAAGCTAGGATCGAGCAGCCTTGGCCCTTTTAGCTTTATAGAAGGTTAGTAGCTAACTTCCCTGGGGGCCTCGAACTTCAAGATTCCCATTTGGGGATCTCTGGATGAGATGCTTCAGGGCTGGAAGGCTCCCTGTTGGGATGTTCTTCTGAAAGAGACAGGGGTGGAGAATCCAGTGCAGAGCCAAGGAATGGAGTCTTACTTGCCAGACCTTCCCGAACCCTCATCCTAACTACCCCAGGCTTGATCCATCTGCTCCCCAACCCAGAGCCGACCACCCACCCAGTCAGCTGGCCAGACTGTGCACTCCAGGAGGCCACCCACAAGGGGAGCCACAGGCCCTGCTGCCACCGGATGAAGCACGGTGGAGATTTTATTTTTTAAAGCAGTGGAGTGAATGGCATTAAAGAGTCTAAAACCAAAGGCAGTTTGTCCTTATTTGGAATCACTACCAAAGATTAATATTGTTGGCCAAGGTTCTGCTGCTATGACAAGATACCAGAGAAAACCAGCCTAAAGGAAGAAAGATTTATTTTGGCTTACGGTTTCAGAGGCTTAGTGTGCAGTCAGCCAGTTCCGTGGCTTTACGTCTGTGTTTAGGCAAAGAGGAGAGGCGGCCAGAAAGCAGTGAGGGGACAAGAAAGCTGGGGACAAAGTACAAAATACACCCTTCAAAGGCACACACCCAGGACCCACTTCCTCCAAGTAGGGCCACATTCCTAGAGTTTCTATCACCTCCCCACAGCACCATTAGCTGGGGAGCCAAGCTCTCCGTACATGAGCTGCTGGGGAACATTCACCACCCAAAGCCTAACAAATGTACAGCTTATTCTTAGAATCCATGGTGCTATGTAAGATATTGGTTATAGACATCATTTTACTTTTTCTACTCTTTTATATTCATTTCTCCTCCAGGAGTATTTACATGGACTTGCTAAGAGGTGACTAATAATTCTACATCTCCAGAAGATATAAATATGAGAAAGCCATAAAATAGTTTTATTGTACCTTCAGGCATCGGGGAAATTGCATGTAGTATTAGAAGGCCAAGCTTTCAGTAGAGTACCTATAGGAAATTACTTAAGAGTGACTCGTAGTGTGACGCACTCCTGTAATTCCAGCACTTGGGAAGCTGTAAACAGGAGAGTCACTACAAGTCCAACTAGTAGTGAGACCCTGAACACCCTGTAGACCCTTCCCTAAAATATGGAAAAACAAGAGTGACATAGCTCTACCTACATGATCATTAATTGGGAAATAGATTGGAAAGTTAGTGAACCTGTAGTAATGAAAACTAAGCTACATGTTTTCTTGTCTAATTCACTGAAATTATAACTTTTCCCCAAGAGTAGAGTTGGTTTTAGGATCCCTTATGGATATCAAAGATCCCATTCTACAATTTTATGCTAAGAGGCAAAGAGTACCAATTGTGTGTTGACTAATTCTTGGATTACAGTGATGCAGGATTTTCCCAAGAGTAAGTTTAACAAATGTCTTGCTTCTAAGAGATGCTTGGTTTTTTTTGGTGTATATGATGTTGAGGGATCGAATGCAGGACCTTCATATAAACTAGGTAAGTGTTTTACCCTTTAGGTACATTTTCAGTTCAGGGTACAGTTATTTCCCAGTTATGAAACAGTTCTGTTCCTGGAGAATCCTTGTGAATCAGATTCATTCATAGACTGACAAAATGTGACTGAGTCTGAGACTTGAACATTTGTAAATCAGGACTTGCTGTACTTGTAAAACAATTCATAAGGAGTCAGCTATATATTTTTATTAGTTAACAATTGTTTAATCATATTATTGAGGAATTACATTTTTCTGGAATAATTAAAAGTTAATTTATATTTTTGTTGAGATTTGTTTTCAGAACTTTCCCTTTCTCTAGTTATTTTCAGTCACTTAAATGACCCATAATAGTAAAGTAAGGGCCTGCGAGATAGCTCAGCAGACTAAGCGCCTGCTTAGGCAAGCACAGGGAACTGGGGTTCGATCCCAGGCACCACATGCTGCGCCAGCCTCACCCCCAGGGTACACTCAGCTGGAGACAGTCTGGGCGTGGTGGCGCTCATCTGTAATCCCAGCAATGGGGAGGCTGAAAACAGGAGGATCATTATGATTCGGAGCTGCGTAGTCAGACCCTGTACCAAATGCCTAAATTAAAAAAAGTAAAAATAATAGTAAAGTAATAATGTAATGTTTATCAATATTTACCACATTTCAGGAAACAGCTGAGTGTTTCCCAGTACACCTGGGAAATCATGTAATTTAACCACTCCACTTTAATGATGAAGAGGTAGAACGTTAAAAGAGTAAATCACTGGACCGAGGGAAGCACTGGCGCCAAAATGATGATTCCGTGACCGTGAACATAGCATTCTTTGCTTCTATTATGTATTTAAAACTCTGAGTTTCACAGTAATTCTGGTCAGGTAGAGACTGCTTTTCCTTAGCGAGCACTGGGAGAGGAAATGCTGCGCCGAGGTGCACGGCGTTCACGGCGCGAAGCTGCACGAGCCTTGTGTTCTGGGGTTCTCATGCTTTTAGATGAACGAGTGTTTCTAATTGCATATAAAGTAGTATTTTTAGTTTTTGGACTTTGGATTCAGGCAGAATTGGGTTTGCTTCGTAAAAGTCACTACCTCAAATTTCATAAAATTGTTCCTTCTTAGCGATCTCCTCACATCAATTTGGCAAATATTTATGAAGAGCTAGTAACTACTGCAGATAGGTGTGAGAGATGCAGCAACGGACAAAAATGCAAGCGTAGATTAATCCACGCGGTGCACCAGAGGTGCTGCTGGATAAAGGGAACGCACCAGGCACGGTACTGTGACTTTCCCTCAAGGTCCTGTGCCCATCGGCAGGGCGCCGCTGCCCTTACCGCAGCTTCCGTCTGGCCTACGCAGGGCGCCACTAGCGGGAGAGCGCGGCACGCTGGTCACCGCTTCTCCTTTAAAACCAACCAGGGACTTGCCACAAACGTACAAAAATGTCAGGCCCTCTTCCCTCCTCCAGCCGACCCTGAACACTTAGAGCTCCACTCTCCGCTCTGCTTCACGACCACCCGACGTGCTGCCTGGCTCTCCACCTGGCACATATTATTTCTTTCCACGAAACCAGGCTGTCAGCTGCTCCTCTCACCGCCTGTCGGTCGCCTTGCTCCTTGTACCTTTCTTATGGCCTGAGCTAGAGCAGACCTTCCTAGCCGGCAAGTCTGCCAGATACAAATGACGCAGCTCCATTTTCTATTCCTATTGGTTGATGCTTGGTTGACTGGAACCCACGCGGACGGGACGGGGATTTCCAAGAATGCTTTCCGTGCTCAAAATGCGTCAGTGCAAAAAGCTGGAATGCTTTCCCCAGGAGGAACTAGTGTGAACCGAAACTGATGAGGCACATTCTGGGTTTGAGGGCTGAGCCTGGGGGCGCCGCCTGCAAAAAATGAGAGAAAGCTATTTCTTCTAAAAGGACTCATCTTTACTTTTTTTCTGAAATGATATATTCTCAGAAAACCCAACCAACCGTCAGTCTCCTATTTCCTAGCCTCACAGCTCCCCCGGGACTGCTAACACGACCTCCTGCCAGTTTCCCATCCAGTTTGTGAGGCTCTGCTCTGTATTCGTTTCCATTCCTCAAAGAAGTCGTTTTGCTCGATCGGATACCACTCTTTTCTCTTATCTCCATTTTTAATCTTTTCTTACCACTGCAGTGTAATTTCATCATTTCTTCTTCCCCGCCTTTAATGAGCATTGTTATCCTGTTTGTGCAGAAAACGCCAATTTTTAACGATCTTGTAGGTCTATAAATCATTAAACAGTCTTCTAACCTTTGGAAACTCATAGCCTCGCCGATCTGCGCTCTTACTTTTCTTTATGAACGCATCCACTGCAGTGCTGGTTGTGCTGAATTACGGCGGCGAGGTTACAGCGGCCCTGCGCTCCCAGGAAATGCGATTTGCAAATCCCGTCCCCACGTTCAATGCCACCACCTTAAGGAAGCTTTGCGCAATTGCAGCGCTAGTACATTTTAAAATAAATTGATATTCCCCACCAGGACACAATTCTCATATTTTATTACTACTTTCCCAAATGGCATAAGACATGACTTGTAAGGTTGTCATAATGAATAAACGAGGTGGTTAGAAAACGCCTCCTCGGGCCTGTAACTACTGATTTTATTTTCTAGCCTTGACCCTGTGTTTTCTTCTGATCCCCAGTAGGTAGGGCAAATAACCCTCCATCAACCTCTTTCCTCTCCATCTCCTCACCACAGATTTAAATTTTCTACCAGCAACGAGAGGCTAGCATCAGAAGCGCTTCCTTTCCGTTTAATTCTGGAGAGGGATTTTCAAACTATGCGTGAAAAGGAGCGAGAAGGCTGATCCTAGCACCCCACGCCCATGCAAATCGTGCTTAAAAATGAAAAGGGGGATTTTTGGCAAATCATATATTTCTTTCTACAAGCTCCAGGTATTAGATCTTCTTTTTATCATGTAACTTATAACTGTCTGCCCCACCTTCTCACAGGGTCTTTTTTTTTTTTTTTTTTTTCCTCCTGTATTTAGGATCAGGGCTACAGGGTCTCACTATGTAGATCAGACTAGTAGTGATTTTCCTGTGTTCAGCCTCCCAGGCGCTGGGATTTATACTTATTGTTTTTGTTTTCATTTATGTTTTTTGCAGAACCAGGGATTGAACTGAGATCCTTACGTTTGCCAGTCAAGCGTTTATCCTACTGAGCCATCTCCCTGGCCCCGATTTATACTTACTGTTGTTCGTTAATTCAGCAACTATTGACAGTTAGCTTTTTTGAACTACTGACAATTAGATTTTTAATTATTTATTAATTCAGCACCTACTGACAATTAGCATGTTCTAGGAGCTGAGGAGAGAACGAGAGAGGAGTGCACAAAGCAGATGCTATCTCTGACTGGCAGGGTTTATACTCCATGTGTGATTCTTTCCTTCTTGGTAGATATTGATCTGCACAAAGTCTTCATCCTGTATTTTCAGCCCCTACCACACTCTTTTGGAACCAGTTGGTGTCCAGCAAGTTCACGCTCTTTGAATTTGATCGGTTACCTCCCAGGCCCCTCTGGCCTGCGGAGCTCTTACCTACCGCCTGGCACTTGGAAGGAGTCATTTAACATTTGCTGCTTAATTCATCTCCTTGCCTTGAAAGGAAATGAAGGTTGGCGTCAGGTACAGTTCCCTTTTCTGCCTGAAAGCGACGGTTGGAGGTCATCTCAGCCGTGCCACTCTGCCTCCTGCACCGCTTGGCATTTGCCTCCTAAAAAAGGTGATCAACTCTTGTGACATTGTGAAGCAACGTGTCAATTTATTCTAAGGTGGCTCAGAGGGTAAAACCTGTCCTGATATACAAGAAGGAACTTCAAGTACAGAAACCACGGCAGGCAGGGGAGCCATGCACCAGATGTGCAGACTCAATTTCGTTGCCAGCCACAGAGCTCTGTCTTCCCCTTGTTCGCCTTCAGCTTCAGTATGACCGCAGACACCATCGTCAGTGCATGTGCTGCTGTCGCCTCAGCGTTTCTGTTCTTCCTCCTTTTGCAATTTCCAAGGTATCTGAGGGTGCGCCGTTCTGTCCTTTTTATTTCTCTTTCTCCTAACAACAAATACTGGAGTCCAGCCAGTGACGGGCTCTTAGCATCAGCAGGAGAGCTCATCTGTGGTCTTCATCAAGTGCCTCTTGTGGCACCACTAAAATGCTCAATAACTTCTAACTGCTCCCATTTTGATATATTATACTATGACTATGAAGTTTTCTCAATAACTAGTGAATTTTGAAGTGTGTGTGTGTGTGTGTGTGTGTGTGTGCGCACGTGCTGGACTCAGGGCCTCACACAGGCTAGGCAAATGCTCTACTACTGAGCTACATTCCTTTCACTTTTTTACTTTATTAGTTTGAATGAAGTTTTTACTATGTTGTCCACAGCCCTGAGCTCCAGACCCTCCTACCACGGACTACTGAGTGCAGGCGTGTGCCACCATGGCGGGCTAGATTCTGCTATTAAAATCTTTTCCTATTTCAAGATCATGAAGATGTTCTCAAATATTATTTCCTAGAAGTTTTATCAAACTGCTTTTTTAGGTCCAGACATATCCTCTGCTCAGGTTGATTTTATACATGATGTGAGATAAAGGTCAAGCTTAATTTCTCTCCAGGAAGGCGATCTAGGTGATCCAGCAGCATTTATAGATAGAGCCATCCTTTCCTGGCTGCTCAGCTGAACATAATCAGACAAGAAGAGAGCGCACGCCACACCAGTCAGCGAGTGCGATGCTACAGCACGGTCAGCAGGAAAGAGCACACTGCAAAGATGTGGCGAGAAGCAGGGCGTTCGGCTGGTGGCTGCTTTGGTGGGAAAGGCGAGCCGAGAAGGCAGGAAGAGGCACACTAAGGCGCCTGTGCTGTGGTCCAGCGTGCCGCGCTTGCTCTGGGCGGCGATTCCGCAGATATTAGCATTATAATGACCAAGTTGTACATTTAGTATTTTTTGTTTTTCCATCTGTATGTTCTTTTTAATTATGCAATGTGTAAAACGTAAAGCACTTTCTTGTGGGATAGATTTTTATCATCAACTGTGTGTGTGTGTGTGTGTGTGTGTGTGTGTGCGCACGCGCTGTAAATTGAACTGAGGACCTTGTGCTTACCAGGTAGGTGCTGTGCCACTGAGCTGTATCCTCAGCCCCTTTTCTTGTAGTTTTCTTTTTTCTTTTTTTTTCATATTGTAGTTTTAAGTGTTGATTTTTCAACAGTGATTGGTATTTTCCAGTGGGCTGGGGATGCAGCGGTTGATGCCTGCACTCACTGCAGGGTTATGATGAGAATTAAATGAGACAAAGTATCTGGAGGTACATAACTCAATGTCTGCTGGAAAACTCAACATTTGGTTTGTCTGTCTTGCATAAGCTGACGGCAGCCAGTCAGGAGAAGAGATCCCATTCACTTCCGTCGTCTGCACTGTGCCAGCCCAAGCAGGCCGCTACCAGCGCTGCAGCCCTTTACTTGTGCGTTCAGTGTTCCCTGCCTTCCCGCACAGGCATGGACAGCCAGACGCTGAGTCTGTTACTCTAAATTCTTGGCCTCCTTAATCCTTGCCTCACATTTTGGTTTACTGTGAAAATACTATTTTCTCACAAACCACTGCACCACGTTTCAGTCATTCCATTCAAGGAAGTTTCTTTCTTTCTTTAAATCAGCATGTAGCTTAGTTCTGCTGTCCTTTCCTCCGCATCACACCTAAAGACCTCTGCCCAGCTGTATGTGCAGGAGATGAGTGATGCTGCCTCACCCCTTGTTCTCATTGGTTATAGCAGAAGAACGTTTTCTGAGAAGGGATGGGGATTTCCAGTTAATCTCTTTTTCCCTTTTTTCTGCAAAATATCTCACCCAAAATGAAAGAACCAATAGTTGGGCTCAATGTTTAATTTCTTTCAAGAGGAAAGAAAACATATTCTTCCCAGAAGGAGTCTCAGTTCTCCTCTTGTACGTCAAGTACCGACTTCTAAAGCATACTCGGTGATCCAGAAGAAGCACAGCGCTGCCGGCCCGTGCTCCTACCAGCACACTGTCTCTGTGTCCAGACCTCCCTAACTAACCATGGCCTATTACAATTTTTTTTCTGGTTGACATTGTTTTCTGGCTCCATTTCCATTGTTCTAAAAGATGTAAGTTCTTTGCCAAATTGGTGAAGATTTTCCTGGTGCAGTTTAGCTCTGCATGTCTCCTCTGGAAAGATATACAGACCTGCATGTGTAAACATTGTGTTGTTTCACTAGTGTAAGAAATTGAAGGCTTTTTTTTTTTTTTTTTTTTATTTTTTTTTTTTTTTTTTTTGGCTGGCTCAGGCTGCCTTAAGTGCAGACGTCGTGTGGCATGTGGAGCTGGGGGACTGAACCGCGGTGCCGCAAGCCTGACTGGGTTTGCCCAGGCAGGCGCTTAAACAGCTGAGCTAGCCAGCATGCCCCCTAGTGGAAGGAACGGAAAGAGGAAATGAGATCCAAAAGGTACAGCAGGTATTATGAAAGAAGCTGTTCAAAAGGAAAGAACAACTGGGACGGGGGAAAGGAGAAAAGAAGGAAGGAAAAAATGTATGCACAAGATAGCTAAGGTAATTGTGCTCCTAATTTCAACTAGTTCATTGAAAGAAACTGTTTATACTGCTCGATCGAGTTTACATACAGGTATCTGGTAATTGAGCAACTACTTTTAAGATAGCAATATGTAGCATAATAACCATTGTTATTTTCCTATCATCTTGCTTTCAAATTCTGTATTATTTTTATTGGTTTTTAAAATGTCCTTAAAAATAAAAAATTTAATTCAAAGTCATGTATGTATTATAGACTGTGTTCCCAGAACTAAAGGAACCCTTTGCACATAGGAAACATGTAACAAGCTTCTTCTGACTTGAGCATCCACAGCTAGGCTGCGTGTCTGCGTGTGCGTGTGTACGTGGTGGTCCCCGACTGGTAAGTGGGGTCGACATCATGCCAACGAAGGCCTGAGAGACAGATGTCAATAGCAGTTTTCTGGTTATGAAGATTTAGATACAGAAATGTGTGGAGGCAGGACAGCCCCTCCCCTTCCACACCTCCCACAAAACTTCTTTTCTTCACCAAGTTATTGCTTAATATGGCTTGTTTGCATGGCTCTAACAGCTTCTCCTATGTGGAAATGGGTAACTATTTTTCCTCTAGAAAGTGACAAGATAGTGCTGGGGAGATGGCTCAGTAGAATAAGCACTTCCCTGGCAAGCGCAAGGTCCTGAGTTCAATCCCAAGTACTGAAAAAAAAAAAAAAAAAAAGAAAGAAACAAAGAAAAAAGAAAGTAAGAAAATAAGCTGCCTAGTTAACCAAAACCTCAGATTCATGTCTCAAACAATATTCAGGTGTCCTGACGTCATGATGCAAAGATGAGCCACAAAGGAACATTGTGCTGTCTGCGTGGGCTGTTGTAGGATCCTTTATACTCTCTCCCACTTCTTGCATCTCCACAAACAGTTCAATGAAAACTATTTTCTGACATTTCATAGTATTATGTTTCATACCCCCTTGATACCTATCTTGTAATTTTTTCACACCTCCTAGCAGATGCTGGGTGCATCCCATGACAAGCGGCTAGCATCAGTCGTGTGCCCACTCGGGGCCCTTCTAAGAGCTTTGCTGGACTAGACTGTGGGAATCACCAACTTTGCCTCAATATTGTCACCCTATTTCCTCAATATTTTCTGTCTCTTCTCCATGCTGCTGATGAAGCGTCACTTCGTTCTCTGACTGGGCTTCTGGAGTCCTGGCTCATAGCCCCAGCACGACTCATTCCTTGTCCTTCAGATCACCTGTGTGTTTTCCTTGCTCCCTGCTCATTGCCACAGACCACAGTGCTGCTTCCCCCCGGGCTCACTGCACCTCAACAATCGCTATCAACTCACCCACGGTCCAATCACCTTCAAAGCTCCACCTCTGAATACGAGGAGCTAGGAGACGTCTAAGTCTAAGCCACAGCACTTTCCTCTGGCCCCCAAAAGGCTTGTGCTCATCTCATTATGTAAAGTTCATTTAGACCATCTCTAAGAGGCACCAATACATTTACAATTCGAGCACTGTTGAAAAATCCAAGCCCAGATTCTCCTCTGAGATTGATGGAAGACTCAGTGGTGAGCGCCTGTGAAAATCACAAAAAAGGAAAAATACTTCTAATGTACAATTGGCACAAAATCAACATTCTTATTCTGAAATGGAGGAATGGCAGTAAGAAACTGGCCTAGAGCAAAGCTGAAACTGAGCAAGGCAAACATGAAGTCCTGCATCTCCAAATCCAGCACAAGACAGGTTGTATTGTGAACGCTAAGCAGCGTGGCTGCCCAAGCTGGTGGTCTTGCCAGCTGTGGCCCGCCGGTCCTCTCTCTTGGGCTGGCTTTGCTCACTGCATGTCGAGTTCCTCAGCAGATGTTCCAGCAGATGTTCCTTGTTTTTGGTATCTCCATACTCCTGAGGTCACCATTGTCACTTTTGACTTTGTGCTCACAACTTCGCTCACTTTCTGTCAGGGTCACACTGCCTGGTCTCTCAAGCTTTCATCTGAAACATGAGTGACAGCCTCCCTGACTCCACAACTCTTGCATTCTGCATGCCCAAAACACCAGCATGTGCAGGATGCCACCAGCTTGCTCAGTAGCCAACCTCCTGTGGGCCACGGCTGCAGTGGCCTCTGAGTGCTTGGCTGCGGTGGCCTCTGAGTGTGAGTCCCAGGAAGCCAGTTCCCCAGGTGTCTCCTCTCCAGCAGGAGCCCAGGGGCTACCTTGTGAAATGAAAGTTTTACAGTTTAGCACTCTTGAGCCCGAAATGAATAGGCTCTTACTGGTTTCTGAGATGCCCTTCAGGCATCTTTCTTACTGTCCCTATACAAAACACTTGGGTTCTTTTTACTGCTAATATTTTCAGCAATTGTTTCTTCTTGTCCCAGCTTTGTTGGTGCTTCTTTTCTAGTGAAGCTGTAGACTTTTCAAATTTATCTTCTGCTTGCTCCTGGTTCTCATGTAGTTCTGGCGAAAAGCAGTTAGCAATACCCATGCCACATACTTAACGTTGGGCTGCTTTGAAATTTCCTCCACTAGACTAATTAGACATCCGCCCTTAATTTTATTTTCCTACCAAGTCTCAGGACGTCCCCAAAATACAGACCAATTCTTTGCCATGGTGTAATACACATGGCCTCTATAGCCCAAATGCCAAGAGAGCCTTTGCTCTGTATGGAAAGCTCCTGAGCCTGGCCTTCACAGTGCACGTCTCCAACAGCGTTTTAACTGTTGTAACTCAAAAATCAGATGACAACGAGGCAAGTCCAAAAATTAAAAGAAGCGCTTTATTTTAGCTGGTGCCCAGCGGCGGCCTCTATGCAAGGTGCAAAGAGGTGCGCCGAGCATTGACAAGGATCGGTATTTAAGCTTGAAAACCTCACAAATAGGGGAGGGGTGGAGAGGAAGAAGTGGCAGGGTCATTAGTTCATGGGGTGGTCCTGTGGGGTGAAGGTGCTGGGTTGGCAGTCATACAGAGTTCATTGAGATAGAGTTTGGGGAACAGATATCATAAGACTTGAGTCACAGGGGCGAGGAATTGGGAGGAATCTGAGTTGGCAGTCAAGGGGTGAGGAGTTGGGAGGGGTCGGCGCATACAGAACAGGAACTCGGCGAGGTTAGAAGGGCAACAAAATGGGGTCAATTTTGACAGGGTACAACACTAACCTTCTGAATCCTCACAAGTAGCAGGCATGAAGCACTGCTTATGAGCATCTAGGCCTTCTCTAGCCCACATCTCCAAACAAACCTCTCTAAACTCCTCTGTACACCACTCCCAAAGGCTGGTGAGCCCCACAGTCAGGTACAGTCCCAGCAGTGACTCTTCCTAGCACCAGTTTTCTGTTTTATCCATCCTTCCTCTCGCTGGGATAAAATGCCCAACACCTGAAACTGAAAACGGAAGAAATTAGTTTTGGCTCAGAGCTTCAGCAGTTTCGTTCCCTTGTCAGTTGGCTGCAAGGCAGACATGGTGCAGTAGACGCACGGGGAGGAGAGAGGCAAGGAGGAGCCAGGGACGAGCAGGCACTCTGCGCGGTAACAGCCCCAGTAACCTGCCTTTTCCAAACAGCCCACACCTCCGAACAGCAAAGGCAGCCGCAAACGCGTCAGAGGACTAATAGACTGACAAGCGCCGCATCTCCAAGCTCCAGTCCCCTCCACAAAGCGCGTCTCTGAACAAATGGCCTGGGATATGTGAGATGTAGTGAGGCTTTATTTTGATTTTTCTGGGTATGACTATAATATTTTCCAAATGTCTTTTCTTGAAAATTTTTCATTGTTGCTGTTTTGTTTTTATGTATTTAGTATAGCCTACAGAGTATCACTATGTAGATTAGACTCATAGTGATTCTCCAGTTTTCAGCCTCCCAAGCTCTGGGATTACAGGCGCACACCACCACACCCAGTCTCAGTTGCCACCTGGGGGCGGGCCAGCACTGCATGCCAGGAGTTGAACCCAGCCTCTGTGCTCTCCCTAAGTAGGTGCTTTATCTGCTGAGCTATTTGGTGGGCTCAATTGAAGAAATTTTTACTTTCCCATTGTGTAATGTTGGCCACTTCCTTGAAAATCAATTTCAGGGATTCAGTCCTGGTAACTGGATGAGTTCATTTCTGAGCTCTCTATTCTGTTCCATTGATAACTATGCTTGTTTCTGGCAGTTACCATGCTATTTCAAGCATGATTAACAACAAATTATTTTTAGTAATGTAGTTTAAATATTGCTTTGTAGTGCAGTTTAAAGTCCTATTGTGATACCTCTAGTTTTTCTTTTCTTTTCTTTTTTTTCTTTTTTCCTCATTTGCCTTGGCTATTCAGGATTTCTTTTAAATCCCATAAGAATTTTAAGATTTTTTTTGTATTTCTGTTAAAATTATTTAGAAATTTGATAGAGGTTGTACTGCATTCACTTTGGATAGTATGGAGATTTAAAAATATAAATTCTTGCAAAACATGGACATGGGACATCTTTCCATTTACTAGAGTCTTTTTAAAATTCCTTTCATCAATGTTTTGCAGTTTTCAATGTAGAAATCTCTCATCTCTTTGGTCAAATACATTCCTAAGTGTTTCATTTTACTTCTTGTAGATACTTTAAATTATACTATTTTTCAGTTTATTTAAAAATAGTTTATTGTTAATATATACAAATGATACTGTATGTTTGTAGCCTATGCCTGTATTATATTCTATATTAGTTGAGTTAGAATTTTAAGGTTTTTTACATATAATAACATTTTTTATCAAGCAATTATGAAATGTTCTCCAGGATAGAGACTATATTAGACCATAAAGCAAATCCAAAATTTTTAAGGACGTAACTCTATTTTAAAGAAATAAACACTATGTTATGTAGTAGACGTCTGAAGCTTGTTCATGTCATGTAGCTTTCCTCCCACTCCTGGACACACACCCCTAGCTCTTCACAACCACTACTGTGTTCACTGATTCTGAGTCTGACTATTTTAGACAGTTCATATTAAGAGGAATAAGGTAGTATTTGTGCTTCAGCAACTGGTTAATTTCACTTAACCATACACCAAACTAAAATAAATGTATTCAGCAAAAGAAATAATGAAATGATAACACCCTTCAAGAATGGGAGAAAATAGTTCCAAACTGTGCATTTGGTTAAGAGTTAATTCCAAAATACATAAGGAATTCCTAAAACTCAATAGCAAAACAAAATTCCAAAAGGAAAGATCCTTGGTTTTTTAAAAAAACAGAAACCCCAAACAAATATTTTCCAAAGAAGTTATTATAGACTGAATGAGAGTACCTCACTGCCTTCCAAACTTGTAACTGTATGTGTATTAAATCTGAACTCCAAAAGTGACCGTACGAGGGAGTGGAGCTTATGGGAGGTGAGTCAGTCACGAGGGAAGCGTCCTCGCGCAGAGCGTCAGCGCCTTCCTGAACCTTGCCGGGGTCCCCTGGCTCTCCTGCCGCGTGTGAGCATGCCTGCGAGGTGACAGTCAGTGAGCCCAGAACTGGCCCCTTACCAGGGCCCAAGTCTGTGTGAGCCCTCTCGGTCTCTCTCTCTGCGTCTGTCTGTCTGTCTCTCTCTATCTCTGTCTCTCT
>NW_004524581.1:31823306-31833441 GCF_000260255.1 Octodon degus
TATATAATTATCTATCTATCTATCTATCTATCTATCTATCTATCTATCTGGGATAATTTAATTCATTTCTTAAAGCAACCCCACATACTGAAGCCAATATTAATTGTTTCTTAAAGTGGTATATCTTACTTAATGTTTTTGCTTTATGTCATGCTAAACTTTATAAAAACCTACATGTAACGTGTTGCCTAGATGAACCTAATTTGATAAACTTCATTATGAGAAAAATTATCATATTACTTCAGGCTTGGATAACTAGACTCTGTGAAATGTCTCCCCTGAATTACATTGTCATTTTGTATGCTAGTCCTTCATCAAACATTAATAAAAATACGGCCATTTTTAGCATATGTGCTGCCAAGGAAAGCACCAAATGGCCATTTTTACAAGTTCCCATTACTTCTAGAAAACAACTGTGTCACTTTCAACATCTTTGTATTATTTATTGAGAGTATAATTAAGACCCATAAAAATTTTAATTATCAGCATAAAAAGTGAAGCCCTCCTGGAGAACTGCTCACATGCCTTCCTGGAGAAGGGCTGAGGACGCTCACGATCCATCATGGTCTCCTGTTTGGTTGGGTCTCTAGTAGGCTTATGGCAATTCTGTTATCTTTGGTTTTACTGCACTTGCAGTGGTTCAATCATAAAATTAATACATGCTCGTTGCAATGATTTAAGCAGGTCAGGAATGTACAATTTATGGTAGAAAAGTCCCATCCTGAGGCAGGAGATTGGGGCACGGCCAGGAGGCTGGCTGGCAGGGCGAGACTTGTTGATCACGGAGGAGGTGTGACACGCAGTCATGGAGAGACGTCAAACCACACAGAGCAGCTTCTGCCAGCCAGGTGTGACGTCAGAAGAACACAACATCTGGCTGCTGTTGTGCCAGCCGCCACTGCGTTCTTAGGCTTTCAGGTGACCCACTCTGGATGCAGGCTGGGTTTTCTCTCTTCCTTTGGTCAGAGCACTTCTTAGTACCTCTGTTCAGAACACTTCATTTCTTCAAAACACTGTTTCTTCCCGCTCTTCCTGCCCGCAACGCCTTTAACATCTTCAGTAAATGCTGGGTTGTCACGCTCATCGGTGGGCCTGTCCAGTCCCTTCAAGGGGACACCAAGAGCCTGCCTCTGACGGCAGTCCTGCACGTTCCCGTCCACATTCTCGGGAGTAAGCACAGCTAGTACTTAGAGGAATATCCTTATAAATGTTACAGCACATATAATGCTCTTGAAGTTCCACCATCTGCAGAAGTATTTTTTAAGATTTAAACCTTCACTTGCCTTTTTCTTAAGGAAACAAAGCACCTCTGATTCAGGACACTTAGCAATATTTATGCTGCTTTCTTCATTTTATCCCACTTCTTTTCATTCTGAAAGATATATTTGTCCCATACTGCTTCTTTCCCAGAGGCTTTTCTAAGCTCTGTCTCCAATGAGGCCTTTAGTGTATCGGTTTAGCCTCTCCTGCCAAATTCTTTGGTAATTTCTGAAGTTTCAGATTCAAAGTCTCCCTGTTCATCTCGTTTTTCTAGTATCCAAAACACAAACCTGATTTACTAATACTCCTAAAATGCCAAGGAAAAAGGAAAGAGTAGTAAAGGATAGAAAGAAGTTGATGTTCTCTTTCAAAGATAGATCTCCCAGGTGCGAGATAACTGCTCAGCAGGCAAAGGTGTTTCAGCTGGTACTTGTTGTCACTTCGAGGATCAAGGGCCCTGTCTTTGTTCTGTGAAACTCATAGACTTTTATAATTAGACAAGAAACTTTAAGTTTCTGCAGAGCCATCATTTGTATTCATTTAAGCTAAGACAGCTTGGAAATAATAACCTGTTTGCTCTTTTTGCTTAAAGTACGTAACGTAAGTTGTTTGCTAGCTGACATTTGAGCATCTCCCCGAGTCTGGGATGGAGACAGTCCTGGCTGGTACCTGACGACACCTCACGTGGATGTGGGTACGGTGTCATGATGTGGACCCTGCAGGTCACTGTTGAAAGTTCTGACTGTGCCCACATCAACCGCAAAGCATATTTAAGACTTGCCTTCTCTTAAATTAAAGAGTAATGAGTTCCTAACTTCACTACTTGTGTTAAGTGATCATTCAGAGTTATACATGCTCTGTTAATCTGTTTTATTTTCCTGGCAACATCCTATCATTTGATTTCCCAAAGAGTCCATCATAAAGTATAGGTATGCAACCCATAAGGTACATGTTTATTTATCATTTTTAGAGAATACAGATACTTGGGTAAAAGTAATAAAATGAAGTAGTAGGGGAAGTGTTATTGTGTAAGCTGCTACCTTAAAATTTACACTCATATTGGTTGAAGTTTTTTGATTATTATCTCAGGTAGCGTCTGGTCTTAAAGGAGTGGTCTACAGAAATACAGAGTGCGGTCAAAAATACTGGAGCTGAGATGCATATATACCCAATTCTTTATTTTTCCTTCTATACCTTTGAGAGTGCTGCACTGTTTCTATTACTCAAAGGTCTCTTTTGAAGTGACAATACAACATACATACTTAGGCTCAAGTTCAATCAATTTCTTTACTTAACTCTTTGATGATAGAAGGGTCTTAAAATTTCTTAACACCGTTTACACACATGACATATATGTTATTTATTTATTTAAAATTCCAAACCAAAATTTCTAATAGGTATTGTGAAATAAGGAGAAATTGTTCAAAAGGCAAAGGGATCAAGGGATGCAAGGAGGAAGAAAGGAAGGAAGGGAAGAGAAAAAAATGAAAAAGAAAGGTGAAAAGGAAACAAAACTGTAAATGAAAAGGGAAAGAGTAGTTTAAGGAAGGGGAGAAGAATGGGAGAAAAAGGGGACTCAAGATGTGCTGTCTACAGGCACAAATTTCCTGTGGTGAATGTGTGACATTATCTGTCTGTCTGTCTGTCTGTCTGTCTGTCTGTCTGTCTGTCTATCTATCAATGTATCTAAATCTCCAATAAACTTAATAAAAATATTTTGGTATTATTTTAGCTGACATTATATTTAAGAACGACTGCTCATATTTGCCAATTTGTTCTTTATTTCTTATTTAATTTTAGACTTTATTATGCCACTTTTCTGCTAGCTAAAGTACATCCTTTAGAAATTTCTCCATTGAAATCTGTTGGTAGTAAGTTAACTTGGATTTCTAAATCTGAAACATTTTTCATCATTCAGAAACACAGTGATTTGATATAGAATTCCAGGTAGACAGTTATTTTCTCTGAGCATATTGAAATCTCAGTGCTGTATCTCAGTGCATTGCTGCTGAAGGGTTAGCAGTTAGTCTAAATTTCATTTGTTGAAAAGAGTCTTCACTTCTTTCTTATTGCTTTCTAAGGCAATTATGTTTGTCTTAAATATTCTGTTGTTTTGTTAGGCTCTGCATAAGGTGTTTTTTTAAATATATAAATTGCCTTTTAATCCATACTGAAAGCTATTTTCAGAAGTAGACAGTATCTTCAGGGCTCATTAAGCCTCTTCAGTGCCCCATACAAGCACCTGAGCGGCTGGACAGCCGCTGCCAGCTCCAGTGTTAGCTGAAGGAGCAATTGCTATTTTACCTACAGGGAGTTATCGGTGGAGTCCTGCACCTCCCATCAAATTCTGATTGCATGCAGTGGCGGGCTGTCCGTAGAGCGGGCATTGGTGCCACTGAGAGGGCTCTTTGCCTGTGCTGAGGAGATGGCGTTATAATGATAAATGGCAACCAAACCTCCGAAACCTTCCGTCGTGGTCGTCACAGCAGGTTCCTCATGTTACTGGGATGGCTCTAAGAATTTTTGGGGAATGGTGCAATGAAGATTTACAGCAACAAACTTGAGCTGGAGTTTAATGACTTCCGTTTTGTGTTTGTAACATCTGCTATTGTAAAAAGATGAGAATATTGTGAAACCTTGGGTCCTGGCCCATTTATAACAAGCATTATCAAAGTATATGATTTCCAGAACAACTTGTTGTGATGGGAAATAACTGAATGTTGATGCTAGAAGACAATTCTCAGCTTTAGACTTTGGATAGGTTCTGTGACCAAGAGGTGTTTCTCCAAATGTATGTGCTTTTGCATAAGCTTCTTTTTTATTTTGTGAAGTTCAGTTTTTTTGTTTTAAATAATTTTATTTTATTTTGAAAGGTAAAAAACAAAACTAAGTACAAAAGTCAGAAACAAAGATATAAACAGGTTAACATAAAACAATATATATGTTACAGATTTTCAAAACAAGAATAGCTGATTAACAATGATTGAAATATTACCTATTGTTTTCTTTAATCTTTTATTCATTTTAATGAGAAAAAAGATAAAGTAGCAATAAAGCAGTTTCAAAACAAGTTAATATGACAGTTACGATAATTAATACACTGCATACTGTTGTCTTCATGGTAGTTATTCAGAGGACAAGAGGTAGACATGATATCTTGTCTAAATAATATTAATATAAATCTTTCTTCTTATTGAACTCAGAGAAAGTAACTGTATATTTATCCTAATTATCTTGTATATACAATTTTTTTTCACTACAAAATGGTCCTTTATTAATATCCCTCTTTTTTGTTTCATTTTGTCAGAGGTGGGTGTTCCTCTGCAGTTAGAGAAGCTGTATTTTTTTGAAGTTCAGTTTTTTAAAAAATAATTTTATTGAGAAACAAATAGCATTGAGACAGCTTCAAAACCGATTAGTACATTGCACATTGTTGTCTTAGTAGTTATTCATTGTACAAGATGCAGACATGATAGGCTGTCCACAAACACTATTAGTACAAATCTTTCTATTCATTGAATTAACAGAAAGTAGCTGTATATCTATCCTATTTTGAATATACAGACTCAAAGTGGTCGTTCACTTGTATCCCCCCTTTTTTGTTTAGTTTTGTCAGAGAAGGGTATTACATTGTCATTTAAATATTGTGCGTGAATTCAGCAAAATATTACAATATATTCCAGTAGTCCATAATTAGTAGTGGGTTATCTGTAGGACTAGCAAAGTCAGAAGTTGTTGACTTGAGCCTTTTATAGCTCAGCACATTAATATGGCTTTACTTTTTATACTTCGTTTTTATACTTTTCTGCTGGATGGTTAAGATCAAGGTAAAACAAGACCTATAGAACAAGAATTGCAACTTTTGTAGCTGATAAGGTCAGTGAAATCCCCTCAGGATTTATCCTGAAACCCCGTACCACAGTTTGTAGATCCTTTGTCAGTGTCAGCCATGTGGATGAGTCACGGCCATTGCTTGGCCAGTGTGCTCTCTGTGAAAGCTTGAGAGAATGTTTTCTTTCCATGTGACTCTCCTTAGGCACACTCCACATCATCGATCACTTTCCTCTGTGGTCCCATAATCTCCTTGATCAGAAAATTTGGGACACAACTGAGTTACAGGATGTTACAATACAGGTTCTCCTATGTCCTGAGTCTTCACTGACCTTGAAAAGCTAGGGCCAAAATGTTGGCTGTCCTTTCAGTCCTTCTTTTTCTCTAATTTATGATCTGCAACTTAGGTTGTTAATCCTCCAGAAGAAAGCTTATAATTATTACTCTACAACATAGGTAGTTGAGCTTTGCCTCACTATCTGTTTGAATATCAAACACCTTAGACATAACATGGAACAGGTATTGTCCATCAAATATTGGTATGTTAAACTTTAAGTCCCTATTGAATGTGAAGAAAAAAATTTAAAAAAATAAAAAATATTTTTAAAAATATGAATAAACAATTACATATTTTAACACAGAAATTTAGAAATCTAACCATATAGAGCATTGTAGCAGGCTTCTGACCTTACACAATCCTTTGTTACTCTCCAACTGCCAGCCTTATAGGTAATTGTTGGTGGTTTGGAGAGAGTATTCAGACACAGGTTAGATAATGGTGTACCTGCCAAAGATATTTTCCTCTTCCTAAGTATAGTATATTTAAAGCTGATATTTGCTCCCTGTTGAACATGTGCAAAGACCACTTGATGTTTTTAATAGACACAGAGTTTTATGCTGGATCTCAGTTCAGCCCTGCTGTATAACTTCAGGGTCACCATGAGGCTTAAAGTTGAGCATTTGCAGAGTCCTTTGGGGACGGCAGCACACTGAAGTTTTGGAAAGCATCTGAATTTTTTCTGGGATATACATTTCATACCTAGAGGTCCATTACATTACAGAGTGGACGATCAATTTGTCCCCGTGGATTAGCCTAACTTGTGCCAGATTCCATGCTTCCTTTTCAGGGAAATATGCACAGTCACATTTTCAACATTCCTTTGTTAGAAATCCTGTGGAAAGTGCAAGCATATTTTCCCATTTCTTCAAGAAATATCATGTTCATTCTTCATAGGTGACGTCATGAGAGTGACCCGCCAGAGGAGTGCCAGTGGCTTCCTCCAGCCACACATTTTCCCCAAGAGTTCATCGTGTACTTGGTCATTCTTGAACCCATCTAGAATTTCAGAATTCATTTGACAGTTTAAGTCTGTATCCTGACAATGGATGTCATTAAATAACAGTCACTGCAGAAGGTGCCCGCTGACTAGGGTCAAATGAGCTTATCCAGGTCCACGATCCAGTGATGCGCCCCTGTGGGAGTCCAGCAAGGCTGTTTCTGTGGGTGTGAAGTCACAAGGCTACATGACTGTGAGTGAAAATGTCATGATCGAGATCAACAACATCACAGTTAAGATCAGCAAGAGCACTCCAGGATTGCTACGATGATTTTGTGGAGTTATATTTTTATTAGCTTTAGAAATTTTAGAAGCAATAAGGAGAAGCTTAAAATTTATAAATCCTCATGATATCATCTGCTCTTGCTGTTAGAAATCAGTTTTCCTCTGGTTAATGATGTCCTCCTTCTTCAGATCATTAATAAAACTGCCGCTCTTCTTATTTTGACATTTGACTGCCTTCTACTCAAGACAAGAGCCAGCTCTTTCAGGTCAGCTGCCAGAATGCCCTTTGAACTCAAATATCTTTAGACTCTCTAGATGGGAAATCTGTCTCTAAAAAACTTTTTTTTCCTTTATGCAGCATCTGTAACCTATGGAATGAACAAGTGACTAAGATAGTATGGTTATCAATAATTAATGAGGGTTGCTTGCACTCATTTCACCAAACTTGCTCCACAACATTGACAAGGTTACTGTATTTGACCAGACATCATGTAACACAGAGGGAGGAGCTCACCCTCCCACTGCAGAACTTTTGTAAACATTCTTGTTGATTTCATTTATGTAAAATAAGAAGTGTAAATAAATAGTAGAAATTTTAGATGGTTAGGTAAGAAGTTTATTCACCTACCAGGATGGACTTTTAGTAAAATGAGTATAAAAACTTTATCATTTATTTTGAATAATATAAGCAACATTTCCCTCTTCACTTTACAGAATAGATTGGCAAGCAGTTATTACAGTTCAGTGGTCTGATCAATTTCTTCACTGCCCTGAATACCTCCAGTTACTGGACAGTGGATGAGTGGAACATGGCTATGGAATTTTGAAAGACAATCTGCCCTGCATTTATTGGTATGGAATGAAGAGGTAGATATTTTGGAACATCACCATGGATGCAAGATCTAGATCAGAGAGGGAAAACTAAATCCTTCCTATGTGAAATATTAACTCACAGGCCTATAAGCAGTCTAGTTGTTCTTGTTCCCTCTGGTTAATCCATGGAACATACCCTGATTCTAAAATAAGTGTGCTGCATTAAGGTATTATGATACCTAGATAAATCCAATCAAAGAATGGCATTCAGAAGTTGAGGAAGCCCTGTTGATAGCTGAGTTGGATGGTGTAGGGAAAGGCTTCACCCGAAGTTGCACTATGGAGGATGTCACCGAGAACTTGCTGGAAGGGACTCCATCTCACCTGCTGAAGGCTAACACATCCTTTAGATAGCAATATTCTTGCCAGGATATTCATTTCTATCATCAGGGTAAACTGGCCTGGTTTACCCATTTCTTAGTATTATTTACTTTGGTGTAAGGACTGGTGACCTATTGAGTTCCAGGGCAGCATCTCTTAAGGTACTGTTAGTGGTTGGCAATGCAGTCTCCTAGTGACAGGCGTTCTGCGCTGACTGTGGTGGATCAGAGACGGCTGCAACCTTTTAATTTCAGTCTTATGTGTTCAGAAAAGGTCTGTGCTTCTGATTTTATTTGTTTCCTCTAAAACCAAACATGTTTTCATGAATCCGTAAAGAGATGTAGGGAAAGCATGGTCCAAAAGGCACCAGTGTCACTTAGGTGGAAGAAACGTTTGTGAGATCTGTTTTGCAGCACGAAGGCCAGCTAATAATGTGATGTATATTTCAAATTGCTAAGAGAGTAAACTTCAAATGTTCTCCCTATAAAAATGTAAATATGTGAGGTAAGATTTCTGTTAGTTAATTTTAGTTAATAATTCCTTCCTGTGAACATACATCAAAGCACCACAAATACATCATATAATTTTTTCAATTAAAATTAAAAGTAAAAGCTAAAAAAGTAATTAAGAAATAAGAGAAGCAGAAGTGGAGTTTCTTGATAACAACTTTCTTCCAAAACTCAATTCAGTTGCCTTTTGCTTAGAAAATGAGTTTTTGTCCGACACCTCTCACAGACAGCAGAAGGTGAAGAAATCTGCTCCTCCGTTTTCTCTTGCTGAAAACCTCTGCCCCGAGGTCACATGCGGGGTTGATGTTTCCGTGACATTTGCTACAGTGCTTTTCCTGAACTCTCTGTGTGTTGAATTGACATTGAAGAAAAGTGTGAAGCTATTATACTTAAAACATCCCGTTGTTATTCTCCAAGTGGCCTGTTGCAGAATTTAGTTCATGGCTGTTTGCCCGTTCTTGATAAACATAAACTTGTGGGATTTGTGAGCTGAGTGCCCAATTTATATGAACAAGTTTTCCTTTTAACTATGTGTAGAATGTTCTTGACATAAAGTACTTTTGTTACCGCCTTTATTCTATAACACTAAAGTTAACCTTAACTTAGTGATTAACGAATTACTCAGTTTCTGAGCAATTTGTCCCTCAAATCAGATGACATTTTTTCGATTCAAATTGCACAACTGCTAATTGTACTTACTTATCATTGAGATCTAAGAATACAGTTTATTGGAGCAGGACCCCGGCCGCAAGATGGTGGCGCCCCGCGAGGCGGCCGCGGCTTCCTCCTGCGCGGGGGGCGGCGGCGGGCGGGGGCTTCGGGTCCTGGCTGGATGAGCGTTTGGAGGCGCTGGGAGTGGACCGAGCCGTGTATGGCGCCTACATCCTCGGCGTCCTGCAAGAGGAGGAGGAGGAGGAGGAGGAGGAGGAGGAGGAGGAGGAGGAGGAGGAGGAGGAGGAGGAGGAGGAGGAGGAGGAGGAGGAAGAGAAGCTGGACGCTCTGCGGTGCATCCTCTGTGCTTTCCTGGAAGAAGACTCCCTGCTTACCATCTGCAAAGAGATTGTCGGGCGGTGGTCGGAATCTCAGAATGCTGTTCCCAAAGTGAAGAAAGAAGATGAGGTCCAGGCCGTGGCCACACTGACTGAGAAGCAGGCGCAGATCGTGGTGAAGCGTCGGGTGGTGACGCAGGAGCCGCGGCAGAGGAAGGCAGCCCTGCCGCACAGTATGCGCACGTGACTGACGAGCGGGATGAACCAGATGAAAACGGTGATTCGGGCGCTGGGATGAACACCGGTTCTGACAAATCTCTGTTCCGAAACACCAACTTGGAAGACGTCCTCGGCGCTCGGAGGCTGGAGCGAGACTCACTTCGGGATGAGTCCCAAAGGAAGAAGGAACAGGACAAGCTACAGGGAGAGAGGGACAGACTAGCCAAGCAGGAGCGCAAGGAAAAGGAGCAAGAGAGGGGAGCGGAAGCGGTAACCTTGGGCTGCACTGCACTCCCGCTGGGGGACCTCAAGCTGTGCTGCGTATGCCTGCGCGGACTGAGCACCTCCGCGAAAGCCTTCTGCTTTTGTTTAAAAGGAAAATCACAATTATTCTAATTAGGACAGGTGCATTCAGTGGTCTGGGCAGTCACATTACAGGTGATGTTCTCTACCAGAGGCCTGGAATGGGGCAGCTTTTATATTTTAATACTCAAGTCCCAGGCTTCTTTAGCTCCTTTTAAAAAAGAAACTTTTGGATGAAGTACAGGATTCAGGAAGTTGAGTCAGGTTC
>NW_004524581.1:31833796-31839205 GCF_000260255.1 Octodon degus
CATTTTTCATCTAGGCAGTGACTTTAGGAAAAGTTGGTATTGCGTGCAAGGATGTCATTGTTAACTAGATTAATTTTTATAATCATGGATCTCCTTGAATGCAGGTGGATTTTAATCTTGATTGTCCTAAATCATGACTTTTATGACCACCAGTTCCTGGTTTAAAGAAACTGGAGGAATTACCCTTGTAGGAGAAACCCTGGAACCCTTTGTGACATAGAGATTTCTAAGATTGTGGTGCTGAATGAGCCCGTCCAATGGGCCAGTGATGCTTGAGGCGAGAGAGTCCAAGGTCACAGGGCCTGGCTCCTGCAGGTCACAGTCATCACACACCTGCTGCAGCGCCCAGCACACCACCACCCAGTCTGCCCACCTGCTTTTTTTTTTTGGTGTGATGCAAACTAAAAATAGTTTTTACATTTTCTAAAGACTGAAAGAAACTGGGAGGATCACAGGTTTGAACCCAGCCTGAGCATCTTAGTGATTTAGCAAGCCCTTGTCTCAAACTTTAGAGGACTGGGGATGTGGCTCAGTGCAAAGGCCCTACATTCAATCCCTAGTACTGCAGGAAAAAAAATAAAAAGCATGACCACAGGTGGCCCTATAAAACCTAAAATATTTAATATCTAGCTCTTGAAAGTTTGCTGTGCTGTTTTTATATCACTGCAAGAGTAGCAAGATCTTTTACCTTCGTTCAGGTTTTGGTTTTTTTTTTTTTTTTTTAAACGCATGAGGGCAGAGAAGGAGCTATGTTTCCTCTCCATAGTCCTGTAACTGTGGCATTGCAAAAATAATCATCTTTTTTAAAAAATAAACTTTATTTAAATCAAAAAAAAGAATACAGTTTATTCTCAAATCCAGAGATAACAGTGAATTTCATACAAGTTCTCCATGAAATTTGGAATGTCCCACACTGATACAAATATATTTTTCCAAAATAAGTGAGGTACTATTTCTATTCTGTTCTGAGGTGATTCAATGTTCTACAATAGACTGAGAAAACTGAAAGGAAGAGTGAGGGGGACAGATTGAGCTCCTAAGCGAGGAGATTTGTGGAAGTTCTGAGGGCAGGATTTCATAAGGTAAAAGCGCATTTTGTCAATGCTAGAGAAGGGAAATGATGACAATGAAGGGAAGTTTGGAAATAAAGTTTCTGCAGGTATCTGCCTCAAATTACATAAAATGCCTCAGTCTATGTAGGGGAGAAAGTGATAAAAAATAATTTTGATAAATGGGAATTACTATATTTATTTAATTTTTTTTTGAGACATGGTCCTGCTATTTGTTCAGGCTGGTTTTGAAATCACCTTGTAGCCCAAGTTGGTCTCCGGCTCACGACGCTCCCCCTGCTGCAGCTTCCCAAGCGCTGGGCTCACAGGCACGAGCCGCCCCGCCCAGCTGCACTTGCTGTATTTAGAAACTGAATGCCAGGTACTGGGACATAATGATTGGAATCTGGAATAACATACAAACTCAATTCAGTCCGGGGCATCCAATGTTCTAACTTTACTTCCTTTCAAAAGTTGCTTTACATCACCGTTATAGGTTCTCCCTGTGCAGGAAGGAAAGGAGGACTTAGTGCACTGAGGCCAGAAGTCCTCCTCCACTGGTGGGAACGTAGATTAGCATAACCACCCACCTGTGCTGAGATTCTGCCAAACACAAAAAGTAGGAATCTGACGCAACCCAGACACGCCGCTTCTGAGTATCTTCCCCCAAGGGGTGAAGACATCACATCAAGGTGACACACGCACGCTCATGTTTATGGTAGCACAACCCACAGTGGCTAAGTCTTGGACCTGGTCTAGATGCCCGCCAGCAGATGAATGGATGCAGAAGATGTGGGGTTTATGCACCGTGCAGCGCCACCCATGCACAGGGAAGGATACACTTGAGTTCCCTGGGCTCCCGCTATAGGAGAGATGCTGTGATAGTTCGCCTTCCGTGTTTGATTTATTTCACTTGGCTGTAGTCTAGAGGAGCATGCATTTTCTTACAACTGACCCAATGCTGATGGACAGATAGGCCATTTTTAAAATTGTTTAAAGATCACAATAGGGCTGTGGAAATAGCTTGGCAGCCTAAGCCCCTGCCTGCCAAGCACAAGGTCCCTCATTGGATAACTGGTACCGCATGTTGTGCCAGCCCTGGAATCCTGAGCATGCCATGTTGGCCCTAAAGCCAAGCGTGGTGGCACACACCCGTCATCCCAGTGCTGGAGAGGCTGAGACAGGAGGCTCTCTAGGAGTCTGAGCTGCATAGCAAGACCCTGTACCAAATAAATAAATAAACAATAAAAAAGAGCAAAATAAAAGATAAACGACAGGAACTGGGGAGGTTGAACCTTGGCTGATGGGAAGTACCTCTGGGGGTGGAAGAGAAAGGAAAGAAAAGCATGGAAAGAGGGGATAAAAAGGACCGAGATTGGGTGTGTATGTTTACCAATTCCCCACGGTGAATGTATGCAGTATGTACTGTAAGCATATTCTGATAAAAACATACAAAAGGTGTGTATAGAAGGTCCTTACATGAACGTGAAATTCAAAATAAAATGCACAAAGATGATTTTTATTACCTGTAGTGATTGTTGCTGCAGCACAGTGACTGCCCTTCTCTAGAAACACTGGTGCACACGGGGAAGAGCTCTTCACCAGAAGTGGTGGAGTATGAACCAGCTCAGGACTTTATGTGCAGCACACCAACCCCATTCTGGATCCGACGAACTGCGCTTGCATCAGCACAGCGTGCAGCAAGCACCTAGCGGTAGGAAGGGTATGAAGAAGCAGGACCTGCCAGTGATGCAATCCGTGCTTGTTCATGCCATTTCCTGAATATTCTACAATGTATTAGGCAGCAAAGTCTTCTTATACGTTCCCTTATGTAAAGTAAGAGAAGGGTAATAGTAAAGAAAAGTACTGTTAGTAAGAGGAAGGAATCATTACGGCAACCAGAATTAATGGACAAAATAATTCCCCTCCATCTCCACCCTGCCTCCACCACTTTCCTCTTCTTTTTCTCCTCCTTTCCTCCTCCTCCTCTCCCGCCTCCTCTTTCTCCTCCTCTTCATCCTCCTTTACTGTGGTACTCTGAATTTAATACAAATCCTTTACACTAAGCTACATCTCCAGTCTGTAAGAAATTTTATTTTGAGGTAGAGTCTTGCTAAACCACTAAATTGCACAAATGTGCTTAAACTTGGGACGCTCCTGCTCAGCCTCCCATAGTACTGGGATTACGGGTGTGTGGCACCACTCCGGGCTTATTGAACAGATTTTCACTTAAAATACTGACTCTCTAAAGCAGAGTGATTGTGACTGATTTTTACTCCTTTACTGATCTTTCAGCCCCTGAATATTTTTATTTGAATAAAAGCCCAGTCACATTTTGGGGTTAAATTCCTCTAGAAAGAAATAATCCAAAAGAAATAGTCCATTTGGGGCTGGTGAGATGGCTCAGTGGTCTAAAGCACCTATTTAGAACAAGCTCAGCAAAGCACAGGGACCGCGGTTCAATCCCCCAGCACCACATGCCAGCCAGCCCCGCCCCCTGGTGGGCTGAGCTGGCCACACACACACACACACACACACACACACACACACACACACACACACACAAAAAATTTAAAAATAGTAAATAAATTTAAAAAAAAAAAGAAATAGTCCATTTAACAGCAATGGAAGCCATTTGCATATCTGGATCTAGGGGTGTCACTGAGACCACTGAGAACATCAGGAGACAGACTTGAAATACCTTCTTATTTAAATTCGCTGAGTGACTTTCAGTTCCTTTTAGCCGACCAGGAATGTGGGGCCAATCAACAGCTTTATTTCTATTACATCATCAGTTACCAGGGGACGCTGCTGTAGGAGGTGCCCAGAGCATCAGGGCGCTTTTCAGAGCTCAAGTATCTGAAGGGATCAGGGTACTTTCACTTCAAATATGAGGTTGAATACTTTCCCCAAATCAATGACATAAATTACAGCGCAACGAGGAGCAAAGGGAAGCCCTCCTCCGTTCAGTGACTTTCCCTCCAAAGCTTTCACCGCCTCCACCTTCAGCCAAGCGGGTGGTCAGGCAGCTCCGTCTTCGAGTGAGAGCTGGACGCTGCTGCGAGGCTCAAACTCACGAATGTGTACCGTCCGGCACGCGCTGGGTCATCACAGCGGTCTCCGTAAAATCTTTCCTATGTGACTGGACCAAACTTTTAAAATATTAAATTAAAACAGTCCTTTTAATGAAAGCAATTCTAGGCGTCTGAAGAGGAGATGCATCTTGGAACTCTGACCAGCAACTGATGATGCAGTTCGTCTCTGACGCTGATTGGTACTTCGACATCCAGATGACCCAACCCACCCTCCGAGAAATGAATCTTTTGGGTTTTATTTGGAATGCAGGTGGAGGGAGACATTTCTCAGCGAGTAACATTTCACTGCTCTGCCTGATCCAGCCCTCTCGTGTCCTCCGGTATGCAGCCCTTGTGGCTCCCCGGAGGCTCCTGGGTGGCAGCCCTGACAGTGACCCTGATGGTGCTGAGTCCTCCCCTGGCTTTGACCAGGGACACGCGACATGAGTGCGCAGCTTAGCTGGTGAGCTGTGGAAGGTGGGAGTAGGAACGGAGTTAACTGTCTCCCCTTGCCGAGGCCAAGTTCCTCAAAACTTGTGACATTTTCTTGGGTGATTTCCTACGTTCATCATATGGATTCTTCCCACCAGGAAGGGTGTGAGTGTGTGTGTGTGTGTGTGTGTGTGTGTGTTTCCTTCCTATGACGCTGGTGTGAAAAGATTCTGTACAGAAACTATTTCTTTTTAAGTCCACACCAGTAAAATCTTCACCCTCAAATCACGTTCTCTCAGGGCCTGGAGGGGATTTAAAAATAATGATGTTAAGCTAATTTCCAAACGTAGCATATTCGTATGTTACATTGCTTTCTGTCAAAAAGGGGAGATTTTTCCCCACAATTTTATTGATAAACAAATAGCAATGAGACAGTTTCACATCAAATTGGTAGGACAGTTTCAATAATTAGCACATTACATACATTCTTCCTAGTGGTTAATTGCTGTACAAGATGCAGACATGATATCCTATTTACAAACACCGTTAGAACAAATCCCTCTATTCACTAAGAGAATGTAACTATATATCTATCCTAACCACTTTGAATACACAGATACAATATGGACATTCATCTGTATCCCCCCCTTTTTTTTTGGTTAAGTTCTATTATTTGAATAATATAGGTATGTTAACTCAGCAAAATATTCTAAAAGAGTTCAGTAGTCCCTAATAGTATTGGGTCTTCTGCTTGACTGGCAATGTCAGAAATTGTTGACCTGAGTCCCCTACAGCTCAACATAACAGCATGGCTTTACTTCTTATATTTTGTTTTTATACTTTTCTGCTGGGTG
>NW_004524581.1:31839801-31863444 GCF_000260255.1 Octodon degus
AATTATATACTTCTCGTGTTTACACATAAGTCCAAAAATCTCACCATATACAACATTGAAGCAGGACAATCTCACAATATTCCAAAAAGGGAAGATTTCTTCCCTTTAGTTTTTTTCCCATAGAACCTCATATGTATGGATCTATCTTATGCATATAACTGTTTTCATTTTAGGTGGAAAATTTAAGAGGAATCTAAATTTGAACAATTTTTCCCAGCTTATCCTGGGTTTCCTGCTCCCTGGGGTTGGAAGCGATGTTCCCGCAGGGGTGCAGGTCCTCTCAGTGCTCTCCTCCCTCATCTTCCTGCTCCCTGCACTCCAGGGCCTGAGCCCGGCCCTGTGCAGGAGGCCGTGGTGCTGGCTGGGCTCAGCGCTCCCTCTCTCCTGTTCCTGACACCCTGCACTGGAGTCAGAGGTCCTTTGTGCTTGCCGTTTCCCTGTGAGCACCTAGGGGCTGGCTCTGTTGCCTCAGGCACAGGTCAGGGAGCTGGTCGGTAGTGCTCACATTACTAACTTATGTTGAGCCTTTCTCTACTGCCGGTTTCTCCTCACATCCCATGTCCTCTGGCTTGACCCCACAGAATGATTTGAATGAGTTTCAATAAAATCAAATGTAGGCAATCTATATTTAGCAAAATATAATCAACTTTCAGCAACCTTTTGTGTTTCAAAGTATGCGTACAAGCAGGAATACAAAGAGCATGTGAAGGCTGATATCTTCTCATAGGGCTTAAAGCCAATAAACAAAGGAAAGGGAACTTATTGGTTTGTTGGCCAATTAGCACAAATTCATGTTTCTTTCATCATTCCCACTCTTTTCCTTAACTAGCCGTGGCTGATTACCTCTATTTCCACATACTTCCTATTCTTTCATTAGCAATTCCATTACCTTTACTGAAAATCTTGAAATTTGCACAGACACTCAGCTCCTTAAGAGCTCCATTAGAGATTTAAGAAAAATATAAAATTTAAGAAGAATATAACTTATAAATTGAAGATTGTTGCTATACTTCGGGTATGGAATGTTCTCCACAAGTCTCTGTGTTGGGCTCCAGGTTGGTAGAAACATGAATGTGGGGGCTACTTGGAACTTTTAGGTCATGGAGGGGAACTTCATAGAGATTGCGGGAGGCAGTGTGTGTTTTTTCTTTCATGCCTTTGCTGTGAGGTGAACATGCTGTTCTCTATATGCCCCTGGCTGTGCTGTCCACTCCACAGGCACCAAAGTAAGGGGTCTGCCTGACTATGGACTGAAGCACCCCTACTGTGAGACAGAATAAATCTTTCTTCTCTATTAGTTGGTTATCTCAAGTAGCTTTTAACAGTGATAGAAAACTGACAGAATTGGAACAAAATTCTCTATGTCCTCTAAACTTTCGCAATGATTCTATATTCTTCAGTGTTGCTAGTGGCAAATGCTTACATATATTAAGGTCAAAATTACAACAGTATTTTAAAATCTGTGTTTTATGTATTTGATACAGGGTCTCAGCAGGCAGCTTGGACTCCTTGTGCTCCACCTGTTTTCAGCCTCCTCAGCACCACCATGCCTGGTCTGGGCGGCCGGCTCAGGGCGGCCCAGGGTGGAGCCTCCGCAGCGTGTGGCGCCAGGGATTGAACCCTGGTCCCTGTGCTTGCCTAGGCAGGTGCTTGGTCCTTTGAGTGATCTAGCAGGCCCTAAAATCTCTTTTTGAGCTTTCTCAGTACAATTAAATGTAAAATTGAGACCACTAAAACTATATATATGCATACATATGTATGATGTCTAAGATGTACTAGATTAGTTTGTGTTTAAGACTTAAAAAATATTACAGTCAAACACACATTGCCATTAGTTCCCTCAAAATATTCCCACTTGCGTTGAATGCGCTTATCTGATCCTCTTGCCCCTTCCTGAATAGCTCTGGAAGTTATTTTTTGTATCTGCAGTTGCACTGTTTTGGCTCCTTATTCAATTAAAAAAATCACGTTTCCTCTTCCTTTTGATTTTGGGGAAGAGATAGAAGCCATGTGAATCCAGACCTATTGAGGAGATGAGGAGGCACCACGATGCATGAGTCTGCTCTGCTTTGCTTTGGATGCTTATTCTGCTGAGCCATCTCGCCAACCCTGAGCCCGCTTTCCACTGGATGCTGCAGCACACTTGGAAGCAGCTGTATTTTTAAAAAATCATACCTGCTGCAGACAGTGAAAGAACTCTCCAGAGCTGCTACAGAGCATGAGAAGTACATTGTATTTGAAAGGTACATTTTACGTGAACACAAGGATCCCATTCATCACAGTGAATGTGTGGTACCTGTTCCTGGCGCATCTCACTTCTTTTTCCCGTTCTGTTCCCTTCCCTTCCACATCTCTTTCCCTCCATATCTACAAAAGCTTTGGTTTCCATTTTTTCCTTCTATTTTTTTCTTTTTTTCCCTTCTTCCCCTCACTCCCTACCTTATTACCCTTAGTGTAGGGGCCGCACATGTTTAAACATCACATTGCTTTTGTGGTGGCCAAAACCAAGAGTATAAATAAGGGTCCAAATGAATAGCAGATCTGTTGAAATTATGATTATTTCTAATGCATTTTATATAGGATCTCACTATGCAGCTTGGACTCAGTGATCCTCCTGATTTCTGCCTCCCTAGTGCTGGGATTACAGGCATGCGCCACCACGCCCAGACTCCGTCACTGGCCGGGGGCGGGCCTGGTGTGGCATGAGGTGCCAGGGATCGAACCCTGGTCCCTGTGCTTACCTAAGCAAGCACTGCTGAGCTACATCGCCAGCCCAACGTTTTTCAAAAGATGTGGATTTTTGAAATGAGAAATTGAGATACAGACTGTGAGCCTGTATCACTATTTTATTTTAATCTCTTTCCACCTGCTAGGCAGCCTCCCATTCCTTAAAACCCCAAATCCTGGCATCAACTGCAAGGCTGTTTCCACAGGACATCCGGTCTAATCTTTACCCCTAGTCTTTATTCCTTTCCACCCCATTTCTGGGCTTCAATACCCTGTTGTCTGCTGAGCCTTTTGCACACGCATCACCTTTACCTTTGCCACAAAGTTAGGCCTGGACCACACTGCTCAGGCTCCCTGGAAGGGGACTTTCCTCATCCATCCCACAGTCATTCCTGAGTCCCTCCCTGGCACCCTGCTGTCATTTACATCTCTTTGCTGTTCTCTGTGAAAAGACTTCCACTCTTCCACCATCTCCCATCTTGCATGATTCCCCTGTTTGGACTCTGTCCCTCCTGCACCCTTTACCAGTGTAAGCTCCTAGCTGTCAGCTTCTCCTCTACTCTGGGTTTGCAGGGGCAGCACAGACATGACAGGGGCAAAGGAGGGAGCCTGGATGAGAGGATCCATCGCAGGCCATGTTGAAGTTCTGTGGGCCTAGGAAGAGGGCAGGCAGGGATGTGGGCAGGGTCTCAAGCCGCTGCTGCTCAGGGCATGGTTGAGGGTAAGTCCAGTGCAGCCCTTGGACCTGAGACAGAGCCAGCAGGGAGGGGCAGCTGGGGGAAGCAGGTCTGGGAGGAGCAGTGTCCCAGCCCAGTGCCTTTCCAGGCTTGGGAGGCACCAGCCTGGGTACTGTCGTGTGCATGGTAGGCAGCGTCCTCCTGGGAGGAGGTCTGTGATCCGGTCACTCCTGTCCTACAGCACGTTACTTGGAATACTTGAAATCAGAGTGTCTCTTCTCCAATGGTACTGAGCGGGTAAGGTTTCTGGAGAAATACATCCACAACCAGGAGGAGAATGTGCGCTTCGACAGGATGTGAGTGAGTACCGAGCGGTGACCAAGCTGGGGCTGCCTGAAACCAAGTCCTGGAACAGCCAGAAGGACCTGCTGGAGCAGAAGCGCGCCCAGGTGGACAATTACTGCAGACACAACTACGGAGTTATGGAGAAGTTCACCATGCAGAGGACAGGTGAGTGTGGGCCTGGGGAGGGAGGGAGGGAGGGAGGGGCATGGAGAGAGGGAGGAAGGAAGAAAAGTGACAGAGGGAGATGGAGGGAGGGAGGAGGAGAGGGACAGGCTGGGAGTGAGGGAGGGTGATGGCAGAGGCCGGGGAGGTGAAGGAGAGAGGAAGAGGGTGAGGAAGAGAGAGGGGAAGAAAGGGAGAGAAAGGGCTGGAAGGAGAGAAGGGAGAAAGGGTAGGGGCAGTAAAGGGGAGAGAAAGGGAGAGAGAAAAGAGGAGGAACAATGAGAGGAAGAGGGAGAGGGAGAGGTTCTGTGTCCTTAGAGCATGGAGCTGTGAGCAAACAGAAGTTATGAGGGGACATGTGAGAATCGATGGTCCTTGAAGAAAATTTTGCCTCTATGGAACTCTCTCTCTCTCTCTCTCTCTCTCTCTCTCTCTCTCTCTCTCTCTCTCTGTGTGTGTGTTTGAGAGACAGGGATAAACAGAGAGACAGAGACAAAGTAGGGAGAGTACTGGGAGAGGGAGGGAGGAAGGGAGGGAGGGAGAGAGAGAGAGAGAGAGAGAGAGAGAGAGAGAGAGAGAAGCACTGTGCTTGTCCTGTGCTCATGAGGCCGACCCTAAACAGAACACGGGTAGGGCTGTGAGCAAGGAAGAGGCTCAGAGAGGTGGGGAAGGTGGGGAAACGCAGATGGTGAAGGGAGCAGGGATTGGGGTGAAGGCCAAGACATGCTAGGGAGAGGGGAACCCTGGGCATCTCGGCTGTGCTGGGGGTGCAGGAGGATACGGGCTTCACGGCTGGAGGCCTTGGGGAGGCTGCTTCCTCACAGCCCTTGGCCTGCAGGCTTCTTTGCGGTGAAGCCCAGGAGACACAAGTGCTCCATGTGTGCACCACGTTGCAGGGAGCAGAGGTGTCAGAGTAAGGTGGTGGGAGGACAGGGACAGGCACCCGGGGCCTTTTCCAAGGTTGCTTTTAGGCCTCAATTTCCTGCTCTTTCTGGCTGGTTAGTTTGCCTGCCTGGTGCACATACCTTTAGGTGGTAGGAGAGAGGGTCGAAGTGGCCTTGGCTTCTAGTTGTGCTACTTGACATATTACTGTTTTCATAAACTAATAACATTGAGGCGGTTGCGTATTATTTTTTTCTGTATTTGAAACCCAACCTGTGATTCCACGTGGTGAGGCTTTTTACTTAAATACTGACTGACAAGTTCAGGTCTCTCTTAATGGGGTGTGTGTGTGTATGTGTGTGTGTGTGTGTGTGTGTGTGTGTGTGTGTGTGTGTGTTGTTTCCTTGATTATCAAAATCTGAATAATGTATTTTAGTATGTTACATAAAATGATGTAAAACTTGTATGTGATTTGTATAAAACCTACATAGTTCAAATCCTGCCTAAACTAGTTATAAAATCTAACACTGTATATATGCTGCTTACATAATGTTGCATTATTCAGGGAAAAATGATGAGATGAGAAAAAATTGGCCATCTTCAGTACAAACACGTATTTTTCAAAATTTCCACTACACAGATGGATGTATAGGGAACCCTCAGATATAGGTCCACCTGTATTCTAAAATATTACACTGTTAATCTTTAACTTTAATTTTTTATAGGGTTTGTGAACATTTTCCCACACCTTTTGGAAAGAACTATTACTCTAAAAATTACTCGTTTCTTCTCTGGGGTCCACTGATAAGAGATTTTATGGATTCTTTACGCAGGAATATTCTTCCTCCTTCTTGCTATTTTATCCACATCTTGTATGTTTTCTAGTTTATACTTTATTTCTTTTCAATACTGATCATGTCTGGAATATAGACATTTTACTTAATAAAATATGAAGCAATATTGTTGGTAGTGCTTTACTAGCTACCTTGTATCTGTCATTTTCTGTGAAAATGTGTCCGTTGGGGCAATGCATTTAGTGAGGCTGGCGTGGGGAGGGATTGCCAAGGCACGAGGCACACCCACGAATAGGGCCCAGACACTGTGTTGGCCACAAAGGTCAGCACGGGCAGTGAGACAGATGCAGTTTGGTAGCAATAAGTAGGTACAATAAGTAGGGAGAGGAAAAAAAAAAGTAGGGGCCAGGGAGATGGCTCAGTGGAATAAGTGCTTCCCCAGCAAGCACAAGGGCCTGTGTTCAATCCCCGGTTCCGCAAAAAAAAAAAAAAAAAAAAAAAAAAAAAAGTAGGGAGAGGATTCCTCAAGTGAGAGAAAGAAGGAATCTTTTTTTTTTTTTAATTTTAGGGAAGGTCTACAGGGTGTTCAGGGTCTCACTACTAGATGGGACTCATAGTGACCCACCTGTTTACAGTCTCCCAAGCGCTGGGATTACAGGCACATGCCGCCACACCCAGTCTCAATTACCATCTCAGTGTGCCCCCGGGGTGGGGCCGGCAGGGCAGGCTGGGGATCGAACCCCCGGCCCCTGTGCCTGCTTCCTGGCCCTTTAATCCGCTGAGCTATTTGGTCTGCCCAGAAAGACTTTTTTTGGCTGGCTCAAGCTGCCTTAAGGGTGGTAAGGCAGGTGGAGGTGGGGATCCAACCGAGATAACCTGCACCTGACTGCATTTGCATGAGCAGGCGCTTAAACAACTGAGCCAACTGGCGGGACCCAAGAGGGGAATCTTTCTGAAGGACGTTTTTGATTGTGTTTTTGGTACCAGGGATTGAACTCGAGACCTTGCATTTGCCAGACAGGCACTTGTTCTGCTCAACTGTCACCCTGGCCTCAGGATTGGTTTCTCGTGTTGCTTACGCTTTCCCTCTGCCCAGGACTCCTGAGCTACCTGGGACTCAGCTCTCAGGCTTAGAGTCACATCTCTGTCCCTGCTTCTCAGGTTGCAGCCAGTCCTGGCTGTGGACATGGGACGGTGTGGAGAGAGCACTCCCAGGACTCCATGCCCCATCTCCTGTTTGTTCCGTTGCTCTCTTCCGGTTTTGTACGGATAGGGCTGTGAATAAGATTCTCACATAGGAAACAGGAGAATAATGATCCACAAAAATAAATTTGTGGCAAAATGCTAGTCCATGATTTTAAATGTTTTAATCCTAATATAACACTACATGGTGAATCAGTATCCTCATCCCATTACAGAAAAGTTTGAATCAAAAGAAATGTAAAATCTCTTTCAGGATTAGTCACAGAGAGGGAGAGCTAGAATTTGAACACAGGAGTTCCAGAGTTCAAAATATTAGTATTTCATATTCTTTCTAGTGACTTCAAAACACTTTATTCAGTGATGAAAGCTCAGGTCGAGCTATGAAAAATGAAAAAAAAATAAAAGAAAATCTCTTGTGTTTTTCCTGTGAGGATTAACTTGCAAGCGCCTCCAGAGGTCCCCGTAAGCCCCAGCAGAGTGAGAAGGCCAATACCAGCCCGAGTCTCTTGCTGGAGGGGCGCGGGGAGGAAGCCAGCCAAGCTTGCTCTGTCTTTCTGACTGTTTCTCTCTGCCTTACCCCCCAGTTGAGCCCAAGGTGACCGTGTACCCCATGAAGACCCTCCTGCCCCACCACAACCTCTTGCTCTGCTCTGTGAGCGGCTTCTACCCAGGCCATGTTGAAGTCAGATGGTTCCGGAACGGCCAGGAGGAGGCGGCTGGGGTGGTGTCCACAGGCCTGATCCAGAACGGAGACTGGACCTTCCAGACCCTGGTCATGCTGGAAGCTGTTCCTCAGAGCGGAGAGGTCTATGCCTGCCAGGTGGAGCACGCGAGCTGGAGCAGCCCTGTCACCATGGAGTGGAGTGAGTGGGAAACCCTGACCTCAGACATTCCCCTGCTACCCTCATGAGGTCTTGCCTTATCCCTGGGTGTCAGGTTCCCCCTTTCTCTAGAAAAATATTCATTTGCTCTATTTTCTTATCTACTTTTGGATAATTCATGCCAATGGAGAGAGTTAGTTTCTACCAATACCTATACACCGTCAGCACACGACTATGCCTATCAAGAACAGAAGTGTCCAGTTTCGACCCTTCTCACGCTATCCCTGCTCATGGTCATCCACTGGCTGATCTGCAGACACTGATCTCTGGGCTGAGTGTTTCTCTGAGGTCCCTGCTGCAGGCTGTTCTCTGCGGTCTGGGAGGAGGAGTGACGCAGTCCTCCTTGCAGGAGGGAGGTCCACCCTGAGCTCTGCTTCCCATGAGCTCTGTGGTCCTAGATGGCCACTCATCCCCGCTGAGCTCCAGGCACTGCACACGACCAGGGATGCTGCAAGGCTGTGAGGCTCCCATGAATTCAGTCTGTGAGCTTCACAGCTACTCACTGCAATTTTTGATTTTTTTTTTCCCAGACACGGTCCAATTCTAGTTTTTAAGGGAAGACATCTTTCCTCTAGTCTTAAATTTCAAAATTTCAGGGTCTCCGTGAGTGAATTGGGATTTGGATTTGGGATTTAAATAAATCTCTAAACCTGGCATCTTCCCTCAGGGGCCCAGTCAGGATCTGCACAGAGCAAGGTGCTGAGTGGAGTCGGGGGCTTCGTGCTGGGGCTGCTCTTCCTCGGCTCGGGGCTGTTCATCTACTTCAGGAGCCAGAAGGGTGAGAGGCCTCCTGCTGGCTAAGACTCTGTACAGCCTTTTCTGTGGGAAGAGATAGTGTCTCACTCAGGATCGTTCTCAATGTGTTGGTGTCTGAATATGAAACCTCTTATTCCTCAGAATACCTCGCATTTTGTGAGCATTCAGAAAGCAACTGTTTATGAGTCTTTTGTAGAAAGCTAGTGGATATGGCCTACTCAGGCCGGGGAAGGGAGAATTAGTTTTGAAATAGTGAATGGAGAGCCGTAGGGAAGGGAGGTAGAGCCATTGAATGGGTGTTTATGAAACATGTGCACCTTGGTCAAATTCTCTGTTTGTGCACCCCTGTCTATCCTGGATGGCAGGGCAGAGGTGTCAGGGAAATCTCCGGTGGCAGATCTGACCCTGGGGACACTGATTTTGGGGAGAGATTTTCATTCGTGTCTTTAAAGTGTCCATTTCCCCTCTCACTTCCAGGACACTCTGGAGTTCAACCAACAGGTAATGTCCCTGAATCTTCTCTCACAGACAGATTTACTCTCACTACCAGGGATGGTAGATGTGAGGAGATGTGAAACAGAGCCAATGTGGAAAATCTGGGTGCAGCTTCCTGATCAAGCAGTTTACAAGGAAACTGCCTTACACTACTGAATAAAACCCTGAGCTCTGAGGCAACATGCGCTCAGAGAGACTGAAGAGTGTTTCACTTTGCCTAGGTGGCCTTGAGAGGACCTGGGCGGGGAGAGAAGCTCATTCAGAGTGAGTTCTAGAAACCCTGCTGTCCTCTGTCCTTCCAGGACTCCTGAGCTGAAGAGATGGTGACTGCCCTGAAGGAAGGAACCATGCCCCTGCTTCTCCATGTGTTCTCCACGTCATCACAGGCAGCCTGCTTGGCTCTTGTTCTCCCACAGAGAGAAGCTCTCCTGGTACCCTGGACCATAGAGGTCGTGTTTTCCCTGATGGCTGCCTCCGCCCGTGGGCCCCACCTGGAAGCTCAGGCAGACGACAGGGCCTTCCCTTTGTTCCCAGCCAGCCCCTGTGCTCAGTATTCTCCTCCTCACTGCTTCTGCTGTCATCTTGGGGAACACCACCTTGTTATTTTTTTTAAATAAACTTGGAGAAAAACAATCATCTGCTTCCTACAGTTTTGAAGACGATGTACAGAAAAGAGAAGAGGAGAACAATTGAATGCTCCTCTGGTTTTTATTTAAGTATGACAAGTCTTTGAGGGGATGCACACGGGAACTAGGTTGAACAAGCCATTTCCCAGAGTAGACATATAAAAACATTCCACTCTACAACATGAACATACATGATCTTTCCCCTGGATCTTAGGCTAAAGGCCAAGAAGTGATTATACAATGTTTCCTTGTCATTTAAATTGTGTGTTATAGTTAGATTGGAAAGTAAACTTACAATAATTGAAACAGAATTGATGAGAATATTATGTCAAGAAGGGAACTGGAAAAATAAAATTCCTTGCTCCCAATACCGTGTACTACTGCAAATCAGAATGTAGCTCTCTGTTCACTGACTTCGTGACATACTATTACAGAGGAGGTAGATGTCTGGCCACGGATGTCTAACACATACATGGTCTAGGAGGAAAAGGAAAGTTTAGTGGTTCTGTTCCATTCAAACAGTGAGTCAGATTCATAGATAAGGAAAATAAAAAGTAAAAACTCAAATTGGCCTTTAAGTCTTTTAAACAGATTTTATTCATTGTTATAAATAATTATTGTTTTGTACAAAATTGAAAATACAAAATTATGCCTACATTAATTTACCTGATAAATTATGTCCGAAGTCTGATTTTCCTGTGTAAATTTCATGTGTGGGTACAGATGTCCTTTCTGTTATAACACGTTTGGCAACTTTTCTGCGACTTTGTTCCCCCAGAAGAAGAAATTATTTATCTCAATGTATTTGAGAACTATGGTATGATGCTGCAAAGTAGAATTAAAACAGATGACTAACATTTCAACCAAGATGCATTACTCATTGTCGAACTGAAAATCAGGTGCAATTGTCCTAATAGTTCATTAACTTTCTATGGCAGGCTGATGCAGGATCTTTTGGGGTTTCTGGAGGGCTGCTCACTTCAGGAGGTGGGTGACACCTGCGATGCCCACGTAATTTCACACTTCATCCCTTGCCATCCACAGCTTGCTCACTGTCCTGAGATGGCAAAAGGGCAGCTGTGGCACCCTTAGGTTGCATGGCTGCTCAAAACAGTTTATACTGGCAGGAAGGGGAAGCCTTTCTTTGGGGTGCTTCTGTAGGGGGAAAAGACAAACAAAATGAAGCAAACAGAACAAAACAAAGCAACCTTGCAAACATAGCTGACACAGTTCACAAAACTCAAGTTGTACAGTCAGCCCAGGTACCAATCAGTGGATGAAGACATAAAGACAGTGTGTCCCCTATATGCAGACACAGTGCTCTTCTGTCATAAAGAAGGACAAAATCATATTTATAGGCAAATAAATGGAAATGGAAATGATTGTGTTAAATAAAATAAACTGGGTTCAGAATGACAATGTGGAATTCAGAATGACAAGTGGAATTTTGGAAAAAGCAAAAATAATGCAAAACTTGGAGGAGACTATTGGAACGTGAGAGGGAATCAGAAGCAAAGGAAAGGAGTGGGCGTGAAAGATTCATGAGATGGATGTGATCGGAATATGTTACACTCATGTACATGGGACATTGATACCCAACATTCTGTATAATGTGTATAATAAAAAGGCACTAAGAATGCACACACACACACACACACACACACACACACACACACACATTAGTTGTCCTAAGGTTTAGAGTGCAGTTGTCCATCATAGCCAAGAGCCTTGAAGCAGTCCAAATGTCCATCACCAGGAAAATGCAACATGCTGAGCTCATGAAATGCCATGTCATTCCACAATACTATGGCATGAACCAACAAAAACAACTAAAATTACAAAAACATCATACACTGCAAGGTGACGTTTAGGTGCTGTGTGTGGTACAATGAGCGTGAGTGGGCTGTGTGGATACCCAGTGCCTCCACTTCAGAAATTTCCACGCTAGATAAATTCTCACATATTTGGGCAGGATGAAAGATAAATGGTATAAGGTAAGGGAAAAATATGGCAAATTATGGAACAGGGAGATGAAAAATGGTAACTTTTCACAGAATAATGCACAGAACTTCAAATGGTTTAACTGAGAAAATAAACATAGATTAGAACAAAAATCATAAGCAAATGTTTCAAAGTTGTCCTTTACAGTGCATTAATGTTCCATTATGTACAGCCACCACATTTCCTTTGTCAGAACATCTACCGAGAGTACCAACAGTGCTTCCAGGATGTAGCTGTTACGAGATGGTCTGCAATGAGCATTGGCGTGCATAGATCATTGCAGTAGAAGGTCCTAATCTCATTGGGGAACATACCTACAAGTAGGACAACTGCATCATATGCATTTCTAATGTTATCTCTTTGAGAACTCTTCCTATTGATTTTTAATAGCTGCACCAGTTTAAGTCCCACCAAAATATAGGAGGATTCCTCTTTCCCCACTTCCTCCACAGCATTTGTTATTTGCTAATTTTGTAATCGCTGCCACTCTTTCCGGTGTGAGATGGAATCTTAGTGCTTCAATTTGCATATTTGTAATGGCCAGAGATGCTGAACACAAGTTCACACACTTGTTCACCATTTGTACTTCTTCCGGGAAATTTTGGTTCATTTCACTTACCTAATTCTTTGTTTGGACTTTCTTTTTTTCCCCATAATTTTATTGAAAAATAAATAACAATGAGACTGTTTCAAATCAAATTGGGAGGGCAGTTTCAATAATTAACACATTGCATACTACATTCCCAGTAGTTATTTATTGTACAGTATGCAGATATGATATCCTATTTACAAACACTATTAGAACAAAACCCTCTATTCCTTAAATTAAGAGAATGTAGCTATATATCTATCCTAACCATTTTGAATACACAGACACAAAATGGTCATTCATCTATATCCCCTTTTTTTGTTTAGTTCCATCATTTAAATATTATAGGTGTGTGAACTCAGTAAAATATTCCAAAATAGTCCAGTAGTGCTTAATAGTATTGGGTCTTCCACTTGACTGGCAATGTCAGAAGTTGTTGACCTGAGTCCCCTACAGTTCGACATAACAATATGGCTTTATTTTGTGTACTTCATTTTTATGCTTTTCTGCTGGATGGTTAAGACCAAGGTAAAGCAAGACCTATATAACAAAAATTGTAGCTTTTGGATCTGATAAGGTCAGTCAAATCCCCTCGGGCTTTATCCTGGGACCCTGTACCTCAGATTGTAGATCCTTTGTCAGTGTCAGTCATGAGATGAGTCACGGCCATTGCTTGGCCAACTTGCTTTCTGTGAAAGCCTGAGAGAATGTTTTCTCTCCATGTGATTCTCCTTAGGCACGCTCTACATCATCAATCACTTTCCTCTTTGGCCCCATAATCTCCTTGATCAGAAAATTTGGGACACAACTGAGTTACATGATGTTACAGTACAAGTTCTCATATGTCCTGAGTCTTAATTGACCTTGGAAGGCTAGGGACAAAATGTTGGCTCTCCTTGAGGCCCTTCTTTTTCTCCAATTTTTGGTCTGAAAATTTAGGTTGTTAACCCTCCAGAAAAGGAGCTTATTGTTATTACCATACAACCTCGGCTGTTGAGCTTAACCTCACTATCTGTCTGAATATCAAACATCTTAGGCATTATACGGAACAGGTATTCTTCATCAAATATTGATAGGTTAAACTTTAAGTCCCTTCAGAATATGACAAAAAAATTAAAATATATTTTAAAAATGGGAATAAAGAATTATATATGTTTACACATAAGTCCAGAAATCTAACCATATACAACATTGTTGCAGGACAGTCCCACAACACTCCTTTTCCTGTCTCCTGCCTTCATTCACCACCTCCTTCCTTTTTAAACAATAATCTACCTGAGAGACAGCACGGCAGCAACTGGCATGTCATGATAAGTGGCACGTATTCAGAAGGCCAGAATGACAAGCACTCCAAGTATGAATCTACTATTATAAATTGCCATCTTCAGTGCAGTTGCTTAGTTCACAGGTGTCAGCATGTATAGGTAGGGTGAGAATCTTTCCAATTAACTTCTAGATTCAAAAAAATCTTCTGATGATTCTCAGGATCATTGCCTTACCTGTCTTGTACATATAACTAAATGGTTTGCTTCTGCCATATTTCCTAGCTGTACTCCTTGCTCTCTCTTCATTGTCTAGACCTCAGGTTCTTGCTTTCCTTTTACTTATATTATACCTTTCTATTTGTATTTCTTCTTTGAGTTCTTATACTAGGGAAACTATATGATATTTGCACATGTGTGTCTGGTTTATTTCACTTGTGAGTATACCTTCAAGTGGCATCCACTTAAATATAAAGGCTTTTGAGTTTATCGATCTTTATACCTGAGTAATACTCCATTGTATTACAATACCACATCTTTTTCATCCATTCCTCAAGTGATGGGCATCTTGGTTGTTTCCAAGATTTGGCTATCACAAATTGTGCTGCTATAAACATAGGCACACATATATCACTATAATATGATGTTTTCAGATCCTCCGGGAAAATTCCCAGTAGAGGAATAGCTGGTTTAAATGAGATTTCCAGTCCTAGTTTCCTAAGGAGTCTCCACACTGATTTCCATAATGGTTGCAGCAGTCTACATTCCCACCAGCAGTGGAGAAGGATTCCTTTTTCCCCACAGCCTCTCCAACATTTGTTGTTGGGTGATTTCTTTATGATAAACATTCTTTGTGGGGTGAGATGATATCTCAATGTTGCTTTCACTTGCAATTCATCGATGGCTAGTGATGTGGAGCATTTTTTCATATATTTATTCACTTCTTTAATTTCATCCTCTGAGAAGTGTGTATTCATCTCGGATGCTGATTTCTGTACTAGTTCTTGAAATTTTGGGGCCCTAGTGTTTTTTAGTTCTTTTAAAATTCTAGAGAGTAGACTTTTTCTGAGTACTTGTTAATCAAGATTTTTTGGAAATTTGTGGGTTGTATTTTCACTTTGTTGGTAATTTCTTTTGACTTGAAAAAACTTCTCAGTAAGAGGAGGTCCCAGTCATTAATTCTTTCAAGTGTTTCCTGTGCGATTTGATTTTTTTTCATGAACTCTTTGCCTACACCTATGTCTTCAAAGAGTTCCTCCTAATTTCTCTCCAGGAGATTTAGTGTCTCTGTTTTAATGTTTAGATCTTTAATCCACTTTGACTTTAGCTTAGGGCACGGAGATAGACCTGGGTCAAGTTTGAGTTTTTGGCATGTAGAGAGCCAGTTTTTCCAGCCCCATTTGTCAAAGAGGCTATCTTTCTTCCAGTGAGTATGTTTTGCCTCTTTGTCAAAGATAAGGTGGCTGAGTTTGTCTGTAGGGGCTTCAGCGTCTTCTAATAGACCCTCAGGTCTATTTCGTTGTCAGTACCATGCTGATTTTATCACAGTAGCCTTGTAGTATGATTTCAAGTTAGGAATTGTAATCTCTCCTGCCTTGTCTTTGTTGCCCGGGATTACCTTTGCTATTCTATGTCTTTTCTGGTTCCAAATAAATTTTAGGAACGATATCTTTAGGTCTGTGAGGTATGTTGGTGGTAGTTTGATAGGGACTGCATTAAATCAGTACAGCAATTTGGGGAGTATGGACATCTTCACAATGTTGATTCTTCCTATCCAGGAGCATGGAATATCTTTCCCTTTTCTGAAATCCTCTTTGATCTCTTTTTAAAGAGTACTGTAATTTTCCTTGAAAAAATCTTTGACTTCTGTACTTAGATTAATTCCAATGTATTTCATTTTCCTAGGTGCTATTGTAAAAGGTATTGTTTCTATAATTTCCCACTCAGTGTGTTTGTTATCTGTGTAGAGGAATGCTATTGATTTTTGCTTATTGATTTTGGATCCTACTATGTTACTGAATTTTTGTATTAGTTGTAGAAGCTTCTTGGTGGAGTTTTTTGGGTCTTCCAAGTAAAGTATCATGTCATCTGCAAATAATGATAATATAACTTCTTGTTTACCTATTCTTATACTTTGTATTTCTTCCTCTTATCTAATGACTCTAGATAATGACTCCAAAACTATATTGAATGGAAGTGGTGATAGAGGACATTCTAGTCTTGTACAGATCAAAGAGTGAAAGATTTCAGTTTTTCTCCATTTAGAATTATGTTAGCCATTGGGTTTTCATAAATGACTTTTACCAGATTGAAGTAGAGGCCATCTATTCCAGTTTTCTGTAGGACTTTGAACATGAATGAGTGTTGGACTTTGTCAAAAGCCTTTTCTGCATCAATGGAGATGATCATGTCATTTTAAGTTTTTCCTCTATTGATATAATGTATTACATTTATGGATCTTTGAATATTGAACCATCCTTGCATACCTGGAATGAATCCTACTGGGTCATGGTGTTTGATCTTCTTAACAATTTGCTAGAATCTTATTGAGGATTTTTACATCTCTGTTCATGAGGGAGATTGGCGCGTAGTTCTCTTTTTTAGTTGTGTCTTTCTCTGGTTTTGGTATCGGTATAATACTTGCCTCCAGGAATGATTTTGAGAGGATTGCATCCTTTTCAATTTCATTGAAGAATTTGAGGAGTATAGGGACTACATCTTCTGTAAATTTCTTGTAGAATTCAGCTGTGAATCCATCCGGACCAGAACTTTTCTTTGTAGGTAGGTTTTTTATTACATCTCATATTTCACTGGCTGTTGTTGGGCTATTGAGAGTGGTTATATCTTGTCGATTCAGTTTTGGTAATTTTTATCTTTCTAGGAATCTGTCCATTTCATCTGTGCCTTCTATTCTATGAGAGTAAAGATTCTCAATGTTGGTACTGACAGTCTTCTGAATTTCCACTGGGTCTGTGGTAATTACACCCATTTCATTCCTTATTGTGTGTACTTGAATTTTTTCTTTCCTCTTTTTGATGAGGTTAGCTAGGAGCTTATCAATTTTATTTAATCTTTCAAAGAAATAGCTTTTGGTTTCATTAATTTTTGAGCTGTTTTCTTCATCTCAGTTCTATTAATTTCTGCTCTAATCTTTATGACTTTTTCCCATCTTTGATCTCTGGGTTTGGGTTGCTCTTCCTTTTCTAGTTGTTGAAGGTGCTGCATTAGGGTATTTATTTGTTTCATTCTGCTTTCCTAATGTGTAAGTTTACAGCTATGAATTTCTCTCTGAGAACTGCTTTCATGGTACCTCATAAATTCAGGTAAGTTGTGATTGAATTTTTATTGAATTGTAGATATTTTGAATTTCTTGTTTAATTTCATCTGTGACCCATTGGTTGCTGAGTAGGGTGTTGCTTAATTTCCATGGATCTAGGGCTTTTTTTCTGGTTTCTTTTGTCATTTTTTCTAGATTTATTGCACTGTGGTCAGATAATGTGCATGAGATAATTTCTGTTTTCTTGCTTATGCTTAAGCATGACCTATGGACCAGTATGTGGTCTATTTTAGAAAATGACTTATGTGCAGCTGAGAAAAATGTATATTCATTGTGTTTGGGTGGAACAGTCTGTATATTTCCATCAAGTCCATTTATTTTAAGCTTTGCTTCAGTTCTGTTATTTCTTTGCTAATTTTTTTGTCTGGTTGACCTATCTTTTTGGAATAGGGGGTGTTAAAGTGTCTTGTTAAGGTTGTGGTATTGGATAATAGATTTTTTGTGTCCATTAAATTTGCTTTATATATTTAGGTGCTCCCATGTTTGGTGAATGCATATTTATGAGTGTTACTTCTTCCTCTTGAATTTTTCCCCTAACTAGTATATAGCAGCCTCTTAATTTCACTTGATCATTGTTGCTTTGAAGTTGAGACTGTCTGAGAATAGAATTGCTACTCCTGCTTTTTTTCTGAGGTGCTGAGGATGTAGTATTGTTTTCCATCCTTTGACTTTCAGCCTATGAATGTCTTTATGAATTAAGTATGTTTCTTGTATACAGCATATTGTTGGATTTGATTTCCTAATCCACTGTGCCAGTCTGTTTCTCTTAATTAGTGAACTGAGTCCACTTACATTGATGGTTGTAATTGAGATGCATTGATTAACAATTGACATGTTATTTACCTGTTATCATTTACTCCTTTTTCTCCTGTGTTTAATTGTTTGCCCTATTTAGTTGGCTGCTTCTGATCTCATTTGTGGAGTTCTGATCATTTGGTCCCTCTCTAGAACATCTTCCAGGAGCCTTGTAGGGTTGGTTTTGTCACCATGAAACTCTTCAGTTGTTCTTTGGGATGGAATTATTTTAGTTCTGCATCAAACTTGAAAGAGAGTTTTGCAGGGTATAGTAGTCTGGGCTGGAATTTGTTTTCATAGAGGACTTGAAGTCCTCTGCTCCATGCTCTTCTTGCCTTCATGGTTTGTGAAGAGAAGTCGGCCATAATTCTGATGGGTTTTCCTTTGAATGTGATCTGCTTCTTTTCTCTAGCAGCTTTCAGTAAATTATTCTTGTGCTGAATTTCTGGGATCTTGACTATTATATGTCTCAGTCTGTTTTTAATTGGGTTGAGGTTACTTGGGGTTCTGTATGCTTCAGTTACCTGAATGTCAGATTGTTTCCTCATATTTGGGAAGTTTTCTGCTATTACTTCTGCCCATATTTTTTAAATGTCATTTGTATTGACTCTTTCTTTCTCATTGATACCTATTAGTCTCACATTGTTCATCTTTGTATCATCTTGCAAGTGATGAATTGTTTTTTCCTGCATCCTAATTGTTTTTAAGAGATCTTTTCTTACCTTTTCACTAGCTGCACCAGTGTCTTCAAGATCTGAAACTCTGTCTTCACTTTCACTCAAATGGTTTTGCAAGCTTGTTATTGAGATTTTAAGTTCCTCTTTATCTCTTTGACTCTGCTTCATGTGATCTATTTTTTCCTGTGTTGCTCATTCAAGGAATCCGTCATTTTTCTAATCTTCTCTATTTTTTTTATCAATTTCTTCTTTAGAAGCAGTTATTAATTCTTTTACTGCAGAGTTTTTTTCAGATTGCGTTTCCTCCCTATGTTTCTGTATTTCATTCTTGACTTCAGATGCTATGAGTTCAGAGAATTCTTTTCTTATTTCAGAAAAGAATTCCACACTGAGTTCCTCTATGACTTTCTGCTGTTGCTTATTTACTTTGGACTCTATTAATTCATACATTTCAGCTGAGCTAGTGTCTTCTGCACTTGTTCTGGGTGGGCATTGGGTTTCCTCCATATGTTTCTGCATTTCATTCTTTACTGCAGATGCTTTTAATTCAGGGATTTCTTTTTTCTTTTTAATCTGAGTTCCTCTATACCTTTATGCAGTTGTTTCTTTATTTCAGAAGCTGTTGATTCATTGATTTCAGCTGTGTGATTCCCAATTTATTCTGTGTTAGTGTCCTCTGCGCTTGTTATGGGTGGGCTTGGGGTCTGAGATTGCATTTTGCTCCTTCTTGTAGTCATTTTGTATAGCACTGTCTTCTGACCTTTGTTGTAGACCTTTGGTGCAGTTATAACCTTAATGTCTACTGAAATTCAGGTGCAGATCTACAAAATTTTGATTTATCCAGCTGTGCCTGGCTTGGGTCTGGCTGCTGTGCTCAGCTCCTTCCTGCTGCTGCCCTTGGCTGTGAACCTGTTGTGCCCCTCTGGCAAGATGTTCTGCTCCTGGTGGAACTGGGTTGTTTTGTCCCCTACTCTCTCTGCAGGGATTGCAGCTGCAGAGTTCCACCTCAGGCCTGTATGCCAGTTCTGAGCTAGGACTGAAGGGGACAAGGTGGAGTAGAGGGTAGGGGAAGCTCTCCCACACACTCACCAAGCCTGGGCTAGTGCTCAATCTTGAGATCTCAAGAATGCAGTGGCAGTTCTCACTCATTGGGTGGGGGGGGTGCAAAGTGGTGGTGGGGGTCTCATGGGGGTGGAAGAGGGTCTCACTGACATTGCACCTGAGTTTGGACCAGGCAGGTCCTGCCTTTAAAGTTTTTTAGTTATTTATTTTAAAGAAAGCATAAACATTTTATATTAGTATGGAATGTCAGCAAATCTATTCTTCTTCACTCTTTATTTTGATCTGGCCATTCCACAAAATACTTTAGGATTCTTATTACTGAATACTAAGACCAAATGTCATTTTGACTAAAAAATAGTGAAACAGTGGCTGGCAAAAACTTATCAGTTGTACATTATTGTGAGAGTAATAAATGAGCACCGTAGATGGATATATATATATATATATATATATATATATATATGTAAACTGAATCTCTAAGATATACTAGCGCCAACTATTCCATTTAATCTTTTTTGTATTTTAAAAATTCAGTGACATATAAAATTTTAATCAAATCTGGTGTTTCCATCCCATATTGCTTTTTCATTTAAAATCCTTAGTAGGAATTCTGTATATAACCTGACAAATTGCATGCAAAGATGTGTATATTATGTATGCATACATGCAAAAATGTATGCATATATATCTTTAGTTTTGAATGCATTTAAATATCTTATTTAAGTTTATCTGTAGAATATATGATCACCTGAAAGTCTGTACTACAAAGTTGATCTTAGCTATTGAGAAACACTAGCTGCTCAAAGTTATGAGGCCAAAGAACTGCTAGACAGCTTGGGATGGACTAGACATACAAATCAGTCAAACAAGATTGAAATGAGCAGCTGCTCACCAAAGAAATACATTTTTGTCTTGACATTTCCTGCTAATAGTAGAAAGGCAACATCCTTACAATGACCTTACACTTTTTAAAGTTTGCTAAAGAAAAATCTCACTAGTTTTCAAAAATACTAGCCATTGTATAAATACAATTATTTTTCATAGTTGAATTCTTCAGCTAGAATGTATTTTTAAAAACTTCCTTTGGACTATTCCATTTAGCACTTCAAGCTTCCATTCTGCATCTCTGACAACTGGCTCAGGTTTGTCAGGTTTGCATCAACTGCATCTTTCAGAATTTGCTAACTGTGTTACTTACATACCAAAAAGGAATAGCGAGTAACTGCACCAAATTTCAAAAACAACATAGTAATGAAAAATTCAATCACATGTAATACAAAAAGAGATAAAGTACAACAGGGATTCCCTTCCAACTGCATTAGTGATCTTTTTTTTCATGCTTTTAAAGTAATATTGTAACTTTCATTTTCTTAATTTGTCAGGTGGATGACAAAAAAATTGTTAGGTGGCCCACCTTTATTTAATTAAAAAACTTAAATAGACTGAAGTACTTTTATTAATATACATGTCAAGTTACTGAGACGATGACTTCCTGTAATTTTCCCCTTCCAGATGGCACTTGCAGGTAAAAAGATGCAAAGATGTCTAGACTTTAAGTGTTTACTTGAAAAGATTCTTCAACAGCAGTTTGATACTGGGTTTCCTCATCTAGCTGAAGATTCACCAATTCTCCATAATCAAACTGATGTCTTTGATTCAGATGACTAACGAAATTTCTAGTAATTGAGCTAGGATCTCCCCAAGGAAGAGACACACAAATAGGACATGTCACAGGAACTACGTGTAATGGGTGGCTACTGTTACCGTGATCCAGCAAGCGTTGTCTGGTGAAATTAGACTCTTGACACAAGGGACGCTTAAAGGTGGGATGGCCAAAAGAGCTTGTATTCTCTTGGTAAGTATCTGTATTACCAGATGTGGGTGTTTCGCTCCTATTACTGTTCCCTGCAGAATCTTGAGAAATCTGAACATTTGGGATGACAGAAGAAACACCACACTCATCCTGATAGTTCTTGTTAGACTTGTGATGATGTCTCATGCGATAAAACTTAACCTGTTTTGCACAACATCCGCAGCGACCAGCAAATTTCCGCATGATGTCTTCAAGATCTCGGGCCCGTTCTGGGCACACTCTTTCTTTTCTAGTCACATTTCCATGACACAAGGGACAACGTGTCCCACTTTCTCTCATTGCAGTCAGGAAACATTTTCTACAAAGACTGCAGTTCCAGCACTCAGGAGACCAAGGCAGGAGAACCACTGAGAGTTCAAGGCGAGCCTGGACTGCGTCTCAAAAAAGAAACGATGAAAGGAAAGGAAAGGAAAGGAAAGGAAAGGAAAAAGAGAAAAGAAGAGGAAAGGAGGAAGGGTGAGGAAAAGAGGCTGGAACGCAGTGCTGGTGAGAGGTAGTCATGGATGGAAGCAGGCCTCCACATCGGAGTGAAACCTCTACCTTCTTTTGGCTTCCTGATTCCTTCCTCCTGCTCCTGTTATTTCCCTTTATCTTCTTTACCCTTCTCCTCCTCCTGCTTTTCCTCCTCTTCCTTTTCTTCCCCTGTTCTTTGTAATGTGGGACATTGACCCCACATGCTTAGAAGACTTAGAAGTGAACTGTTTTTCCAGACCATTTTCATTTTTATTTTATGACCAGGTCTCACTAAGTGCCAAGCCGAGGCTGAACTTGCAATCCTCCTCCTCGCAGATGACAGCTGTGCACCATCGTGCTGGCCTTTTGAACACTTTCACACATACGATATAATTATCCTAACGCATCATTGTTGTACCAGACTGATTTGAATCATTTTCATTTTTTAATGTTTAAACAATACAAAATAGTAATTAAAATAAAATAAAGCTAGCATTAGGCCAGCCAGATAGCTCAGCGGACTAAAGCTCCTTCCTAGGCACACACAGGGGACTGGAGTTGGATCCCTGTGTCATGCTGGCCCTGCTGCTGGGGTGCACTGAGACAGCGATTGAGACGGGGCGTGGTGGCATGAGCCTGTAATCCCAGCGCTTGGGAGGCTGAAAACGGGAGGATCACTTGAGTCCGAGCTGTGCAGTGAGAACCTGTAGACCTTGCACTAAATACATTTTTAAAAAGATTTTTAAAAGAATTATAAATGGTACAAATTTTCACCAATGTAATAGGAATTCAACAATGGTTGCTGTATTGCATGAAGTTATCTTCAAATTAGTTGTTTAGGTTACCAAACATTTCTGATCGTTCAGACCAGCCTATTTGCCTTGTACTGTGGTTCAGTCATATTGTGGAGTTAAATTCTTATACGAAAGAGCAGTCACGATGTCCACTCCATTTAGCTGGAGGCTCCTTGCGCGTGTGTACTCTGGCCGTGATGCTCACATCAGAGAAAGCATCAGGAGACAAACTTGTAAAGCCATTTACTGACTTTAACTTCTCCATTATCACTCAGTTACCATTACTGTGTCAGAGCAGTCCCTCCAATAAGTGACGTTGTTTCTATCACTTCATCAGTTGCCAGTGGGTGCTGCTCCGTGAGGAGCCCACGGTCTTGGACTTTTAACTATACGAATATCGGGGGGGGGATCAGAATACTTCCATTGTGGCTGAGAGAGGGTGTATACTGTCCCAAGGTCACCAACATTAATCCTTGGCCCAAGGAGCATCACCCTGAAGGTCTCCTACTTTCAGCCCTTTGTCCAAGTTGCTCTGCCTTCAAGCGAGAGACGAGTGTGGTCACGAAGCTCCGGATCAGAATCCATCGCTGTCCAGCATGGAGCCAGGTAAACACCCTACTCCAGGCACAGTGTTTCACGGATAACTGAACAAACTTTTAATATCATTTAAACAATATTTTTTATATTGTAGTAATTTGAATTGATTTATTTTTTCCCATAATTTTATTGATAAACAAATAGTAATGAGACAGTTTCAAATCAAATCGGTAGGACAGTTTCAATAATTAACACACTGCATACATTCTTCCTAGTGGTTAATTGCTGTGCAAGTTGCAGACATGAGATCTTATTTACAAACACCATTAGAACAAATCCCTCTATTCATTAAGAGAAAGTAACTATATATCTATCTTAACCACTTTGAATACACAGATACAAAATGGACATTCATCTGTATCCCCTGTTTTTGTTAAGTTCTGTTATTTGAATATTATAGGGGTGTAAACTCAGCAAAATATTCTAAAAGATTCCAGTGGTCCATAATAGTATTGGGTCTTCCGCTTGACTGGCAATGTCAGAAATTGTTGACCTGAGTCCCCCACAGCTCAACGTAAGAGCATGGCTTTACTTCTTATATTTTGTTTTTATACTTTTCTGCTGGATAGTTAGTTAAGACCAAAGTAAAGCAGGACCTATGCAACAAGAGTTGTAGCTTTTGGGTCTGATAAGGTCAGTGAAATCCCCTCAGGAT
>NW_004524581.1:31864854-31878087 GCF_000260255.1 Octodon degus
GCAGTGGAGAAGGGTTCCTTTTTCCCCACAGCCTCTCCAACATTTGTTGTTGGGTGATTTCTTTATGATAGCCATTCTTTGTGGGGTGAGATGATATCTCAATGTTGTTTTAATTTGCATTTCGCGGATGGCTAGTGATGTGGAGCATTTTTTCATATATTTATTCTCTTCTTAAACAATATTTTAATGAAGAAAACTCTAATTTTCAGAAGGGTACCTGCATCTTGAATTCCTGACCAGCAACTGATGATGCAGTTCATCTGTGATGTGAATTGGTTCTTCAGCACTGGGATTCCCCGACCAAACAGCAAAAAAAAAAAAAAAAAAAATCACAACTTTCTATGTCCTTATAATTTCACTTGTAAGCAGACAGGAGAGACGTTTCTCATTAAGCGAGGCTCATCTGCTTCACTCTGACGCATCTTGTCTCCAGGATGCTGCGCCTGTGGCTCCCCGGAGGCTCCTGCGTGGCAGCCCTGACAGTGACCCTGATGGTGCTGAGACCTCCCCTGGCTTCGACCAGGGACACGCGACGTAAGTGTGCACCTTATCTCGTGAGCTACTGGAGTTGGACAGAGGAAGGGAAATAAAATTATCACTTTTAGGGGCTGGGGAGATGACTCAGTAGAATAAACACTTGCCTGGCAAAATTCTTACTTTCAGATGGTGTGGTGATGAGCACCTGTAATCCCAGCTCTTGGGAGGCTGTAAACAAGCCGATCACTATGAGTCCGATCTAGCAGTGAGACCCTGAACACTCTGTAGATCCGTAAAATTTAAAAAAAAAAAATTCTCAATTTTCCAGACCAGCTTCCTTAAGATGTGTAACTTTCCTTTGGTACTTGTCTATATTTACCTTATGAATTCTAAGGCATTTCCAGCAGAAAGTGTTTAGATGTCTGTGTTTCCCATGAGAACTATGTAAGAACATTCTGTATGAAAAAACAACTTTTCAGGTCTTCTGCATAGAACATCCAGGCTCAACCACATAAACTCAGAGCTACGAGAGAATTTAAGAATAATTATGTTAAATTAAATAACACCTCCCTTTATTATATTGATTTACTATAGAAGAAGAAAATATTTAGTTTTAAAAAAGAGAAATTGATATGTAGAGGTCTATTTTATCCAATATATTTAATTCCATTCCACATGCCTCACTGACCTCCAGGACTGCTTGCATCATGCAGAGGACATCAAAGTAACGCTATTTAAATCCTGTGTGTGACATCTGCTGGGCCAGGGCAAGTGACCGGGCAGCCCGCACGAGGCCGTGCCCTGTAGCTGAACACAAAAAAGCTGCCATTCTTTTCAGCCTTACATCATTATGTGATACCAAACAATGAAACGAACCCCAGCAGGACAAAACCGCTTTGTATTTACAAATAGTCATTTCGCACACTCACTATTCCAAGGCAGCTAACTTACTGGATTATGCAGCATGTTGAAGACAAATCAGTTGCTAGCAGAGCCATTCCTAGAGGACTGCTGCTTTGGCAAGTGGCACCACTGAGTCTGCACTACACACTGGTACCTGGGAAGAGCGGCCGAGGACTAGCTTCCAGCAGCCTAATCATTTCCAGGACAATTATAAATACCTCAATACCTTATTTTTTAAAAAAATAAGTGTGTTTGAGTTATAATTTCTGTTCTCGGTAGGACAAGAGCAGGTCACTCCTTTATCAACAGGCAAAAACACGTCCCATTTTCTCTGTTGCCAATGTTACCAATTCAGTGCCAGCTCTCTGGGTGCATAAGTGGTGAGCCTAAGAAGGCTATCATGTAATCTCAGATCTCTAACAGTGAAAGGTTTATAACTACTGTAAAGGTAATACTATTCAATGTGTTTGTCATTGTGACTCTCCATTCATCTTGTTCTCAAATTCTGGGTTTTTTTTTTTTTCTCTTTAAAAGAAAAACATTTTCTGAAATCCTCTACAATCTCTCAGAAAAGTATAAAAATGAGATATAAAAATTGAGGCCATATTAATATGCTGAGCTGTAAAAGCCTCAAGTCAACAACTTCTGACATTGCTTATCCTGTGGATGATCCACTACTATTATGGACTACTGGACTATATTGGATTATTTTGCTGAATATTTAAATGACAATGGAATACTCATCTCTAACAAAACTAAACAAAAAAAAAGGGATGTAAATGAAGGACCATTTTGTATCTGTATACACAAAACAGGATAAATATACAGCTACTTTCTCTTAATTCAATGAGAAGAAAGATTTGTACAAATAGTGTTTGGACAGGATATCATGTCTGCATCTTGCACTATGAATAACCACTATGAAGACAGTGATATGCAATGTTCTAATTAATGAAACTGTCCTACTAATTGGTTTTGAAACTATCTCATTGCTATTTGTTTCTCAATGAAATTTGAAACAGAAAAACAAATAAAATGAATGGCTGCTGCTAGACTAATGCTAGTTCCTTTGCTGTGGCAAAACGGCATCCACCACCCTCCCCCGGTGACTTCCATAGCGGATGACTTCTGCTTATAGGGCAGACCCACTAAGTAGGTTGTGAGAAATAGAGGTTTTGTTAAAATTAAGGCTGACATTTGAGCTGGGAGGATACTTGGCATTCTACGTGTCTGCTTGGCAAGCGCAGGGACCTGAGTTCAGTCCCTGGCACCACAAGCCATACCAGCCCTGGAGTCTTGGGCATGCTTTGCCGGTCACTGAAAATGGGCACAGTGGCACACACATGTGACCCTAGTGCTAGGAAGGCTGAGGCAGGAAGAGCACTATAAGTCCTCTTAATACGACCACAATAAGCTGCTCATATGGAAGGGCCAGCTGCTTAGTGAGGCCCTGTATCAAAAGCTTCGTCCGGCATTACATAGATCTGTGAAGAGCACAGCTGAATCTCTGCACCTGCAGTTCAAGACCACGCCACAAGGACCGGAATGTCAGCCTCAATAAAAATGATAGAGACAATGTGAAACAGACAGAAGACACTGTATTTTTAAAGCAGCAAAAGAAAGAGAAAATGGAGGAGCTACATAGCTACTCTATTAAGTAAGAATCAGGGTAGAGTACTCTGTAATTATGGAGAAAATGTGCGCCCTTCCTTCTCAGCTGCTATAGAAATATAGATATGAGACAAAAGCCTAATGTCCCAAGAGAGCAGGGAGCAATAACAGAGCCCGAGAAGATGGGTTGTCTCACTTGTAAATTCTGGAAAGCTGGGATTCAGGGCTGCAGAAACAGCTGGTAACAGCTTCTCCGCTCTGTCCTTTGATCCCTTGCTTGGGATGTTATAGGCTAGCATTTTTGTGAACGTAGTGTTAGGCAAATGGTGGAAGTTGATAGAGAAAGTAGTTTGCGTTCACCAAAGTAATTATGCACATTCCTTAGCCTGCCTTCACCCCTCAATAAATGTGAGGTGCTGCTGAGGCTCTGGGCTCACTTGGAGGGAGACTGATCTCAGTGAGACCTCTGAGCTACATCCATCAGGTCTTCTCTTTGTTTCTTTCAGCACCAACCCATAATATACAACAAGCTGCTCATATCCCTCTCCCTTACCCAGAACTTGCCCCACCTGGATTGGCATCTGGACACCTCTGCCTAACGTCATTCTCCCAGTGCTACGCACAGCTTCCTTCTGTTCATTTACTTTTCCTTGACCTGCCTTTTAAGGTCTTATCTTTGGGACGGAGGGGATAGCTGACAGAAAGACATTTTATTTATGGCTAGCTTTGAGTTAGTAAGGGGGCCTCTGGGGATCTATTGTACACCTCAGTGACCCTCAGGTGACTAATACGGTGACTCCAACTGAACACACATGTACATGTATGGATACATTAGTGCACAGGCGTGAGTACAGTTATCTTAGTCAGCCTTCGAGTCTGTTGCCCAGATATTGTGGTCCAGGAAAGGAGGTTTACCTTCTGTGCCCCTGACTTGCTGTCTGCGTCCTGCCTGTCACCTCTGTTTCTGGTCTCTGCTGCAAGCCCAAGACCATTGGATGCCTTATTTTTTTAATCTGATTTTTCCTTCTAACGTGTAATAACCACTTCTGATCATTTCAAAAGAGTATGATAAGTATAAAAGATGGGGCCCATCATATCATTCAATATTTCTAAGAAAATGAAATGATGAATGAGAAAATTAGACTGGATTTAGGAAATTTGATATTTCTGTAAACTTTTAACAAAGATAGAGATTTGCCTGATGCCTCTATCACAGACAGAAAATACAGACTTGATTTTATCTGGCAGATTTTTTTATAGTGTATATAGTGATGCAACCCTAAGATACCACTTCCAGGGCTCTTGTGTTTAACGCTGTGTTTGAGTCGTCATGAAATACGTGCACGAGGGTGAGCATGTCAACCCCTCCACGCTTTAGTCACTTTCATTATAAGGCAAAGAAGATAATATCTATTTTATGGAGATGCTTGAAGACTAGAAGAATGTTTGTGTGCAGTGTTAGGATCTGTTCCTATCACACTGTACATTTATTCTGTGCATGCTATTTTTTATTTTTTTTATTTTTCAACAAATAATACAGTGCATATATTCTTCTTAGTGGTTAATTGCTATACAAGATGCGGACTTGTGATCCTATTTACAAACACCATTAGAACAAATCATTCTATTCATTAACAGAATGTAACTATATATCTATCCCAACCACTTTGAATACACAGATACAAGATGGACATTCATCGGTATACCCCATTTTTTCTAAGTTCCGTTATTGAATATTATAGGTGTGTAAACTCAGCAAAATATTCTAAAAGAGTCCAGTAGCCCATAATAGCATTGGGTCATCTGTATAACTGGCAATGTCAGAAATTATTGACCTGAGTCCCCTACAGCTCAACATAACAGCATGGCTTTACTTCCTATATTTTGTCTTCATACTTTTCTACTGGATGGTTAAGACCAAGGTAAAGCAGGACCTGTGCAACAAGAGTTGTAGCTGTTGGGTCTGAGAAGGTCAGTGAAATGCCCTCAGGATTTATCCTGAGATCCTGTACCTCAGATTGTAGAACCTGTGTCATGTGCATGCTATTTTTGTCCTAGCCGTCCAGGAGCCCCAGGATGCTGCCTCCAAAGCGGCTCTCCCTGCTTGCATCTTGTGCACCAAGCAATACCCCGCATCTGGATTATTGTAGAAGTCATCACTCTCATCCCCTGGCCTCTTTTCTAATCAGTCATTCTTTCCTGCAACATCAGTGATCATACATACATATACATGTATATGCATGATATATATATGGCATGGCTCAGTGTATATTGATATCACTTTTTCACATATATATGTATATATCTGATAAAATTTTAACATATTAAAATAGATAAGAGCTTTTTCTTATTAATGACATGATAGTTTATAGTCTTCCTGCACTAGTTCATTTGTCTAGCCCTGAGTCTGTGACAAACATTTGTTACAGTTCATTTATTAATTACTACCTTCAAAATAAGAGCTAGCACTCAGATTTGTCAGAAACTTGAGATTTCTCAGGCTTCTTTAAATACCACAAGCACAGAGCTTGAAATCACTGTCACAGCTGCTTTCAGGAGGCCTGCTTTCCATGGTCATAAATTGTCTCCACAGCAGCCACGCTGCGGAGACTAAACTTGACGTTCACCAGCAGCAGTTCAGGAGTGTGGTGAGCGGACAGCTGCGCGGTGCCCATGACATTGTGTAGTTTTCTTACAGCCCAGTTTCCTTGCAGTGAATTTAAGCTGTGCAAAACAGGACTGAGCCAGTCAGAAGGTATATCACTGATCACTCCACGCTTTTTGTATGAAAGATACTTTAAAAGTGACATACACGTTTCAGGTCTCTTCAATTTTGGCTTTTCCTGGGATTCTCCTTTTTGTTTGTGGTGCATAGTCACCTTCCGCTTAGAGACTTCATTTTCGGAATGTGATGAATGTGTGGCAAGCTTTCCAGTTACATAACTTTATCCAATACCATAGTGCACACGAGAGACGACATTGGTAACATTTTACTGGCAATTTTTAGCTGATTTGTAATGGACACTGGCTTTCTTTTCATGGATTTTTTCAGAGGTTTCCCCCACTGGTCTCACCCAGGACAGTTTTCCATGTGATTCTCTACCTTCTGTCCCTGAGTCCTGGCAGGGGACACCTGGGAAGTTATCCCATCCAAAACATCAATCGTCCCAAGTTTGCAATAATTGTTTACACTGACCTATTACTGCTTGTAATGATTTTGGCCTTCCATGTTATTCAAATATCTCCCTTTCTAATTCAGTCCTACGTTATTCACTTTAGCTTGTTTTGTGACCCAAAAAGGAAACTTAAGTCAGTTTTTTTTGTTTTGTTTTGTTTTGGGTTTTTTTGCAGAATTGGGGATTGAACTCAGGTCCTTGCACTTGCCAGGAAAGTAGTTTTTTTTAGAAATTTACCACTGTCTTATTGGATCCATTCAGTCAATGCAAATTCAAGATCTTTACTTTTTAAATTTTTGAACCTTTTCAGTGGTCTTATTTCATGAGCTCTTGCTCATTCCTATCTGTTAATTTTCAAGAACGTGTCATAAAGGGAAAATTGCAATTACAATTTGAACATGAATGTGAATGTTTCCCAAGAGCCCATGTGTTAATGGTTGGGCTTTACATTGGTAGAAACTTGAAAAAGTGAGGCCTTGTCTGAGAACTTAGATCATGAAAAAGGAGCCCTCAGTGGGGTCTGTGAGATGCCAGTCTCCTAACTCTATTTTATGGTAAGAAAAAAAAAATTACAGGGGCCGAGGAGATGGCTCAGTGGAATAAGCACTTACCTGGCAAGCGCAAGAGCCTGAGTTCAACCCCTGGTTCCACCAAAAGAAAGAGGAAAGAAGAAAGAAAGAAAGAAAGAAAGAAAGAAAGAAAGAAAGAAAGAAAGAAAGAAAGAAAGAAGAAAGAAAGAAGCATTTTTAGACAAGGTATCATGTCTGTATCTTGTACTAGGAATAACTACTACAGACAACAATATGCAATGTATTAATTATTGTAACTGCACTACTAACCTGATTTGCACGTATCTCATTGCTACTTATTTCTCAACAAAATTATTAGAATAGAAAAAAATTGTATAAATGATATTTGCCCAAATATGAAAGAAAAATAGACAAAAATATATACATGATATACATTGGAATGCAAGCCGGTATCTTGTCATGATATGAGAAGTTTCTGTGAATACAAATAAACTTCGTCAAAGACACATGTTCACAAGTCTCTGAATATACATACATCTTCATATAATAATGACATCAAACGTAAAAAAAATCTTTTGCTACACAGAATACTGAATGTACACACAAAAAATTTAAAACAAATGTAGTGACAGAATCCCAAAAATTAATAAAATTAATTTTTCATGGCCTACACTTGCTAATTTTAAAGACCAAACAAAACTTACATAAATACTAACTCTAACTGAATGCAAAAAATATTTTCAATGCATCATGCTTAATTAAAAGATACCATGTATGAAGCTCAGACATCTCCAGACACTTAAATGACTCACTGGAAAACATGTAGTGTGTGTGTTTTATGATTTTTCTATCTGGGATTGTATTTTATGAAAATTGTATGAAGAAATATTAGTATCAAGCATTTTATATTAATTAGTTCCATAGGTTTCTACTACTTGAAAAACTTTCACAGGATCATCAAACTAAGCTTATTAACTGTCTCTTCCATGATACTTTTCACTTAATTGACAGAAAAAGCTAAATGCTTTCCCATATACTTTACATCCATATGGTTTCTGTCCAGTGTGAGTTATTTTGTCTTTTGCAAATGCCAGGCATGCTGAATGCTTTTCCATAGTACGTTCATATACGGTATCAATGTCAGGTGTGAGCTCTTATGTCCTGCACAATTACCAGCTGTGACAAAAGCTTTGCCACAGTGCGTATATGTGTGTGTGTGTGTGTGTGTGTGTGTGTGTTCTCTCCCATGTAACTTTTGTCATGTGCTTGAAATGTAATTTTTATGGAAAAAGCCTTCCCACATTGCATATGTACACTGGGATTTTCCCCAGTGTGAGTTCTTTCATGTAATTTACAGTAACCCTGTATAAAAAAGTTTTCTCATATTGTTTACATAGTTCTCCTTGGTTTTTAAAATGCAGTTTACAGTACGCTTTTGTTTAAAAAGCTTCCCCACATTGCTTACATACACAGATTTTCTATCCAGTGTGGATTATTTTGTGTTTCTGACTATCAATATAAGTGAGGAAAGCTTTCCCTCATTGCTTACATATACATTTCTTCCCAGTGTGAACTCTTTCATGTCTTGTACAATGACTTTGAGTACAAAAAGCATTCTCACATTACTTACATAAAAATGTTTCTCTCAAGTGTGAAGCATCTTATGTGCTTTACGTGAACCTTGCATAATAAAATTTTTCCCTCATTGTTTTCGTGCATAAGGCTTCTCCTCAGTGTGAAGGCTTTCATGAGCTTTACGTGAATTTTGTGTATGAAAAGCTTTCCCACATTGCGTACACACAAAGTTTTTCCCCAGTGAATTCTCTCATGTCTTTTATAATGGCTTTGTATAGCAAAAGCTTTCCCACACTGTTCACATACACAGGGTTTGTCCTCAGTGAAGCTTTTGATGTGTTATATCTTAATATTGTGTACTAAAAGCTTTCCCACATTGCTTGTGTACATAGTTTCACTGCAGGGAAAGCCTCTCCTGTGCTTTACAGAAATCTTTTTTTCTTTTTGTTTATTTTTTTTAAATTAATTTTATCAAGAAACAAATAGCAACAAGACAGTTTCAAAACCAATTAGTAGGATAGTTTCAATAATTAATACATTGCATATTGTTGTCTTCATAGTGACAACATACGTACTACACTTAGACATAACATGAATAATGTAGTTATCTATAGGACAAGATGCAGACATGATATCCTGCAGAAACACTATTAGTGCAGATCTTTCTTCTCATTGAATTAAGAGAAAGTAGCTGTATATCCATCCTATTTTTATATACAGATACAAAATGGTCCTTCATTTGTATCCCATTTTTTTGTTTAGTTTTGTCAGAGATGGGTATTCCATTGCCATTTAAATATTGTAGGTGTGTGAATTCAGCAAAATATTCCAATATAGTCCAGTAGTCCATAATAGTACTAAGTTATCCACAGGACTGACAATGTTAGAAGTTGTTGACTTGAGCCTTTTATACCTCAGCATATTAATATGGCTTTACTTTCTATACTTTGTGTTTATACTTTCCCGCTGGATGGTTAAGACCAAGATAAAGCAAGACCTATGTAACAAGAAATGGAACTTTTTTATCTGACAAGGTCAGTCAAATCCCCTCAGGATTTACCCTGAAATCCTGTACCGCAGTTTGTAGATCCTTTGTCAGTGTCAGCCATGTGGATGAGTCACGGCCATTGCTTGGCCAATCTGCTCTCTGTGAAAGCCTGAGAGAATGTTTTCTCTCCAGGTGACTCTCTTTAGGCACACTCTACATCATCGATCACTTTCCTCTGTGGCCCCATGATCTCCTTGATCAGAAAATTTGGGACACAACTGAGTTACAGGATGTTACAGTAGAGATTCTCCTATGTCCTAAGTCCTCACTGACCTTCAAAGGCCAGGGCCAAAATGTTGACTGTCCTTGCAGCCCTTCTTTTTCTATAGTTTTTGGTCTGCAAACTTAAGTTGTTAACCCTCCAGAAGAGAAGCTGCATGATATTATTACTCTGCAACATAGGCAGTGGAGCTTACCTTCAGTATCTGTCTGAATATCACACATCTTAGACATAACATGGAACAGGCATTTTCCATCAAGTACTGATGTGTTAAACTTGAAATCCCTATAGAATGTGAAGGAAAAAAATTAAAAATATTTTTAAAATAGGAATAAACACTTACATATTTTTACACAGAAATTTAGAAATCTAGCCATATATAGCATTTTAGCAGGATAGTCCTATGACTTTTTTTTCTTGTCTCTTGTTTTCATTTATTACCTTTTCCTTTGTTTTAAACAAACATTTACTTGAGAGACAGTATGGCAGTAAGTGGTATGACATGACAAGCAGTACATATTTAGAAGACCAGAATGACAGGCATTCCAAGCGTGACCCTTCTATTACACATTGCCATCCTCAGTGCAGTTGCTTAGTTCACAGGTATCAGCATGTATAGTTAGTCAGGGTGAGAATCCTACCAATTAACTGCTAGTTTCAAAAACATGCTGAGGATTCAGGATTACATAAGTCTTAAACTAAAGTATTACATAAATCTTAGACTTTCTTATTTATTTGTTTATTTATTTATTTATTTATTTATTTATTTATTTATTTTTGTGGTACCAGGGATTGAAATCAGCACACTGCACTTTCCAGGCAGGCACTTATTCTACTGAGCTATCTCCCTGGCCCCTTTTATGTGTTTTACATGAATCTTGTGTCCTAAGAACTTTCCCACATTGCCTATATTTGTAGAGTTTCTCCCCAGTGTGAATTCTCTCGTGTTTTTTACAATGACTTTGTATATTAACAGCTTTCCCACATGTTTTAAATACATAGGGTTCCTCCCCAATGTGAATGCTTTCATGTGCTCTACACGAACCCTGTATACTAAAAGCTTTCTCACAAACACTTACATGCATAGGGTTTCTCTCCAGTGTGAAACTTTTCGTGCACTTTACATGAACCTTGCATGCTGAGAGTTCCCACATTGCTTATATACATAGGCTTTCCTCCCCAGTGAGAATCCCTTCATGTTTTATACAGTAACATTGTGTACCAAAAGCTTTCTCATATTGCTTATGCACATGCAATTTCTTCCCAGTGTGACTTCTTTTATGGATCTGAATATTGTTGGGAGTATTGAAGGCTTTTAATTTTTTCTGTGTGCAAAGTTACTCTATCCAAGCTGAGTCCTTTCAGTAAGTTCTGAGTTGAATTTTTCACATTAATCCTGTTCATAGGATTTCTCTCCAGTCTCTGTCATTGTATCCTTCTGAATGCAGGGAAAATCAGTGCAAGATCTTCTATATTCACTACACTTAAACAGCTTCTCTTCTAGTCCCCAAAACCCATATGTCTTCATTCCAGAGTGAGCAGTGGTGGGCGCTGTTAGTGGGAAGCATTTCTTCAACTCTTCATTTCTTTGATTTCTGTACTCTACCTACAGCAGCCATGTTCCTAAATGTTTCTCTCATCACATCTCTGTAGAGCTCCTTTTGGGATGGATCCAGTAAAGTGCACTCCTCCACGGTGAAATTCATAGCCACATCCTCAGAGGTCACTGCCTCCTAAATGATCATACATATGTTTCTTGCAGGAAGATTGAAATCCACAGCTTGGGGTTATTTAACTTCTCTCATAAAATGTTGAATTGAAAGACAGATGTGGTGGTGCATGCCTGTAAACCCAGCATTCAGGAGGCTTTGCACAGCTTCAGGGTCTCCCAGAGTCCCTCCCACGCAGCATGCAGCCAGTAGGAGTTACAGAAGGAGGTCTAGTTGGGTGTGAGCTCTCAGAGTGCTGGAGAATGGCCCTGCAGTGCCCTGACTCCTAACTCTTTCGTATACCAGTCATGGATGTTCACATATACTTTGGATTATAAGTAATTAGTTATGCAAGTGCTCTACAGAAAAACAAATAGTTCTAAAATGTTTAACTTGATTCAATGAACAATGTCCTATAATCCATGTAGTACCTGAAGGAAAACATCACCTGACCACAACTGAGTCCATGTCCCCTGTCCCTTCTCAGATTGTGGCCATAGCCCAACTGTACATGGTTATGGAGCAGCTCTTATTGCAAAGCAGCAGCAGAAAAAGCCAGAGAAAGCCCTCACTTCAAGTGAGATTAGGCAGGTGTGGCAACCGGTGCAAATTTTGTAGCCAACATCACCCAGGTCAAGCCTTAGCAGTGCGGGCAATGGATTATAGCAGTAATGACAACGCAATGTCACTTTTCCGCAAAATCCTCCAAAGGATGCAAAGGCAGGGCACTGGGCGGGTTCCTTTGTGGAACAAATTCTCTGACTTTCTATTCTATATTATGAGGAAGTTCTCTTTGATGTACAAGTGCTTTAGGTGATAAGCACAAATATCATCCGTTTGGATGATAGTTTTTAAAGTTTCTGTTTAACGTTTTCTCAGTATAATTAAATGGAACATTACAATCAATAAATACTTGCATATCTTCATTTCTTTATACGGTATACAAAGTGTAATAGAAAAATGCAGAACTGTTTAAATAAGCAATATTATTTTTTTAAAAACCACATTGCCATTAATTCCTCTCATTTAGATCTTCCTGCTACTCTGTGAAAACAATGCCACACCCCGACTTTTCTCACCCCTCTGTAAATTCTTCGAGGTTTGGCCTCTGTCCCTCACTTGCACTAATTTCAGGTCCAGAGAGGAGGGAGACTTTGATATTCTGCCTGTGGATTCCTCGAGGCAGCACAAGGCTATCTGGGGCAGGAAGCAGGGAGATTTTACAACCAAGGGAGGTGGCTCTATTGAAGGAAAGGGAGAGGCTGAGCGGAGGGGAGTCCCGGGGAGCCTCGCAGCAGCAGACGCTAGGAGCCAGGTGGAAGCCCCAGTGCCCGCCAGGGCTGGGCTCGGGACTCGGCGCCTAGCGGGAGGAGGGGAGCCTTGCCGGGAAGCAGCGTCCGGGTCCAGGCTGGTGCTGCTCGAGGTTCTGCTGGTTCTGCAGAACTCCTGCGCGCTTGCTGGGTTTAGAGGAGCCCTGCTGGGGCGTGGCTGGCCGCGTCTTCTCCTGAGAAGGCCCCTGACCTGTCTCTCTCTGTCCACAGCGCGTTTCTTGGAGCAGATAAAGAGCGAGTGCCACTTCTCCAACGGGTCGGCGCACCTTCGGTACCTGCAGAGGTACATCTACAACCAGGAGGAGTTCGTGCGCTTCGACGGCGACCTGGGCGAGTTCCAGGCGGTGACCGAGCTGGGGCGGTCCAGTGCCCAGTACTTGAACAGGAAGAAGGAGATCGTGGAGGACGCGCGCGCCGCGGGGGCCAGGTGCCGGCACAACTACCAGGCCGTGCAGAAGTTCACCGTGCAGCGGAGAGGTCAGGGCAGGAGGAGGGCCGGAGGGTGGGATGAAGGTGGGAAGCGAAGGAGGGAGAGAGGAGCGAGGAGAGAAGGAGAGATGGAGAGATGTGAGTGCCCAAGAGAAGGGGGGGGGGTTGAGGGTGGTAGAGGGCGGGAAGGGGAAGGGATGGAAAGGGGGAAGGGAGGGGAAGGA
>NW_004524581.1:31878454-31880203 GCF_000260255.1 Octodon degus
GGAGAGGGAGGGGGGACAGAGGGGGAGGGAGGGAGGGAGAGAGGGGGATACCCTGGGGGAGGGTAACTAGGAGGAAGAAGGGATCTCTTTCCCTCCTTGGAGTACTGGGTGAGGGGTGGGAGTGGCCGTGCAGGGGCAGATGCTGAGGCAGGGACTGGAGGATGGAGATGATAGGCAACGGAAGAAGAGAACGTCCTGGTCGGGCTGAAGCTGCAGGGGTCAGGGGTCACAGCTGGGAGGCCGCGGGAGGTTGCTAGCACACTGCTCCGGGCTTGCAGCCTGCTTTGTGGTGAAGCCCCGAAACTCAAGTGCGCGGTGTGCGGGGTTTCAGGAGGCAGAAGTTTCAGGTTGATGTGGTGGGCGGAGGGCTGAGGCCCCCTGAGCTTTCTGAGGTCTCCGCCAGGGCTGAATTTCCTGGTGCTTCTGGCTTGTTTCCTTGACTTGAGGATGTATGTGTATATGTTTTTACGTAGTTGAAGTGTTGGTGAAACTGGACTTTCAATTTTGTTACTTAACATACTGGAGCTATTATTTTTGTAATGCTGAAAGCCTTGAGGCCGGTTTGCATTATTGAGTCCCGGAGTTGTAACCCTGCCTGTCATTCCACTTTGTGAGAACACTTTCTACATCATCGATCACTTTCCTCTTTGGCCCCATAATCTCCTTGATCAGAAAATTTGGGACACTACCGAGTTACATGATATAACAGTACAAGTTCTCATATGTCACTGCAATACTTGGACTGTTAATCTGTGAAAGCCTTACTCAGGTTTACCCTTGCACTGCTCATCACTGCCACTTTGTTGATCTCTTTGCATTCTCATGTAAATGTCTGGTTTTGGAAGACTAATCTAAAGCCATCCAAGGAAAAGATTTTGGGAAATGTAGTCTCATATTTCTTCTAAGTAATGCAAAGAAGAGGGAGGCAGTAATAAATAGGTGGGTAAAGCAATAAAAATCTTGTATAAAAATCCTTCCTTTTGGCAATATTCTTCATTGAGTGACACTGGTAGATTGTCCTGCACTTGCAATAAGGAAAAATACTGTAAAAATTATTAAATTAGTAGCATAAACTTAATATATGGTTCAATGTGGCACGGTGTAGGTGTTTTGCATGCACTGATTCATTTAATCTTTCTAACACCCTTATGGGAGTGAATGATGCCATTATGCGAATATTTCTGCTAACAACTCAGCAAAACATTAAGTAACTAGTCAAAATGTATGTATCACTTCCAGCTCGTTACATTTTATGTGTGTAGGTGTGGTTCTGTGAATGTAATCTAGGGACTTGTAAATACAGGGCCTTGTGCATACTCAACAAGAGCCTTGTCACTAAAATATATCCCTAACCAAGTCACTGATTGTAGTGTTAAAATATTGAAAAATATTGTGAATAATATTTTTGTGGAAAAAAACTGATATAGGTATGCAAGATTGGTCAAATAATTAAAGATTGATTCTTCCTTTCATTTATCCTTCAATTTTCTCTTGTCCTTTTTTCTTTTTATTTTTAAATTTACTCTATAGACAGTATAATAATAATTGATAAGACATTAGAAACAGGATATTCAAACAGAGAGTGAGGTTAAGCTTAACAGCCTAAGTTGTATGGTAACAACAATAAGCTTCTCTTCTGGAGGGTTAACAACCTAAGTCTGCAGACCAAAATTAGAGAAAAAGGAGGGATACAAGGAAAGCCAACATTTTGGCCCTAGCCTTCCAAGGTCAATTAAGACTCAGGACATA
>NW_004524581.1:31880303-31882342 GCF_000260255.1 Octodon degus
TTAGGTTGTACAGCCTAGGTTGTATGGTGATAATAATAACCTTCTCTTCTGGAGGGTTAACAGCCTAAGTTTGCAGACCAAATTAGAGAAAAAGGAGGGCAGCAAGGAAAGCCAACATTTTGGCCCTAGCCTTCCAAGGTCAATTAAGACTCAGGACATATGAGAACTTGTACTGTAATGTCATGTAACTCAGTACTGTACCAAATTTTGTGATCAAGGAGATTATGGGGCCAAAGAGGAAAGTGATCGATGATGTAGAGTGTGCCTAGGGAGAGTTACGTGGACAGTAAACACTCTCTCACGTTTTCACAGAGAGCACATTGGCCAAGCAATGGCCGTGACACATCCACATGGCTGACACTGACAAAGGCTCTACAATCTAGGTACAGGATCTCTGGATAAATCCTGAGGGGATTTCACTGACCTTATCAGACCCAAAAGCTACAACTCTTGTTGCTTAGGTCCTGCTTTATCTTGGTCTTAACCATCCAACAGAAAAGTAAAAAAAACCGAAGTATAAGAAGTAAAGCCATGGTGTTATGTTGAGCTGTAGGGGACTCAGGTCAACAATTTCTGACATTTCCAATCAAGCAGAAGACCCAATACTATTAGGGACTACTGAACTCTTTTAGAATATTTTGCTGAGTTAACACACCTATAATATTCAAATGATGGAACTAAGCAAAAAAGGGGATACAGATGAATGTCTGTTTTGTATCTGTATTCAAAGTGGTTAGGATAGATATATAGTTACATTCTCTTAATGAATAAAGGGATTTGTTCTAATAGTGTTTGTAAATAGGATATCATGTCTGCATCTTGTACAGCAAATAACAACTAGGAAGAGAGTATGCAATGTGTTAATTATTGAAGCTGTCCTACCAAGTTGATTTGAAACTACCTCATTGCTATTTGTTTCTCAATAAAGTTATGGAAAACAAACAAACAAGCAAACATTACATAACTTTAAACAAAAAAGTCAGAAACAGTACACTTTTACAAGAACAAGGTGAGAAGCATGCAGCCTTGGTTTCTGTATTGCACACTGGGTCTTTGATGTAGCTGCCCAGATTACAGATAGCAGCATATAGGGTTAGTCATAGTGAAAATTTAAGCATTAACTGTTACTTTCAAAAAACTGATAGAAATTAGTAACACAGTCATCTCAACTGTCCTGTACATATACTTGAGTGATTTTCCCCCACCTTTTTTTCCTATCTTTTGTACTCCCCTCATCCTCAATGTTTATTCCTTACATTGAGGTTTTAGGTTTTTTTACTATATCTATTATATCTTTCAGATTTTATTTATTCTTTCAGGTTCCTACACTTGGGAGACAATATGATATATATACATGTGGGTCTAATTTACTTCACTTATGAGTACAGCCTCCAGTTGCATCTATTTGCCCATAAAGACCTCAAGTATGTCTTTCTTTATGGCTGAGTAATATTGCATTGTACAAAAATACCACATCGTTTTTATCCATTCCTCAGTTGATGGGCATTTGTGTTGGCTGTAAGGTTTATCTATGACAAATTGTGTTGCTACAAACATGGGTGCACATATATCACTGTGGTATGATGTTTTCAATTCTTTTGGAAAAATACTGTGAAGGGGAACAGCTAGGTTGAACAAGACTTCCAGTCCTAGTTTTTAAAGGCGTCTCCGTACTGATTTGCATAGAGGTTGTACCAGTCTGCACTCCCACCAACAGTGGAGAAGGGTTCCTTTTTCCTCACAGTCTCTCCAGAATAGGCTGTTTCTTCTCTATATTGGTTATTTCCTTTGCTGTGTAGAAGTTTTTATTCTAATATAATCCCACTTATACTTTCTCAATGTTATTTTTTTTTTTTTTAATTTGCGTGTAAAAATAGGTCTCACTATGGTACTTCCATACCTGCTCGTCTCATGCATTCTTTATGTCGGGTCTTCCTTTTACATTTTCTGACCTTGCCACCCTCTCTCTTTTGCCAGCACCCTTCCTTTTTCCTTTTTTTTCCCTCTGTATACCCTTTTATTGTTAAGTTCTGTTATTT
>NW_004524581.1:31882597-31906630 GCF_000260255.1 Octodon degus
TTTTTTTGCGGAACCGGGGATTGAACTCAGGCCCTTGCACTTGCCAGAGAAGTGCTTATTCCACTGAGCCATCTCCCCGGCCCCTCTTTCCTATATTTTTCATTCAGGATTTCCTTCATTTTTCTGTTCTCTTCTATTTTTTTTAAATCAATGCCTCTTTAGAAATGCTTAGTAATTCTTTCGTCATAACTATCATTTCTTTTTTTATGTGGGAGGCTATTTCTGGTCTGCTTTGCTCCGTCCCCTTCTCCAGTTGTTTCATTATTTCATTTGCTTTATTTCAGAGATTTCAGCTGCATGACTTCCGCTTTCTTCTATCTGATGCCTCCAGGACGTTTTCTGGGCGGGATGAGAGCCTAACACTTTCTTTTTTTTTTTTTTTTTTTTTTTTTTTTTTTTGCGGAACCGGGGATTGAACTCAGGCCCTTGCGCTTGCCAAGGAAGCGCTTACTCCACTGAGCCATCTCCCCGGCCCCATGTCTTGTCACTTTCTATTTAAGGAAGAACTCTTTATTTGGATTTGTGTGATACTTTTTTGTGCATCACTGCAATCAGAACTTCCGTGTAAAGAGCCTGTCGTTTAGGTGTCTTCTGGGTCAGAGGTTCTTGGTTTGCGCTCCCAGAATTCCGTGCTGTGTCCCCTTCCTACCCCACCGCTCCTCCCGTTTCCCATGCTGCTCTGACTCCGAATTTGACACAGCAAGTAGAGGAATAACAAACAACAAATCCACGTTGGCCACTGAATTCCAGGCCATGCTTTACGTATTTGAGTTGCTTTAATTCGAACATAACACTACCTAGTTAATCAGAATCTTTATCCTATTAGAAAGCTGCTGTTTGGGGATTAGCCAGGCAGAGGGAGAGCCTAAATTTGAACCCAGGCTGTTTGGTTTCGGCAATCACACTTTTGGCTACTTCATATGCTGTAGAAAAACCTGAAGTCACTTTATTCAATAATGAAAGATCATGTCAAACTGTGAAGAACATAACTTTTTCCAAATCTCTGGGCCCCTCCGGTGAGGATTAACTTGCAGGCTCCTGACGGAGGCTCCTGTGAGCCCAGGCAGATGTGAGGAAGTGAAAAGGGACCCGGGTCTGCTGCTGGAAGGGGGCAGAGAGGCAGCCAGCCAAGAGCTGCTCTGCCTTCCTGACTGGCTCTCCCTGCTCTCGCCCCCAGTTCAGCCCAAGGTGACCGTGTACCCCACAAAGACCCAGCCCCTGCCCCACCACAACCTCCTGGTCTGCTCTGTGAGCGGCTTCTACCCAGGCCATGTTGAAGTCAGATGGTTCCGGAACGGCCAGGAGGAGGAGGCCGGGGTGGTGTCCACAGGCCTGATCCAGAACGGAGACTGGACCTTCCAGACCCTGGTCATGCTGGAAGCTGTTCCTCAGAGCGGAGAGGTCTATGCCTGCCAGGTGGAGCACCCGAGCTGGAGCAGCCCTGTCACCGTGGAGTGGAGTGAGTGGGAAACCCTGACCTCAGACCTTCCCCTCCTGCTCCCAAGGGGTCTTCCCTCATCTCTGAGGGTCAGTTTTCTCCTTGCTGTACAGTACTTTTATTTGTTCTATCTTCTCCCGTCCTTCAGTGTAATTCATGGGGGCAGAAGTGGGAGTGTTTCTACAGATGCTTTGCGTCTTTGACAGACACTGCCCGTCAGGCAGAAGAGCAGCGTTCCTGTTTTGAACCTCCTCAAGCTATTACTGCTCTGCTCATCCCTGGCCCTGACCTGCACACCCTGCTTCTGCTGGGACTGTGTTTCTGAGGTCACTCCTCCCGGCGCTCACTGTGGTCTGGGAGAAGGAGCACTGGAGATTCTTCCTGACAGGAGAGGAGGCCACCCTCAGCCCTGCCTGTCCTGAGCTCCGTCGTCCTACACGGCTACTCCACCTCACTGAGCTCCAGACACTGCACACAGCTGAGAATGCTGCTGGGCTGTGAAGTTTCAATGAATTCAGTGCGTGAGCTTCACACCTACTCACTGAGATTTTAAAATCTTTCTTCCCAAGAAAGGCCAATTCTAGCTTCTCACTGCACAAGAATCTTAGCGAAGATACCCTTGAAATTCTGAATCTCAGTCTCAATTAGGGCACTCAGATTTGGGATTACAGAAACTCTACCTCTGGTGTCTTCCCTCAGGGGCTCAGTCAGGATCTGCTCAGAGCAAGATGCTGAGTGGAGTCGGGGGCTTCGTGCTGGGGCTGCTCTTCCTCGGCTCGGGGCTGTTCATCTACTCCAGGAACCAGAAGGGTGAGAAGCCTCCTGCTGGCTAAGATACTCAGCCAGTCCTTTTCTCACAGAAGATGAGCTATTTTCTTATAACAGCTTTTTGGGGTCAGTATACGAAGCTTTCTTCCCTCAGGTTACTTCAAATGCCCTGAGAATTCAATTGTGTATGGAAATGCTTTTGAAACCAAGGGCCACGGTGTGCAGAGACCAGGGACAGGTTCCCAGCCTTGAGACACTGGGTGGAGGGTGGTGGGCAAAGAAGAGCACTGGCGGGGCACGGCGGGGCGGAAGCTGCCCAGTCACCCATGCTCGTGGTTTGGGCTGGGCCTGTGGTGTCAGGGAAACCTCAGGTGGCAGATGTGACCCTGGAGACACTGTGGTTAAGAACAGATGTGCCTCCATGTCTGGTAATGTCTACTTCCCCTCTCCTTTCCAGGACACTCTGGAGTTCAACCAACAGGTAACGTCCTTGAATAGTCTCACCCAGGCAGACTCGGTCCCCCAAATGTTTCGCTCTGGCAGATGTGGTAAACCTCCTTTGCCCCACTTAACAAAACCCTGTGCTTGAGATGGCACTGGCTCAGGAAAACTTACTTTTTTACTGCAGGGCTATCCTGAGAGTGGAGAGAAGCTGCATGCGGAGCGAGGCCTGGAAACACTGCTCCCCTCTGTCTCTGCAGGACTCCTGAGCTAGAGATGGCCAGAGCACCGAGGGAAGGACCTGCGCCCCTGCTTCTCCGTGCCTCCTCCCACCAGGCTTCCTGCCTGGCTCCCCTTCTCCCACAGGAAGAGGCTCTCCTGGTGCCCAGGACCACACAGAATGTCTTCCCTGATGGCCTCCTCAGGCCCCGGGCCCCACCCGGAAGCCCAGGCCGACTGCAGCGCCTTCTTCCCTCCTTTCCCTCCTGGCCCCTTTATGCTTGATGTTTGTTGGGAGCCTCCGAAGCTGGAAACTGATCATATGGGGGAGGGCAGGACAAGGCCAGAGTCCCCAAAGCAATAAAGCTACCTCAGTCTTGAGAGAAACATCCCGCCTGGTCAATTTCAGCTATCCTGTTGGTAGGCAACCTTTTGTCTCCCTGTATTAACTTTGCAAAGGTATAAACAAATGCCCCTCCTGTTCTTCGGTTCTTTGCCAATCAGGCATATAGACCTCCACCCAAACCCAGCTCTTGTCTTCTTGTCTATTCCTCATTCCTGCAGTGGTTTCTCCCTAGGGTACACCAAGGGACCCCTGATCCATACAGATACTTACATGCCCAGCGCTTCTGCGTTCACATTGTGCGATGTGATAAGTTAGGACCCCCAACCTAGCTGGGACCCTCACCCTCATTCTGAGGCTCACTTCCTCAAGTCCTCCTGACTTTCACCAGGGCAGAACCACAGGACCTCCCTGACCTGAAGCATCAAAATTCCCCCCAGCAGACCAGGCGGCCCTGCCAACATTAACCCTACCTTGGGTGCCCCAGCCCGCAAACACCCTCCCCACAAAACCCCTTGAAGCCCTGTGCTTTGCCTTGTGCGCTGCTGTCTTGGTCTGACAGCCAGCCTGCTTGCTCCTACCTCTAATAAATCTTCTCCCCATGTCAGAATGCCTTATCTGTAGATTGTGTGGGTTCGTACCAAACACAATGTTGCTTTGTTAATTTTTTCTTAAACACAGAGCAAAATATCATCTGCTTCATAGGGTTTTGAAGAGAAAAACAGGAAGAAACACTTGCTTGCTACTTAGCAGTGTTTATCATGCATTTGTGCCTTGTGTACACAATGGGGGCAGGGAAGAAGGGCCAGAAAAGGGAAAGGTGGGAACGCGGCAAAGCTGGAAAACAAACTTCTGTGCATCGGGAGTGGAAGAAAGTTGAAAGGAGGCAAGAGGAATGGGGAAAAGAAGAATGAAGGCACATTATGTGCAGGAACCTATTCCCCATGATGAAAGTGATTATTCTGTATATCAAATGTGTTCTGATAAAATTAATTGTAGGGCCAGACAGACAGCTCAGCGGACTGAAGCACCCGCTTCGGCAGATGCAGTGGCCGGGGGTTTGACCCCCGGCCTGCTGTGCCAGCCCCGCCCCGGGCTCGAAGCGACGGAGACTGAGACTGGGCGTGGCAGCCACACCTGCAATCGCAGCCCTTGGGAGGCTGAGAACAGGAGCATCACTTTGAGCCTGATCTGCATAGTGAGGCCCTGTAGACCCTGTCCTAAATACATTAAAAAATAAATAAAATTAATTTTTAAAAAACAGGAGAATGTGAGCATAGCAGCCTAGCACCTCAGTGATTCTTGTTCTGTGGGATCAGTGCTGAGGGTGTGTTACTCTGGGTCTCCCTTTGGAACTTCAAATGCTCGTAGTGATGTTTATTCTATGACAGTTTGGGTTGCAACTTTACTGCGACTCTGCTTCCTTAGCGGCAGAAATGATTTATTTCAATTTGTTTGACAACTGTTGCAGGAAACGTTAGCAGAGGTAGAATAAAAACCTATTACCAAATTTTAAATCAAGATGCTCCAAATTTGATGCTCCAGAGAGCTGGAAATCGGATCCAGCTGTCCTAGTTCTCATTTCCTCCCCATGGCAGAGCGACGCTAGGCCCGTGGTGGGGGCTGGAGAGGCGGGAGGGGGGTCTCAAGCGCTGGTCACTTCAGCAAGCAGGTGGCGCCGGCAATAGGCATTCACACCTCATCCCTTGTCACCCACATCCTGGATGGTATCCTGAGCTGGCAAAAGGACAACGGCGACACTTGTAGGTTGCATGTTCTCTCTAAACAATTTGTACTGGCAGGAAGGGGAATCATTTTCTTGGGTGCTTCTGTAAGTAGTATCTAGGTGCCTTCCTCAGTTCCCAGGCTAGACACTTCCTCTTTCCGGGCAAGGAGCAGGGCATTGGGGTGACTGTTCCGACCAACCAGCCTTCAGACTTTGGAGACTGGTCTGATGCCATGGTAACAGAAGGAGCAATGATGTCGTATTTTTTTAAAAAAATAGAAATGATTAAATGAGAATGGTTTATGGATAAAGAAATGATTGTTCCCCATTGTGGGTTGTTTTTTTTTTTTTTTGGATTTGTTTTTTTTTGGGGGGGTTTAGTTAATTTCCTCATGTAGGCCTCTAGATTCTTGGTAAGAATTGTAAATGGTTTTACATCTTTTTAAGAAGATATATTGGCTATAAAGTGCCATCCATAAACTCAACTAGAGTCAATAAAATCAAGGTCAAATTGTTGCTTATTTTTGAAGGCAAATATGCAGATACACAATTTTATAATGAAAATACATTTTCCAGGGACATTTTTGAAAAAATGCAAAACAAAGAAATTATAACTTTCTCAGCTGCTATAACAGAGGCTGGCCAAATAGCTCAGCATTTAAAGTGCTGGCTTAGGCAGATGCTAGGGCTAGGAGTTCGATTGGTGGGCCTGCTGTGCCGCCCCCACCCCAGGGTGCAGTGAGATGGCGAATGAGACTGGGTGTGTGGTGCGCGCCTGTAATCCCAGCACTTGGGAGGCTGTAAACAGGAGGATCACTACGAGTCGGATCTATGCAGTGAGACCCTGGAGACCCTGTAGGCCCTGTCCTAAAATACACAAAAAAGATGCTATAACGTATAGTGTATTATTTTCATAAACACATTTTGGAATTCATTCACTGTTGATTAAATACACTAGCATAATTGTGGCCGAAAGGAGAGCCCTAAACAGCAAAAAATTATTTAAGATAGTTTGAGGGCATTAGCAGAATGTATTCCAAAGTTATTCCTTTCACCAAATCTGTCTTTGAAGAATAAAAATAGAAATAATAGAAGAAAGTATGACAGTAATACAAAGTATGTCTGTGACAATGACGATTATTACAAATAAGTGTTAGGATAGCAACTCATCAAAACCGTGATCTGCTTTTGGATGAGAGTGTATACCATTACATATACTTTGGAAGACAGCAATTTCTTACCTAAAAGTTAGGCAATTCTATACTTTGGAATGTGCCCAAGAGAACTAAAACACAACACAAAACAAAACAAAACACAAGATTACCTTGTATCAGTAGAGGATATAGTTCACTGTAGTCAAGTTATAGAATCACCCTAGGTACCCATCAGGGGATGAATTCATAAAGAAAATGTGTTACCTGCAGACAAATAGAATATTATTCAATCACAAAGAAGACAAAATCCTATTTTCAGGGAAATAGGTGGACCTGAAAATCACCATATAAAATAAAATTAGCCAAACTCAGAATGACAAGTATTTTATGTTGTCCTAGCTTGTGGAATCTCAGGGGGGGAAAGATAATATTAAAGTAAAAAGAGGATAAATGAAACTGGTACACCCCTAGACAACCTAATCAAAAAGAGGAAAGAAAAAACACAAATTTAAGCACTTAGGAATCAAAAGTGTAGAGCACAGTGGATCGCATAGAAATCCAGAAGATCATCAATACCTACTATAATGACCTATATTCCAATGTTGTAAGAATCTGAATTAGAAATATTGTAGGCAGTCAGACAGGGCGAGGCCCTCAGCAGGAGCCAGTGCAGAAGACAAGATGCCTTGCAACTGTGCGAGAGACGGGCGCTGCTGCTGGGCCAGAGCTCAAGACAAACGATCAAACAAATGCACACTTCCCTAAAGACAAGCAACTGAAATCGAGAGTCGCCTTGTGGAAGCTAGGAAGAGTCACTGGTCCAACCTCTACAGGAGAGGTCCCAATTCTGTGTTAATGTCCGCTTGCGACATGACTTGCTTCCCCATTTGGTGCTGGATTTGATCAACTTTGCCTGAGCAATGGTGCTTGTAGTCGTATGAGTTAAACATAGTTTTATCCCACCTCATGTCCACCTAGTGAGTGCTCATGTTTCCCACCTTAGACCCTCCTCACCTCGTGGGTTTGCTCTATAAAAATCCCTAGAAAAGACAGATTCCCAGACAACTCACTTGGGTCCAGTTCTGTCCCTCTCCTGGACAGAAGCTTTCTTGCCCTGCCCACAATAAATATATTGTGCTCTTAACCTCCATTGTTCCTAAAATTCATTCTTTGATTTTTAGAGAGCACAGTGGTCCCAGGTATCTTTCAGGTTGGAAGTTTCATTCCCGTATACCACAAATAAGATGGAAAACACAGAAGAAAGGGAAAGAATCTTAGACATGAATGAACTGTGAAAACTAAATCAGGAAGATATAAAAATTCTAAGTAATCCTGTTATCCACCAATGAAACTGAAAATTGTGGAGGACCACCTGGACTACACTCCACAGCATGAGAGCGACTGAGCCCTGCACACCCCTCAGCCTTGTGGGAGTCTGTCTGAGTCCAGCCACCAGTCCTCAACCTGAAGACAGCCAGGAGACCTGGTAGGCCGAGCCCCAACCCTGTGGTCCCCCCAAAGCCTCATGCAGTCATGGGGCAGTCTTCTAGAGTTTGTGATTAACTCAGGATCCACTGGAATTATGGGTGTGAGTGCTGCTGGGATTATGGATGTGAGTGTTGCTGGGATTATGGGTGTGAGTGTTGCTGGGATTATGGGTGTGAGTGCTACATCCATCCTGGGGCGGATAGCCAGAGTGAAACGGATTTGCTTTCTGTAGTCATTTGTTGCTGCTACTCCTTCCATTAGCTTTTCCTGTTTTGCTGTTTTCCTCCACCATGAATTGCTGCCCTCTTCCATGTGCCAGTTTGCCTTGGAACCAACCGAGTATGGACTGAAAACCCCATTAACTATGAGCTAAATAAACCTCTCCTTTTTTCCTTAACTTTGGGTGTCGGGTATTTTGTCTCAGCAATGAGAGAAGATTAACTGAGACACCGCCATTGCCAGAGCTTAGCTGAGCCCCAGTTGCCCATCATCACCTGGAAAACTTCCAGGGGGCATCTGGTGGGCCTTGCCCCACCCTCCCCTCACTCCTACCTGAGCTCTGCTGAATGCAGGTGATTTGGCTTGTGTCTAGTTGTTCCCTCAAAGCCTCATGTAAGTCATGGGATAGACGTGGCTGCAGGAGCAGCGAGTGGCTTGAGGGGTGGGGCCAGGGGACCAGGGCGGGGCTCGAGGGGCTGGGCTAGAGAGGCGTGAACCCTTAAACTGGCAGCATGCACTCTGTTCCTCCACCAAGCCGGTGGTCTCTCTGAGGTGTGGAGCTGGTCATCCTAGACATCGGCCGTGCCCCAACCTCTCCTCCAGACCCTGTAGCGTGGGGCAGCAGTGTCTGTGATTGATTGAGGCTGCCTTGACAGAGAGGAGATGTCTGGAGAAGACACAGGCACTGACCCTCTCTCCTGAGCAAATAAGGCTCTAAGGTCTTGCTGCATAATTCTGGCTGTTTTAGACTATGAAACTTCCAGTAACTGTGAGCTAAATAAACCTTTCTTTCCTTCATTTTGAGTGTTGGGTATTTGTCCCAGCAACGAGAACAGAGTAACTAAGACACCAGGCCACAGTCATTGCCCAGGAAGACTGCCTCTGGAACCTGAAGCAAAGTGCCTGGAAGACTGCCACAGGGACCTGCGGGTGCTGTGTATGGACCTGCCCCATGCCGCCCCACCACTGACAGCACCTTGCAGAGCAGTGGTCCACCCACATCCCCACTGGGTCCTCCTTGAGCCACACTCGCCTCACCCACCAACAAGGTGGAAGCCACACTGAACCCCACACGGGCGGAGCCTTGGTGAGGCTGTCCTGCCCTCCCACTCTCCTGAGAGTCCTACTCAGCCACAGCCCTCACCCTACCATTGCTACAGAGGCAGGGAGAGCATCGGGGACTTCAAAAATGGCAAAATGAAGTAAAAAAGGCAAGCTGAAACCTCCAGCTTATCCAAAGCAAGTCCAGAGACAAGGTCATGGAAGAACTTGGAGTCACACACCGAAATTTCTGAGAGGATAACAAGTGAAGTAAAGAAGCAACTCCATGAGGCTACAGAGGAAATCAGGTCAGAAATAATTTCTCCGGTAAAAAAGGAAAGCGCCAGACCCTCCATTGCACAAAGATGAGGGGCTCTCTGCACACGCATATTCTGGTGGTGAAACTGGCATCAGTGAAGTCATTAGGAGGCAAAGTGGTAAAGCCTTGTTATTGATGTTACCTGATTACCTAGCAGTCATTTCCTATTAGTGCATCAGAAATGTCCCTCCAATCAACACTTATTTTTATCATGCTGTCAGCTCTCAGGGGAGGCTGCTCCATGAGGTGCCCACAGAGTCGGACTTTCCAAGACACAAGAGTCAGACATACTCATTCTTTCGTTGCAACTGTGAGAGGCCGACTACTTTCCACGGCCAACAGCACCCAGTGGTGGTGCAGTGAGCTTTAGACTGAAGGCCTCCTACCCTCAGTCGTCTTCACTCCACCCCTGTTATTCTTGAACACCCTCAGACACAGCGATGCTCGAGTAGCTCTTTCTTCAAGTGGGAGATGAATTGTGACCCAAAGCTCAAGCTTGCAAATGCGTCACTGTCCAGTGAAGAGCTGGTTAACCATGATGGTGCACTTAGTGTGTTGCAAAAGTAACTGGTCCACACCTTTAAAATCTTAAATTTAAACATTCTTATAATGAAGGAGAGTCTAACTTTCAGAAGAGCACCCATGCCTTGGATCTCTGACCAGCAACAGATGATGCAATTTATCTCTGATGCTGATTGGCTCTTAAACCCCGAGATTTCCCCAACTCAACATCAAAGAGATGAATTTCTTGGTTCTTATCATCGGGATGTAAGCAGACAGGGTACAACTTTCTCGCTAAGTGAGGCTGCTCTGCATTGCGCTGACCAGGCCTCTCCTCTTCTACAGCATGCTGTGTCTTTGCTTTCCTGGAGGCTCCTGCATGGCAGCTCTGACAGTGACACTGGCTCTGCTGAGTGCCCCTGTGGCTTTGGTCGGGGACACCCAAAGTAAGTGCACAGCATAGCTGATGAGCAAGTGTAGCTGGAAATAGGAAGGGAGTGCCGTGTCTCACTCTTCCAGGCTAACTTCCTTAAAACCTCTGATGCTTTCCTCAGTAGAGATCGCCTGTCTTCATCATCTGACCCTACAGTATCCCTGCCAGGATGAGCTGGAGGCCTGTCCTTCCAAGAAGACCTGTGCAGGGAGATTCTGTGGCACACTTTGCTTTTCAGACTTCTCCAATGAAAACGCCAGGCTGCACCACGTATGCTCAGAGGCTCGAGGGGATTTAGGAATAACGACGTTGTGTGTATTTCCCAAGATGGCCCTTCCCTTATTATGTTCATTTATGTCATAAGAGAAAATAGTTATTTTTGAAAAGGTAAATTACATTTAGAGAACTATTTTTTAAGAGCATATAATTCTGTCCTGTCCTCTTTTTAGGTCAAAAATGTTTATATGTTCAGCTTTCTCTAAAACTTTGGTGACGTGAGGAGGAATTTGCTATTTCTTCCTGAACAGCCTGTGCTTCCCCCTCGCCGGGAGCCCTGTGCTGATGCTCCCACCGCTGATGTGCCAGGACCCACCGAGGGGGACGCTTCACCACTTGTCCTGAGCCTCAGTGGCTACGGGTTAGTGTCTCTGATGAGGGGAGTGCTGCTGGGTGCTGTGCCGCCGCTCCCGCAGCTGAATTAGACGTCCTTTTTCCTGGAATGACCCCAGCGACGATGAAGCTCTGTAGCCCGCTCTTTGTTGCTTCAAGTGCAGGCTGGAAAACCTGAGACAGACGTTGTTTTATCTTCATTATTTTGCCTTGAACCACTCCGTACTATGATATTCTTCTGTATAACCTGCGTTCATTCTCTGAGTGGAGCCCACAAAAAGATTTGAGCAAGTTTGAACAAAATGTATGAAAACCTATATTTAAATTAAAATTTGGTCAAGCCATTAGAAATTCTAAGTGTTCTGAAGCATGCACGCTAGCAGCCATACAGAGAGTGTGTGAAGTTTTTTATCAGCTCTTGGGACTTAAAGCCAGTAAGCAAGTAAAAGGAACTCATTGATCTGCTGGACTGCTAAAATGAGCATCACGTTTTTCTCATGTGTGCCTGTTGCTTTCCTCAGATACCCAACGTGCATGTCCTCTGTTTCCATTTTCTCCCCATTCTTTCACCAGCACTGTCACTGCCATTTCTGAACATCCTTAAAGCATGCGCATGCCTTCACCTGTATACGGGAGCCATTAGGAAAGATAACGTGCAAGAACAGCTCCCTCTTTCTTTAATGCTCATTAGTGGATATGTACAGTTCATAACGCTTCGTTCCCTCTGCTGAGACGTACTTACATTCCATATTATAAAATTATTATTATAGGATCTAAACACATCTTAGTTTCTCTTTATTTCTTTTTCCTTTTTTCCCCCCGCTGGGAATCAAACTAAGGACTTTGCACTTCCAGGCAGGCCCTTGTGCCACTGAGCTGTCTCCCCAGCCTACTGTATCTTCTTCTCTTCCTTCGCTCCCCCAGCCACTCGCCTCTTGACCCTCTTGGATTTATTGTTTAGAATTTTGTACATGCTTGTAGTACATCGTTTTCATTCCTTGTGAAAAATTGGTATATGTACGAATCACACTCCAATTCTGTTTTTCACCCTCCAACCAGCCCCTCCACCCCCAGCTCCACGTCCTGATGTTCTTCCCCCTTTAGAAAGATGAATCTCCCTGCTTTTCATCAAGAAATATCTATTTCTATTATTATTATTATTATTATTATTATTATGTCTCTAATTTTTATTTTTATTTTGTGATTCTCATGTAACAGAAGCAGTGTGATATTTTAAGCTGCTGCGTCTGTTTAATTTCGCTTAACATTCTGGCACTAAGGTGCATCCACTCGCCTACAAAGGACACAGTTTGCCTTTCCTTAAGCCAGAATAATGCTTCGCTGGGCCGCAATACCAAGTTTTCTTAACCCGTTCAGATACTGATTAATAAACAGGACACTTTCAAGATCTAACCACTATGAAGCCTGCTGCTGTGAGCACAAGTGTGTGCAGTAGCCAGCCTGAAGGCTGACCTAGGAAGCAGGACAGGAAATGAGAGGGAGAGACAAATTTTTAAGCGAAGGGGGCTGAAGGGCTCCCTCCTCAAGAGAGCAGGAGCACTGAGAGTCTAGACTCTTCCTTTTTTTATTAGTAAAACAAGACAATATAGCTATCATGCAATCTAGGGGTAAAGTCAATCGAAATGATTAACAAGGAACATAAAATCCTTACACCCAGATACACAGCGGACCCTTCGTTTATGGTCTCAACTCATTTGTGCGGAGGCCGACTGGCACTGAAATTGGTTGTAAGTCAAAACTATTTTTGTCGTAAGAATTAATGGACATACCCATAATGCATTCCAATCCTCTCCAAATATCTCCTGACTAACCTTTTTATAATAAAACAGGGGTGCCTAATTAATCAGAAATGCCAATAATTTCCAAATGTATTCACTGTAACATTACTGATGTGCCTACTTGACCAGAAACAGCCTTTTCTTGTTGCACTCTCCACTCAAGCTGACACCTTTGGCTCGCAGGAGGGAGGGTGCGTGGAAAGCGGTCTCCCCTTGGAAGGACAGCGCCCTTCCATAGACCATCAGGAATCTGGCTCTCTGGTGTCCTTTCTTACCTTTGGACAGTTGGTAGCCCACTAGGATCTGCTTCTGGCTCACTAGCTCACAAATTTTCAGACTAAACGTTGGTCTAAGGTTCTCTATTTCTGCCTCTTCTTTTACACTACTCTGAATATGACATGACATCGCCAATAAGCAAGTGAGTTCAGCAGCTGGCCATTTCTCTGCTTGGAGGGGGGTCTTCTCTACAAATTTTCATAGTTCTGCCCATTTGCTCAGGATTTCCTTCATTTCAGAAGACAAAATTTGCTCCTCTAATTGCTGATTCTCCCCCTCCCTTCGGGAGGCCCCTCGGCTGCCAGTCCCTGTCGCTCAGCCAGAAGTTGCTGGACTTTCTCCGTAGACAAGGTCTTGAGCGTTCCTCCCCCACACGCTGAGCTCCTCGGCAGCACCAGTGTCTAACTGCACGCCTTTGGGCTCTGCTGTAGCGACGTCACCAGCCACAAAATCAATCGAAGGCCCCAGATTGCACTATATTGTTTTGAAATCACACTCCCTAAATTCAGTCAAGAGGGCTTCCAGAACTGCGTGTGGCTGGGATGACAGGATAAATATGTTCAAAGCGAGGAGGGGGAGGAGTTTTAGGGGGCTATGGCAGTGTGTCTTGTCCTGTAAGAAATGTTAAATATTTAACCAGTCTTTCAGCGACCTCTTGTGTGCAAATATTACACATATGTGTATATATGTAGTTGTGTTCATGGATAATAAGAGAATAGATATGACCCATAAGGTTTTTGAGATACATCTAATCCTAACTCTTACCCCATCATTCATTTAAAATGAATTTGAGAGCCCATTTTTTAAATTATGTGGCTTTCTGAGGTGTGTACATTGAAATATTGAGATATGGGGTTGATTGTGGCCTTGAAGGGGACGACTTAAGTCTCAGCAAGCCTGCTCAATATCTCCCAGTGCTTAAATTCCAAAGTCCTGGCCTGGACCACAAGGCTGGTTCCCAATGACATCAGGCCTAATTGTTATCCCTCCCACCTCAGTTCTGTGCTTCAATGCCCCTCTGTCTTCTAGGTTCTCGGTGAAGTTCACAAATCTCTTGAACCCTTTGCATATAGCATCACCTTTATCTTTCCCCCAAAGCATAGGCCTGGACCACACTGTGCTCGCGCTCACTCTAATTTGTCCTGTCCTGGCCCACTTCACAGTCATTCCTGAGTCCCTCCCTGACACCCTGCTGTCATTGCCATTTTCCTACTTTGCTCTGTGAAAAGACTTCCACACTTCTGCCATCTCCCATCCTGTACAGTTTTCCTGTTTGGCCTCTGTCCCTCCTGCTTCACCAGTGTAAACCCCCACCTGTCTACTTCTCTGCCCTGGTCTGCAGGGGCAGCGCAGGCCTGGCAGGGGTCAGCAGGAAGGAGCCTCTGCAGCCTGGAGGAGGGGTCCCCAGCAGGCCAGGGTGAAGCTCTCTGGGCTGAGGGGAGGGGAGTGATGTGGGCGGAGCCTCGGAGCAGGGGCGGCGGGGTTGAGGGCGAATCTTAGTCCAGACTCTGAGCCTGGGACTGGGCCAGCAAGGAGGTGCAGTTTTGGGAATCAGGTCGAAGAGGAGCAGTGTCCCTGTCCCATGGGTTTCCTGTATGAGGAGTTGAATGATGAATGTCGAGTGCTGGTGTGTGGGTGGTGGGTAGTGGCCTCCTGAGAGCAGGCCTGTGACTCGATCACTCTTGACCCACAGTGCGTTTCTTGCATCAAAAGAAGTTTGAGTGTCACCACTTCAATGGGACGGAGCGGGTGCGGTACCTGGAGAGACACATCTACAACCAGGAGGAGTTCCTACTCTTCGACAGTGACACTGGGAAGTACCGTGCAGTAACAGAGCTGGGGGTGGCACAGGCCGAGTACTGGAACAGCAAGAAGGACTTCCTGGAGGACGCGCAGGCTTCGGTGGACACATACTGCAGGTTCAACTACGGCATTTTGGAGAGGTTCATTGTGCACAAGACCGGTGAGTGTCTGTCTGGGCAGCCAGGAGAGGAAGGAGAGAGGGAGACAGAAGAAGAGAGGAATAAAAAGGGGAAAGTGAGAGAGGGAGAGACAGAGGAAGGAGGGAGGGAGGGGAGGGACAGGGGAGAGACAGAAGGGATGAAGTGGGGAAGGGAGAGAGAGGCAAGGAGACAGGAGAAACAGTGGGATAAAGGGAACTAAGGAGAGCTGAGCTGAAAAAGGCTCAAGTCAACACCTTCTGACATTGCCAGTCCTACCGATAACCCACTACTATTATGGACAACTGGATTATTGGAATATTTTGCAGAATTCACGCAACTACAATAAATTTAAATGACAATGGAATACCCATATCTGACCAAACTAAATAAAAAATGGAGATACAAATGAAGGACCATTATGTATCTGTATATTCAGAATAGTTAGAAAAGATATACAGCTACATTCTCTTAATTCAGTGAATAGGAAGATTTGTACTAACAGTGTTTGTGGACAGGATATCATGTCCGCATCTTGTACTATGAATAACCACTAAGAAGACAACAAAATACAATGTATTAATTATTGAAACTGTCCTATTCATCGGTTTTGAAACTGTCTCACTGCTACTTGTTTCTCAATAAAATTAGTTTTAAAAAAGAGAGAAGACAAAAGGATTAAAGGAGAGAGAGGGAAAAAGGGAAAGATGGAGAGAGAAGTGGGGAGAAGGGCAGCAAAGAAGGGAAGAAGAAAAAGACAAGGAGAGAAAGAAAGGGAGAGAAGGAAGGGGAGAGAGGAGGTAGAAAGGTTGATATAAAGGAGAAAGGGGACAGAGACAGGGTGACAGGGAAGAGAAACGGAGGGAGGGAAATAGAGGAGAGAGAGGCAGAGGCAAGAGAGGAGGGAAGGAGAGAAGCGGTTCTCCGTCCTGCACGCGTGAACTGAGAGCAAACGGAGGTGGTGAGAGTTCCTGTGAGAACCTACGGTCCTTGAGGGGGTGCGTGGCTTGGCCAGGGTACGACAGTGTGTGTGGGGGGACAATGGGGATGGGACCCTGTGTGTGTCCTCTGCCCACGAGGCTGACCCTAAACAGAGCAGAGTGGACTATGGACACAGGAGAGGCTCGGAGGAAGGGGAAGATGGAGAGGGGCAAGGAAGAGAAGGGGAGGAGACTGTGCCCAGCCTGATGGGGAAGGGAGCAGGGACGGGGAAAGGCTGAGACGCAGAGCACAGAGCACGACGCAGGAAACATCTTTGGTTGGGCGGAAGGTGCAGGAGGACGGGGTCTCAGCGGGAGGCCCTGTGGAGGCTGCTTCCACACTGCCCCTGCAAGTTATGACTTGCAGCCCTCGTCACGGTGAAGCGCAGGAGACACAAGTGTGCTGTGTGTGCACCGCATTTCGGGGAACAGAGGAGTCAGAATAAGGAGGCGGGAGGACAGGGACAGGGACAGGCACCTGGGCCCTTTGCTAAGGCCTCCTTTAGGCCTCAACCTCCTGCTGCTTCTGGCTGGTTAGTTTGCCTGCTTGGTGCACACCCCTTTAGGTTACGGAACAAATGGCTAAAGTGGCTTCTGATCCTAATTGTGTTACTTAACACACTGATGTGGCTGGTTGTGTACTCTAATAACCCTGAGGTGGTTGGGCATTGTTGCTTTCTGCAGTTGTAACTCAACCTGTGATTCCACATGGTGAGACTTTGAAAATAGTGACAGATTTAGTTCTCCCTTAGTGTGCTCTGTGGGGAGGCTGTTTCCTTGAATATTGAAATCTGAAAAAATATTCCACCATGTTATGTAAAATGGTGTGATATTTGTATGTAATTTATGTATATCCTCCTTTGTGTTTGAAATCATGTTTAAATTCCTTATAATACCAGATACTGAGCTGTCTACATAATTATTATATTGTACAGAGAACAATGACAAGAAAAAAGTATGTTTTGTACAACCATAGATTTTCAGTATTTTTGCTACACAGATGGATGAATTCTCCAATTGGTAACCCTCAGATATAGAGGCCCAACTGTACTTTAAACAATATGCTTTTAATTTTTCTTTTTTTTATAATTTATTTATTTATTTATTTTTTGTGTTTTGGGTTTTTTGCGGAGTAATTTTTTTTTAAATTAAAGAAAAAATCAAATAACAAGGACAAAGATAACAGCAAAGCAACATAAAACAAAAATGGTACAGTATGTCAAAACAAGACTAGAAAATTAACAGTGGTTGGAATGCTACACACTGTTAGCAAGTTTGTTGCTTGGATTACCAGAGTTAGGCATGCGGCACTGATTAAACAACTAAACATTAACTCTTCCTTTCAATAAGACATTAGAAACAATAGACATTTTTTTTTTTTTTACTTTAAGATTTTGACTTCAAAGACTTGTGAAATTTTTGCACACTTACTAGCAATTGCCACCACTCTAAAAGTTACCTATTTCTTTCTGGACTCTACTGCTCTCAAAGTGATCATATGGGCTCTTTCTGGAGAAATATTCTTAATCCCTCCTTGCTATTTTATTCAGGATATCCTTCATTTTCTGGTTTATATTTCATTAAGCATTTCACTTTGTAAAATATGATGCAGCATTGTTGGTAATGGTTCACTTGCAATCTCACATCTGTCATTTTCTGGTAAAATGTGCCCTTTTGGAGCAATACGTTTAGTGAGGCTGGCCTGGTGCAGGACTGGTACAGGCCTGAGGCACACCTATTAGTAAGTCCCAGACCCTGCTTTGACTACAAAGGTCTGTTCAGAAAGTGAGACAGATAAAGCCTGCTAACAGCATCTACGTGGGTTTGGAAAGGGAGAAAATTCCTCAGGTCAGGGAAAGAGGCAGATCTTTCTAAAAGATTGACTTCCCTTGCTATGTTTCCTTCGCTCAGGACTGCTGAGTTACCGGGACCCAGTTCTCAGCCTTTGGGAGTCACGTCTCTGTCCCCACTTCCCAGTGGGCAGCCCTTCTTGGCCCAGAAGCGTGACCCTGTGGTGAAAGCGTTCCCAGAATTCCCTGCTCCACCCCTTCCTTCTCCACTGCTCTCTCCTAGTTTTGTTGCTATGACTTTGATTCTCATATAGCAAACAGGAGAATAATAAACAAATATAATACCTTAATGGCTAAATTCTGGCCTATGCCTTATGTGTTCTAGTGGGTTTAATTCTGAGATAACTGAATTGGTCAATCAGTATCCCTATCCCATACAAGGGAGGCACAAGGAAACATAAAATCTTCTTCAGGAGAGGCCAGAGAGTGGGAGGGCCTGCAATTGACCAAATCAAACTGTCTCCCAAAATCACACTTTCACTTAACACTTCATTTGCTTTGGAAAGATTTGAAAACACTTTATTCAGCAATGGAAGCTCGTGTCAAGATATGAAGAATGGAATTCTTTTCCCCTCAAATCTCTGTGTTCCTCCTATGAGGATTAACTTACAGGCTACTGCCAGAGGTTCCATGGAGCCCCAGACAGATGGGAGGAAGCCAGGAAGGGCCTGAGTCTCTTGAGAGAGGGATACAGAGGCGACCAGGCACGAGATGCTCTGCCTTTCTGACTTGTTCTCTCTGCCTTTCCCCCCTAGTTCAGCCCAAGGTAACCGTGTACCCCACAAAGACCCAGCCCCTGCCCCACCACAACCTCCTGGTCTGCTCTGTGAGCGGCTTCTACCCAGGCCATGTTGAAGTCAGATGGTTCCGGAACGGCCAGGAGGAGGCGGCTGGGGTGGTGTCCACAGGCCTGATCCAGAATGGAGACTGGACCTTCCAGACCCTGGTCATGCTGGAAACTGTTCCTCAGAGCGGAGAGGTCTATGCCTGCCAGGTGGAGCACCCGAGCTGGAGCAGCCCTGTCACCGTGGAGTGGAGTGAGTGGGGAACCCCTACCTCAGACATTCCCCTTCCACCCATAAGGGCTCTTCCCTTATTCCTAAGGATGAATTTTCTCCTTGCTGTACAGTATTTGTATTTATTCCATTTTCTTCTGTCCTTCAGAAATATTTATGCGGGCAGAACTGGGAGAATTTCTACACACACGTATGCACCCTTGATAGCTTTCTCCATGCCTGTCATGGAGACAAGAAGTGTCCCTGTTTTGAACGTTCTCGCGCTATCACAGGTCATAGTCATGCCTTGGCCTGATCTCCACACCCTGCCTCTGGCTCACTCTGTGTTTCTGAGGTCATCGCTCTGTGCTGCTCACTGAGTCTGGGAGGAGGAGGAGACCCTGCAGTGTCTTCCTGATGGCAGGGAAGTCCACTCTCAAGTCTGCCTGTTATGAGCTCCGTCATCCCAGATGGCTAGTCAGCCTCACTGAGCTCCAGACGCTGCAATCTGGGGACACCGCAGGGCTGGGGGATTTCAGTGAATTCAGTGCATGAGCCTCACACTGACTCACTGTGATCCTTCAATCATTTGTCCCAATAATGACCATTTCTAGCTTTTCAGTGCAGGCATCATTTCTCTAGTCTTAATGTTCTCAGTGAGAAAACTTGATTTGGAGTTCAAAACAATCCCTAAGCCTGGCGTCTTTCCTCAGGGGCCCAGTCAGGATCTGCACAGAGCAAGACGCTGAGTGGAGTCGGGGGCTTTGTGCTGGGGCTGCTCTTCCTCGGGTCCGGGCTGTTCGTCTACTCCAGGAACCAGAAGGGTGAGAGGCCTCCTGCTGGCTAAGACTACGCATCCTTTTCTGAGGGAAGAAATAGTGTCTCACTCAGGATCGTTCTCAATGTTGGTATCTCTATATGAAACCATTCTTTCCTCAGGATGCCTCACATTTTCTGAGCCTTCTGAAATCAATTGTTGATGGGCCTTTTGTGGAAACCAAATAGCTATGGCCAGCCTAGGACAGAGAAAAGTTAAGGAGCTTCCAAACAGTGAATGGAGATCAATAGTTAGGTAACAATGAGCCATTGAACTTGATATTTATGAAGGAGATCCTTCCTCAGTCAAATTCTTTCAGTGTGTGCTCCCCTCTTTGCCATGGCTGGCAGGGCCTCCACTGTCAGAGAAGTCTCAGGTGGCAGATCTGACCCTGGGGACACTGTTTTGGGGAGAGGTTTTCCTTCTTGACTTTCAAAGCTCTATTTCTCCTCTTTTTCAGGACACTCTGGAGTTCAACCATCAGGTAAGGTCCTTGAATCTTCTCTCACAGACAGATTTGCTCTCCCTACCTGGGGTCGTAGATGTGAGGAGACACGAAAGAGAGACACTGTGAAAACATTAGGTGCAGATTTCTGGTCAGGCAGTTTACAGTATGGCTACCGTGCTCTCCTTAATAAAACCCTGCACTCTGCAGTAGCATTGGCTCAGGAAGACTGAGAGTGTTTCACTTTGCCTATTGAAATACTACACTGAAAGGACCTGAGAGGGGAGAGAAGCTTGATTCAGAGCGAGGTCTGGAAACTGCTGTCCTCTGTCCCTGCAGGACTCCTGAGCTAAGGAGGTGGTGACATCCCTGTAGGAAGGACCTGTGTCGCTGCTTCTCCAGATCTTCTCCACGTTGTGACAGGATCCTGCTTGTTTCTTATTGTCCTACAGAGCGAGGCTCTCCTGGTACTCAAGACCATACAGAACGGGGTCTCCCTCATGGCTGCCTCAGCGCCTGGGCCACACTTGGCAGCCCCAGCCAACTCCAGGGCCTTCCCTTCCCTCCCTGCTGGCCTCTCTGCTCAGCATACACCTCCTCTGTGCCTCTGCACTGACAGTGAAGCCCTGCCTTGTTACTTTTCTTCTCAAATAAACATGGAATGGCAAATCATCTACTTCCTACAGTTTTGAAAACAAAAAATAACAGTATTTTTTCTTCCTTCATACAAATATCTATCATCTATTTTGTTTCTTGTGTATTCAAGGAAGGGAGAGAGTATAAGGAAGGAATGAAAAAGGGGAAAAAAGATACTAGAAGGAAAAATATGGAAGAAAATTATCTGTAAATAGGGAATGGAAGAAAGGTGTATGTAGGGGTGGAAAATGGGGTTAAAAAAGAAGAGTCAAGAAATATTATGTAACGGTGCCCGCACGTATTGCGGGAGCCATGGCGGGCAGGCGGGGTGCGCTCACAGTGTTGGAGGGTGTGGGCCGCGCAGGGAAGGGTACGCAAAGCCGCCAGTTGGTGTCCGCCCCGGGTGCCGCTGGCCACTGCGCTCAGCTGCTGAGCTTTCCTGAAAGATCAACGGAAACTGACAAACTTCTCAGTTTCTACTTGGAAAAGAAAAGTGAATTGGAGGCTCACTCAGCGCATCTGCTTTTTTCTGCCAGCTGCTGGGAACAAGTGCCATTAATTGAGGAGAAGTTGGGCCAAGGTGTGACCCTGTTGTGGACAGATACGCGTGTTTGGATGTTGCCTTCACAAATGCCAGCGAGAATGTTTCCCTAGATTGGTGCAAGCAGCCGGATGGGGGGCTGCCGAAGCCTGATCCGATCCTGTTCCTCCAGCTACAACTGGCAGATGCCCCCACATGGGGAGAGTTTGGCCGTGAGCGGTACCAGGAGGAGACCCTCGAGGAGCGGGCCCTGTGCAGCTTCCAGCAGCTCCTGAGGGACCCGACTTTGAACTGGAAGGTGGTCGACGCTTCCAGAAGCATCGAGGATGACTATGAGGAAATCTGCTCACTGTCTGAGGCTGCCATCCTTGGGGCAGCGCGGAGGCCCCGGGGGAGCTGTGTCAGTGGACCTGGCACCACCACGACCCCTGCACCGGGCCCTTTGAACACTCGGTGGCATTCCAATTTTGGTTCTCAGAGCTGTCCTGCACTAGAGACCCGCAGGGCCCCTCTGCAGCTTGAGGCTGGGCTGCACCAGACATACGTGGCGGAGTTCTGGCTGTGTGGGCTCCAGGAAGTATCAGGGAATTGTCTTCTGACTTGCTACTTATTTTAGTAGTAAAAAAACTGAGCAAGTCTGTAATAGAAATTACTTTTTTTAAAGTCCTGGTGTGAACCCAGAGCCTTGTACGTGCTACGGAAGTGCTTTACCACTGAGCTACTGCCCAGCTTTTAAATTTGTGAGATAGGGTCTCACTGACTTGCCTAGGCTAGCATGGAACTTCCAGTCTTCTTGCCTTGGCCTTCTAAGTAGTTGAAGTCACAAGCATGGGCCACTGGGCCCAGCTTCTGAATCTGTTACAAGCCCCAATAAAATTTTACTTGCAAAAAAGGAGAAAGAAATATTATGTACAGTTACAAATTCCCTGTGATGAATGTGGCTATTCTGTATTTCAACTGCATTCCGTTAAAATTAGAAACAGAGGGCCAGAGAGATAGCTCAACTGTCTAATCACCTTCCTGGCAAGTGCAAGGACCTGGGTTTGATCCCTGGTACCTCATGCCATGTTGGCCCTGCCCCCGGTGCTCTGAGCAGGCCACTGAGACCAGGTGTGGTGGCACGTGCCTGTAATCCCAGCTCTGGGGAGGCTAAAAACAGGAGAATCACTAGGCGTCTGAGCTGCATAGTGAGAACCTGTACCTAATATGTAACAATAAAAAAAGCAACAGGACAGGAGGACAACCTCACAATATATTGCCCATTTTTTTCTTTTAACAGAGTACAAAGAAGTTCTAAATAGAAAAAAATTGCAAGCAGTGCAGAATTTCACTTAACAAAGAAGTAGGAATTCCACAGTATGTGTAGTAATGCAGTGTTGCCTTCCGACCCGTTATTAGGGTGCCAGATTATGAGTACAGGATTGGAAGAAGAAAGACAACAAAAAGTTAAGAAGAGGGCTGGGGAGATAGCTCAGTGGCGTCAGTGCCTGCCTGGCAAGCACAAGATCATGAGTTCAATCCCCAGTACCAAAAAAAAAAAAAAAAAAAAAAGTTAAGAGAAAAAGTACAAACATTTGAAAACAAGAGACAAAACAAATTAAGTATTATCTGTTCCTTTTCATAGACCAGCAAAAATCCACAGTACAGCTGACCACTTTGCCCTGCTTACACACTTTTCCCCAGTGTGTGGGTTATCTTTTTACCCTTTTGGAGATTTCCTTTGAAGTGCAGAAACTTTTCAAAAAAGATGAGATTCAAGTTGTTGGTTCTTTCAAACATTTCCTATGCAGCTTGGTTTGTATTCATGAACTCTCTACCTACCCCTATACTTAAGATTTCTACCTACATTTTCCTTCAGAAGATTTAATGTTACTGTTTTAACATTTAAATAATTGACCCATTTTACTGCAGTTGTCTGCATGGTGATAGGCGCGGCTCTAGTGTTAGCCTTCAGCATGTGGAAAGCCAGTTTTTCCAGCGTCAATGATTAAAGAGGCTATCTTTCTTCCAGAGAACATATGGCTCCTTTATCAAAGATCAGGTGGCTGGGTGGGTGTGTAGCTGTGTCTGGATCTTCCAGTCTGTTCCGCTGATCCTCAGGTCTGTCTCTATGCCAGCTCCATGCTCACTTTATCTCAGTATCTTTTTTTTTTTTTTCAGAAAAAGAATTCTTTATTAGGGATTCAGATTACACTAATGAAAGTAAACAATGTTAAAGCCATATATATACATATACATACACACACTTATATATACATTATTGTATACTTTCAGTGCAGGATTCTTGTATTAAGAAAGGTTAATGGGCTGGTACTTTTTTAATGATTTTATTGAGAAACAAGTAGCAATGAGACAGTTTCAAAACCGATTAGTAAGACAGTTTCAATAATTAATACATTGCATATGGCTGTCTTAGTGGTTATTCATTGTACAAGATGCAGACATGATATCATGTCCACAAACACTCTTAGAAGAAATCTTTCTATCCATTGAATTAAGAGAATATAGCTGTATATCTGTACTAACTATCTTGTATATACAGACACAAAATACAGATATCATTTGTATCCCCTTTTTTGTTCAGTTTTGTCAGAGAAGGGTATTCCATTGTCATTTAAATATTATAGGTGCATGAATTCAGCAAAATATTCCAATATAGTCCAGTAGTCCATAATAGTAGTAGGTTTTCTGTAAGACTGGCAATGTCAGAAGTTGTTGACTTGAGCCTTTTACAGCTCAGCATATTAATATGGCTTTACTTTTTATAGTTCATCTTTATACTTTTCTGCTGGAATGTTAAGACCAAGATAAAGCAAGACCTCCATAACAAAAAATGTAACTTTTGTATCTCATACGTTCAGTCAAATCTCTTCAGGATTTATCCTGAAACCCTGTACCGCACTTTGTAGATCCTTTGTCAGTATCAGCCATGTGGATGAGTGTGACTCATTTCTCTCCATGTGACTCGCCTTAGGCACACTCTACATCATCGATCACTTTCCTCTTTGGCCCCATAATCTCCTTGATCAGAAAATTTGGGACACTACTGAGTTAC
>NW_004524581.1:31906730-31928561 GCF_000260255.1 Octodon degus
CAAAATGTTGGCTGTCCTTGAAGCCCTTCTTTTTTTTCTGAAAAAAAAATTAGCATATTTTATTTTATTTTTAAAAATTTTTAGCATATTTTTTGTTTTATTTCTTTTTTCCATAATTTTATTGAGAAATAAATACAATGAGACAGTTTCAAATCAAATTGGTAGAAGAGTTTCAATAATTAACACATTGCATACCACCTTCCTAGTGGTTGTTTGTTGTACAAGATGCAGAAATGATAGCCAATTTATAAACACAATTAGAACAAATCCCTCTATTCCTTGAATTAAGAGAATGTAGCTATATATCTATCCTAACTATTTTAAATACACAGATACAAAATGGACATTCGTCTATATCCTCTTTTTTGTTGATTTCCATCATTTAAATATTATAGGTGTGTGAACTCAGCAAAATATTCCAAAATAGTCCAGTAGTCCATAATAGTATTGGGTCTTCCTCTTGACTGGCAATGTCAGAAGTTGTTGACCTGAGTCCCCTACAGCCCAACATTACAACATGGCTTTATTGCTTGTACTTCGTTTTTATACTTTCCTGCTGGATGGTTAAGACCAAGATAAAGCAAGACCTATGCAACAAGAGTTGTAGCTTTTGGATCTGATAAGGTCAATGATAAGGTCCCCTCAGGCTTTATCCTGAGATCCTGTACCTCGAATTGTAGAATAGTGTCAGCCATGTGGATGAGTCACAGCCATTGTTTGGCCAGTGTGCTCTCTGTGAAAGTCTGAGAGAATGTTTTTTTCCATGTGACTCTCCTTAAGCACACTTTACATCATCGATCACTTTCCTCTTTTATGGGGCCTTCTTTTTCTCTAATTTTTGGCCTGCAAACTTAGTTTGTTAACCCTCCAGCAGAGAAGCTTATTATTATTAGCCTACAACAGAGGCAGTTGAGCTTAACCTCACTATCTGTCTGAATATCAAACATCTTAGGCATCACATGGAACAGGTATTTTCCATCAAGTATTGATATGTTAAACTTTAAGTCCCTACAGAATATGAAGAAAAAAATTTAAAAATGAAAAACCATTTTAAAAGATATGAATAAACAATTATATGTTTTTACACAGAAGTTTAGAGATCTAAGCATATACAGCATTGTAGCAGGACAGTCCTGTGACATTTTTTTTTCTTGTCTCTTGTTTTCATTTATTACCCTTTTTTTAAACAAACATTTACTGAGACAGTATGGCAGTAATTGGTATTTCACGACAAATAGTACGTATTTGAAATATCACAGTATCTTTATAGGATAATTTCAGGTCAGGAGTTGTGATTCTCCTGCCTTTCCTTTGTTTTCCAGGATTGCATTTATTACTCGGGGTCTCTTCTGGTTCCAAATGAATCCAAGGAAAGTTTTCTCTAGCTCTGTGAGGTATAATAATGGTATTTTAATCAGGATTGCATTGAATTTGTATAACAATTTTGGGAATATGGCCATTTTCACAATGTTGGTTCTTCATATCCAGGAGCATAAAATATCTTTCCATTTTCTCAAATCCTCTTCAATCTCTTTTCCCACAGTACAATAATTTTAACTGTATCAATATTTTACTTCCTTTGTGAGATTGATTCCTAAGTAATTCATTTTGGGGGGATGTTATTGTGAAAGGTGTAGTTTCCATAATTTCTCTCTCAGTGTTCATCTTTATGTACAAAAATGCTCCTGATTTTGGGGTTGACTTTGTATCCTGCTGCACTGCTGAATTTGGTGATTAAACTTACCAGACTCTTGGTGGAGTTTTTGGGGTCCTTTGTGTAGAGTATCATCTCATCTGCAAATAATAATTTCACTTCTTTTCCAATCCTTATTCTTTTTATTTCTCTCTTTTCTAATTGCTCTGGCTAATGTTTCCAGAACTATATTGAGTAGGAGTGGAAAAGTGGACATCCTTGTCTTGTTCCTGATTTTAAAGTGAAGACCTTCAGTTTTTGCCCATTTAGTCTGATGCTGGCTGCTGGTTTCTCATCGATGGCTTTCATCAAGTTGGGATATACATCATCTACTCCAATTCACTGTAGGGTTTTTATTATGAGTGAATGTTGCACTTTGTCAAAAGCTTTTTCTGCATCTATTGAAATGATCATGTGGTTTTTGTTCTGGGCTCTGTTGATGTGGTGTATCACATTTGTGTATGTTGGACCATTTCTGCATTCCAGAGATGAGTCCCACTTGGTTGTGATGTATAATCTTCTTGATGGTTTGCTCTATTCTGTTTGTTAGTATTTTATTGAGGATTTTTGCATCTATACTTATTAGAGAAACTGGCCTCTACTCTTTTTAGTTGGATCTTTCTCTGGTTTTGGAGTCAGAGTAAATTTGCCTCCAGGAATGAGTTCAGGACAATTACTTCCTTTCCAATTTCATTGAAGAGTTTGAGAAAAGTTGACACTAAATCCTCTCCACATTTCTTGTAGAATTATGCTGTGAATTCCTCAGTACCTGGGCTTTTCTTTGTTCATAGGTTATTTTTATTACTTTTTCAATTTCTTTTCTGTTACTGGGTTATTCAGAGTTTGTGTCTTCCTGACTTAGGTTTGGTATTTCATATGAAACTAAGAAAATGTCATATACTTTGTACTATCCATCCATGAGAGTAAAGATTTTGGAAGTTGTTATTGGTGATCTTTCTGAATATCGATCTCCCCCTTTTCTTTCCTTATTGCATAAATTTATGTTTTTTCTTTCCTTTTTTAATGAGGTTGGCTAGGAGTTTATCTAATTTATTTATTGTTGCAAAGAATCAACTCTTTGATTCATTTATTCTTTGTATTGTTTTCTTTGTCTCAATTGCATTAATTTCTTCTCTAATCTTTATAATTTCCTGCCTTCTTTGGATTTTGGGCTTGACTTGTTCTTCTTTTTCTAGGCGCTTGGTGTTCAGCTTAAGATCATTTATTTGGGACTGTTCTGTACAGGGTCTCACTATGCAACGGCTAGGTCTTGCAATGATCCTCCTGTTTTAGCCACCCCAGTGCTGGGATTACAGGCATGCGCTACCATGCCCAGACTTACTTGCTGGCTCAGCGAGCCTCAAGGCTGGGGCAGGCATGACATGCGGGACCAAGAACTGAGTGCTGGGCCCTACGCTTTCCAAAGCAGGTGCTTACTCTGGTGAGCTATCTCACCAGCCCTCCTATTCCATGCTTTAGTATTATTGCTGGCTCGTGTTCATGCCGTATAATGTACATTTTATTTAGGTTATTGGGTTGTTGAACATGGCACACTAATTTTCCTCACTTCCCTTTGGCTCTCCCAATTCCTTCACTGTCAGAGAGATTTACACCTTTCTTTCCTGCTCTTCATCCTTTATTATAAACTTAACTAATACGTTGCTTTACTCAAATGAGAGATACCATAGCATTTTTCAGCTTCTGTATTGGATTTATTTCCCTGAAATTATATTTTTCAGGTGCATGCAGTTTCCTAATGTCTTAAATTTACTCTTCTTTGGTTGCGCATTGGTTCCTGCACCATTTCCCAGCCCAGTGAGAAAGCCGGGGACCTGCCAGAAACTGCCCTGCTGTCTGGCTGCACACCCGGGGCCATGCTCTGTGCCCCGCCCAGAGAGGAAGGCTGTGACCTGCTGGAGTCCCACCTGCCCCTTAACACGCACCAAGGCCTGCCCTGCCCCAGCCCAGGAGGCAGCCAGGACCCACAGGAAAACGTTCAGTTTGCCTACAGGTGACGCATTTTCTGCACACATTCATCCACGGATGTGTGCTAAGACTGATCCTGTAACTTGACAGTTATGAACTCCACCTGCTATTTGTATAAATACATTTTGTTGTGTTTTGTTTTGTGTTTCATTTAGTTTTCTTGGATCTTGCTAAGTATGGAATTGCCAAGTATAATGAGAAATAGTTAACTGTCTAGGTAAGAAGTCGTTGTTCTCCAAAGAATATTTAATGCTGTACACTCTCATTAGAAAACACATCATGGTATAGAAAAACCTGCTCTACACAAAATATTTACAATAGTGATCATAGTATTAGACACAATTTATGTCAATGTCATACTTACTTCTATAGTTTCCATATTTTACCTTAGAGAGTGATTTGGTGAAAGAAATGACTTTGGAATACATTTTGCTAACAATTTCAAACTATCTTAAATAATTCTCTGATGCTTAGGGTTCTTTATGGCCACGATTGTAGCAGTGTATTTAATCAACAATGAATAATGCAAGGGCCTGAGTTCAATACCCGGTTCCGCAAAAAATAAATAAATAAATAAAATGGAAAAAAAAAAAACAATGAATGAAGAAATACCAAAAGTTTTTATTAAAATAATACATGCTGTGTTACAGCATTTTATCAAGTTGGACTCTTATTGTTATATATATTTTTTCCAAAAGCTATTTGGGAAATATATTTCCCTTATAAAATTATGTATCAGAATATTTATTTACAAAAATGAGTAACACTTTGTCAAAAGAATGCAATGGGGAAAGAGGCTTTAGAGGCAGAGCGAGGGAGGCGGGTGGCAAGTGCTCCCAAGTGCTGGGATTACAGGCGTGTGCTGCCACGGCAGGCTTAGAGCAATTTAGAACAAGAGTAAAATGTCTGCTATTATTTGATGTACTTTAATGATTTGGCTGCAGTGTGGCTATTACCCTGACGCTAGAACTATCGAGGCACGTAGCGAACGACTGCTTACCAGAGCTGCAGTGCAGTGTGAGTCGATGGAGGCACCCGTTTGTGGAACGAGCCATTCTGAATCTACACTTGGCATCCACATCAACACAAGGCGCAATAATTACTTTACATTAAGTTACATTTCAAAAAGTATGTTCTTATAATGGGATGCAATCAATATTTTTTAAAGCCTGCTCTATTTCTTGATCATTCTGTAACATATTTGTAGAAAAGTGTTATATCTTTGCTAACTTAAATAAAACACAGAGTGATAAAAAAGGATGTATTGCTATTAAGATGTGGAAATCATAGTGGGATCCAGAATTACAACTGTGAATGAAAACTTTCCTTCTTTCTTTTCTCAATTTTTTTCTCTCTCCCTCCACCCTGTTCCTCTTCCTCCTCCTCCTCTTTGTCCTCTTCCTTCTCTTCTTCTTCTGTTCTTCTTTTTTTTTTTTTTCCTCTTCAAAGTACTGTTTTGAACCCAGGTTGTTAGTAGTAAGCTGAATTCCCAGAATTTTAAATTTTGTTGTCTTTTTGAGACAGGGCCTCATCGTTAAACTGCCCAGCCTGAGCAGTCGCCGGGCTATTGTTCCAGAGTGGAATCCTTTTCTGATATTTTAAATGTATTTTTATCTTAGCAGTTACTCAGCCATGCTGTTGGGTTAAATCCCTCTGTGAAGAAACATCAAAGACCACATAGATGGACACTCCCTGCGTGTGAGTGTTCTGGCTCTAGCACTAAAATCAGTAAAAGCACCAGGAGACAAACTTATAAAACCTTTTTCTTAAAGTTAACTGATTCACTAAGATTCAGGTTCTGTTAGTGTATCAGAAACGCCCCTCGAGGGCCGGCCAAGTATCTCAGCAGAGTAAAGTGTCTGCAAGCAGGCGCGGGGGCCGGGGGTTCGAGCCCCAGGCCTGCCATGCCGGCCCCGACCCCGAGCCATGCTGAGATGACAATTGAGACTGGGCGTGGTGGTGCAGGCCTGTAATCCCGGCTCTTGGAAGGCTGTGAACGGGCGGATCACTACGAGTCTGATCTACTAGTAAGACGCTGAACACCCTGTGGACCCTTCCCTAAAAAATACAGAAAGAGAGAAGAAATGTCCCTCATTCGGCACCTTTATTTCTGTCATTTTATCGCTTACCAGGGGATACGGCTCCTTGAGGTGCCCAGCGAGGCACACTTTCCAGGGCACAAGTACCTGAACGATCCCAGCGCCTTCACTGCGACTGTGAGGGGCTGAACGCTCCCCCACGGCCAAGAGCCCTGCACTGTGGCGCAGCGAGGGTCACACGGAACGCCTGCAGCTTTCGGTCACCTTCACTCTGCTTACTCTGGAACACCTTCAGACATCGGGACGTTCAGCTAGCTCTGCCTTCAAGGGCAGGGGGGATGGGGCCACAAAGTGCGACCTTCTGGGTGCACTACTGTCCGGCACAGACAGAGCTGGTTCACCATCGTGATCCAATGAAAGTATTTCAGAAGTGATTGGGCCAGACCTTTACCACAGCACTCAGGAGATTTCTGCAGGCAGAGTACCATGAATTTGAGATCAGCCTGGGACATATAGGACCTCAAAGCCAGCCAGAACTACATATTGAGACCCTGTCTCACCTGTACCCCACCAAAAGCAAGAAAGAAAAACTTTAATTGAAACAATCTTTTGTTGTTGTTGTTGTTGTTTTTGGAAACAATCCTTGTAATTAAGAAATTTCCGTTTCAAAAGAAGGTCTGCATATTCGCTCTCTGACCAGCAACTGATGATGCAGTTCATCTCTGATGCTGATTGGTTCTTCAACACTGCGCTTGTTTCAATGCAACATGAGACACAGGAATTCCTCAGTTCTTACCATTTGGGTGTAAGCAGACAGGAGAGACGTTTCTCACTAAGCGAGGCTCATCTGCTTCACTCTGACGCAGTCCTGTCTTGTCTCCAGGATGCAGCGCCTGTGGCTCCCCGGAGGCTCCTGCGTGGCAGCCCTGACAGTGACCCTGATGGTGCTGAGTCCTCCCCTGACTTCGACCAGGGACACGCGACGTGAGTGCGCAGCTTAGCTGGTGAGGTGCCGAGGCTGGAGATAGGGAGGAGCGAGCTGTCTCCTTTTTCCAGGCCGTCTTTCTTAAACATCTGTGACATTTTCTTTGGCGAGTTTCTATCTGCATCACACGGGTTCTTTTCCACCAGAAGGAGCCTGTGTGTCTCCTTCTGATGAGGCCTGTGTGCAAAGACCCTGCACGGAAGCCCTTTCTTTTAAAGTCTTCTCCTGGGGCCAGGGAGATGGCTCAGTGGAATAAGCGCTTCCCTGGCAAGCGCAAGGACCTGAGTTCAATCCCCGGTTCTGGAAAAAAATAAATAAATAAAATAAAGCCCTCTCCAGTAAAACTCCAGTCTCCAGTCACGTTTTCTCATGGCCTGAGAGAAGGTAGAAATGACAATGCGAAGCTAGTGACTTCAGAATATCGTACTTCTCTATATTGGGCTGCTTTATGTAGAAGAGGGAGGGATTTCTCTTTAAAAATAGAAGTTCAAATCTATAATTCTGTTCTGTTTTATGAACATCATTCTGTTTTCTTTTTTAGTAAAAAAGTCAAATTTTCAACTTGGTCAGGGGGCTGCTCCTGTAAGCGCGGGGATGCCCCGAGCCCCGACCCCCACAGTCTTCTCTGTGCGCTCTGCACTCCAGGGGCTGCGCCCGTCTCTGTGTTGGAAGCTTAAAATGAGGGCTGGGCTCAGTGCCCGTTCTTTCTCCTCTTTGTAACACCCTGCAGTGGCGTCAGAGGCTCTTTGTACTTGAAATGCCCCGTGCTCAGCATTCCCTGTGTTGAGCATCTGGAGCGCGTTTGGCCCCTTCGAGCACAGGTCTGGGCCCCTGTCATAGGTCAGTGTTCATTTTACTAGTATGTTTGGAAACTTCCAGTACTATCAGCTTCTCCTCACGACCTGCAGGCTCTGACTTAAGCCCTCAAAATTGGTCTGAACTGGCTTGAATGAAATGTATGGGAATATATATTTAAATAATCATCAAACTGTTAGCATCTTTTTGTGCTTCCAAGTCTATGCAATTGCAAGAGTACAGAGAGAATGTGAAGACGGATACCATTTTACGGACTTAGCGCCAAAGAGCAAGGAAAGGAAACTCGTTGGCCCAGTGGGGTCTCCACCCAAATTTCATAGGTTGTTTCCATTGTGCTTTCTCTTTTTCTTCACAAGGCATCGTGAGGTCCAGCCTCCTCCCCGTCCTTCCATTCCTTTCACCAGCGATGCCTTTGCCTTTCCTGAAAGTCTTTCATTTTCCCCCAGAGCTCATGCTCTATAAGAGATCCACTAAAGACAGTAAAATGTAACAAAAGTGTCCCTCTTGCTCTTCAGATGGCCTCTCTGTACACTTGTGAACACCTGTAATAAGACGAACTTGCAAAGAGGAAGTTTGTCACAGGAAGTGGGAAAGATGTGCTGCGTCATCAGAACAAAACGGGGGCGCGTGAGTCCCTTTCTCCTCTCTACATCTTTCCAGTGATAAATTTAACAGAATACTAGTTGTTTCCTTTAGGTCACAGATAATTTCCTGGTTAACGTTTATATTGTGGAGTTTGTTGTAGAATCAGAGGGTTTCATGTGACTAAGACATAAAAGGTCTCTACGCACAGGGCTCTCCCAGTGTCCAGGAAGAAAGACAGTCATGCAAGAAATATTTAAAAGCATAAAATTTCAGGAGCAGAATTTCTCTGTTGAAGAGATATTAGGGTGATGGACCCGAGAGAAAGAATTCACCAAACTTCATACTGTGTGTAAAGGACTCTCTCTGAGTAAGGGGCGTGTTGACAAGACTACAGTAAAGAGAATAAGCCAATCATAGGAGGACATACGACATGCATGTTTCCTGGCCACAAATACAGGGCAGGATGAAGTGCAGGAAGATCTGTGATGTGTGGGGACAGAAAGAACGCAAGTGGCTGAAGTGCAGGGAACGGGCAGTGAGGCTGGGGTTGCCGAAGGTGAGGGCAGTTGCAGAAAAGATCACCACATCATTAAGTGAGGCCATGACAGTCAGGGTAAGACATGGGACTCTGTCTAGATACGAAAATCTTCAGCACTGCAAGGAAAGCCAATGTATAATCAGTTTTATAAAATAATTGCAGCTTCTCTGTGGAGATTGGATTGTGATTTACTACAGGGCCAAAGAGAATATTTAGGAACATTAAATTGATAATATGTATGTAGTATATCTATTTTGTGATCAGGATTAGAAAGTCATTCCTATTACAATTATCAATAAATCTATGAGAAATATGCAATGATTAAGTCCAAATTACTATTTTTATATTTTAACCATAAGTTCTAGTTTAACTTTTACCATCAATGTGTGCTATGGTTTGTGCCTAGTTGTCCCCCAAAGCCTAATACAGTCATGGGGTGGAATCTAGAGTTTGTGATTAATTCATGATCCCGTGCTGGGATTATGAGTCTGAGTATTGCTCGGATTATGGTGTAAGTGCTCCTGGGATTATGGGTGTGAGTGTTACACCTGGCCTGGGGAGAACAGCCTGAATGCAGCACAAGGGAGACCGACTTGCTCTCTGTAGCTTTTCTGGCTGTTACTCCTCCCATTTGCTCTCTTGTTTTTTGCGACCACCATGAACAGCTGCCCTCTGCCACATGCCACTCTGCCATGGAGCAAGCTGAGTATGAACTGAAACTTCCACTTACTGTGAGCTAAACAAACCTTCTCTTCCCTGATTTTGAGTGTTGAGTATTTGTCCCAGCAACAAGAGAAGAGTAACTGAGAAAATATGAAAGTGAACTGTGTAAATAATTATACCAGCATATTTTAATTTTTTTTTAAATTTGTATGTGTGCTACAGCATCTCACTATGCAGCTCAGACTCATAGTGATCCTCCTGTTTCAGCCTCCCTAGCACTGAGAAGAAACCATAGAATCCTCCAGCTTTGCATCTTGGTGATAACCACCTTTTTGCCCACCAGATGATTCTGGCTTGCATTCCAAATCCTATCTAGTAAAGTCCTGGAAACAGCAGTTGGTTGAGCACCTGGCTCCAGGCCTTGAGGATACCTGGACTATTTCTTTATATATCTATATCTATATCTATATCTATATCTATATCTATATCTGTATCTGTATCTGTATCTGTATCTGTATCTGTATCTATATCTATATCTATATTGATATCAATATCTATATTGGACCTCCAGTCCTAGCTTTTTAAAGAATCTCCACACTGATTTCCGTAGTGATGTTACCAGTCTGCACTCCCACCAACAGTGGAGAAGGGCTCCTTCTCATCCACAGCCCCTCCAGCGTTTGTTACTAGATGACTTCTTGATGTTACCCATGCTTCTGGGGCAGGATGGAATCTGTGTTGTTTTGATTTGCATTTCTCAAATGACCAATGATGCTGAATTTTTTTAAGTGAAATTTAGATATAAGGATGAAAGTCCATTGGTGGTAGAAGTGGACATAATAGGAAAGCACAAGAGCGATTCAGCTTTCTTGTGATTCTCAAATCTTGGCTCTTAACTCCACCAGTGAATATTGGCCACATGGCATTAAAAATATTGGTAAAGTTTCTGATGTTTGTATGTACCTGTATATTTCTTAGCATTGGAAAAACCTAGAAGAAATTCTACTTTCAAATCATAAATTCATTTAGCATTTTTCTTTGAAAACTTCCACGTGACTCTATGCTCTGTGTGGCCTATCATGGGCGGGTGTGAAGCTTTGGAGCCATTCTACTTCCTTGGTTAGTGTTGCTAGGATACAGGATAGTTGATTAAACTGAAAATTTAAATGCAAAGAAGTGCTTTAAGTAAATGGCCTACGTTTTTGTTTCCCTGGTATAGCAACCCCAAATGGGACGTAGCTGTTGTTGGACAGCATGACCATGGATGAACAGCACTAAGCACAGGGGGAATAGGCAAGTGACATGGATTAGTGACTGCACAGTTTATTTCTTCTTGTTTGTCAAGGTATCTAGAGTATGTGTGATCAATAAGAGAGAACGTTTCTGATTTTGAATCCACCCCACTGCCATCATTTCTCTAGGGCAAGGGGAGTTTTGATTTAGGATCTTCTCCCTTTGTCTAAATTGTGTGTAGGAGGAGATAGCCAAGGCCAATAAATGGCTGCCTGTTGAAAGTCAGAGACAGGGAGCTGGAGCGCAGGTGGGTTATGACCAGTGAATAGGGATGAAACGGGCCACTGGAGGGTCACCATCCAGGGGAGTGATCTCAAGGGGATCACTCCTGATGGCCTGGTGACTGACTGACAGGGCAAAGAAGTCAGATAGATAACAAAGTTTCATGCTCTGAGTGCCTGATATGTGGCAATCGATATAGATTTCAGCTTGAATGTATATATGCACCAGCGTCATGTACTACATACGCGACAACGCAGCCACCACTCATTTGGAGTGTAGAAGGCAGACGCACCGGCCTTAGACACGAGTGCAGCCTGACACACAGGAGTCTGCTGAGGCAGGAGCCGGGAGCTCCGAGTCCTCCGGCGTGCGCTGGCGTCTTCGCTCTCACACTACGTAACTCTGCATTCATATACATACGAATGTATAATACATAATACATAGACACATAGTGTACAAAATACACATGCACATATAGATTCTACAGTGAAAAGAAAAGAAAATGGAAGAGCTGAAAAGTCCAACTATATCTTCACAAAGTAAAATTAGCAGAGCTCCCACACGGCTGATCTACTGACCAGATTTTGGGTTGGTTTGGGAGAACATAGGAAGATAATGTGTGATGGGGATTTAACCTATGTGAACTGGTTCTAGCCATTTCAAAAAGATAGAGGTATAAAATATAGGTGGCTAATAATATTGAGAGTTTCCAAGGAATTGAAATGACTGGAAAAAATAGACTAGCTTGAGGAACATTGAAATTGCTGTGATCTTTCACTAAGACTTCCGTGGTTTCCGTAACACAGACAGAAAACGTAGACATTTTTATTCAGCATGTTTTTTCATATAGGGTATGAAGTGATAAAATGTTAGCATACCATACCTAGATTTCCCAATTTTTAAAACCTGCTCAATTTGTCATGAAATACATGATTGTGGACAAGACATTCAAGCCCTCCATTCTGTAAGTGCTTTCACCGTAAGGATGATCACGTCAGCCTTCTTGAGGTGTCTGGGGGTTGGGTACTCGGCGTTCTGCAGCCTTAGGAGTTGTGCCCACCACGCGGTATAGCTTAGCTGTCATCACCTTGCACCTCGGTTATACGTGAAGTCCGCAGCCTCACCCCCTCTCTTCTCCTCTTACCTTCCTATTTATTAAAATCATCCTCTATCTTGTCATCAGTGATGTCTCAGATACAGCAGTGCCTCAATTCACTCAATTCTTTCCACTGTTCTTATGGTGGTCACAAACCTACTTGGATGAGAACTGACACAAATCCAGTGGTTAGGTTCAAGGCTGACCTCATGGGGACTTTCAATTCAGTTCTCATCGAACTTGGTTTGCAACCACGATCACAGAAACACTTGAGTTCATGAACCAATAGAAACTGCATTTCTGAATCTGTGGAGGAAATAAGGATTTGGGAATTACAAGAAATTCCACTTTCAAATCCCAAGTCCACTTAACATTTATTCTTTGAAAAGTTCCACAAGAACAGTGCCTTATGGAAATAAGGAGTTTTGGAATTGATTTTGGAATTAATACTGCATTTCCATTTTAAAGATAGAACATTTTCAATAGGATATAAGGTAGTAACTTGTAATTAAAAACTCTATTTCTACCAACCAAACTATGGATACCTACGTTTATGGTATAAAGAAAGAAATAGTATTCTAATAAATTTGCACAATAACAAAATAGTAAAAGAAGTGTTGGAATGAATATGGAATAAATCCTAGTGCATCGTGTCTTAATGGAGCTATTTGGCAGTAGCTGACATTAACCTAAACAGTGTCATGTTAACGCTAGATCGTGCGTGATACATTTCACTGTCAGAAGCCCTCAGGAACCTAACCAGGTAGGATCCATATTTTTCCCGCTCCCATGTTGAGCTGGGCACCGTGTGATTTCAGCGATTGACATTCATAGCAGATGAAGCTCCGCGTCATTATTTATCGTTACTCGCGATTTGTCAGCGCTCACTCTGGGACCCCTCCGGAGGCTACAGCGATCCCTGGCTGCACATTGTTCTAACCTACCGGTGAACCGATCCCTTCTTCTCACAAAACCACCTGTGAGAATCTTCCCCTGTGCGCTCGCAGTGTCCCTGCCTCCCTCCTTGCGGCGCTCAGCTGCACGTCTGACGGGCTGTGACAGCCAGTGCTCACTATCTTTCAACAGACTTATTTATATTTCATCTGACAAGCTTTTACTGTGCGTTGAAACTCATGTGATTGTACTCCAACTAGTGGCAGGACGGTTTGCTCAGTCTCTCTCCACTAGCTCATTTGTAAACACCAGCATGAGTCTGTAACAAACGTTTGTTAAGGTTGATTGATTAATGATTTGCCTTAGGATAACATCTAGCAACTGCTTTCTCAGAGAGCTATGGTTTCTCGGGCTTCTACAAATGGCAGTAGACAGCGAATTGGAAATCTCCACACGTCTGCTTTCCGGGGCGGGTTTCTTTGGTCCTGAGCGTTCACCACAGGTGTGTGCTGGGGAGAGCAAACCTCACTTCTCGCCAGTAATCGAGGGGCGTGCCTTGTGGGCCACTCCACCAGGACGAGGACATTTAGTTTCTCCCAGCCTAACTTGCTTGCAGGGAATTTAAGCCATACAGAATGGAATTGAGGTAGTCAGGAAATATATCGACTATTATCTACATTTTCTTTCGTGAAAAATTCACAAGTGAAGTTCACTTTTCCAGACATGCTCCAGCTTGGATTTTTGTTTTCAGTTGCTATTCCTTTCGTTTTCGCTTCATGGATTTTTGAGATGGTTCACACCAGTGATCTCCCCCAGGGGGAGCGGCACACCTGACTCCCCACCTCCTGACACTGGGCACTGGCGGGGACATTGGGGGACTGTCCCATCCAAAACATCAGGAGTCCTATTGATGCTCATTATGCTGTTTCTAAAACTTCTGGAGTCATTTGCTATGCAAGATTCTCCATTTTCAGTCCACTTCATCGTGCTTTAGTTCAGCTTTTTAATTAGAAAACAACAAAGAAGTTAATTTTGGCTGTTTTAGAAGCCTGCCCCTGTCCTCTTGAATCCATTCAGTCAATGCAAGTTTAAGATCTTCACCTTTTCTCTTCGAGCCTTTGCAACATTTCTTCACAGTTCTTGAGTTATAAATCGTCACTAACTGTTAATTCTGAAAAGCCTGTCTTTGTGCGTATCATAGGTGAGGTTGTCGCTGCCCTTTGGGTGTGGAGTAGTCTCTAAAAGTCCAGGTGGTGAAGGCCTTCTGCTTGGTAGAAACTTGAAGGCGGGCCTCCTGGAGGCTTTAGGCCCTGGAAGGGGAGCTCTCGGGGGGGCGGCGGGAGGCCAGGCTGTTCTCTTTCCTTCATGTCGCAGTCACGAGATGAACAGTATGCTCTCGGCGTGCCCCCGGCCATGCTACACGGCTCCGCAGGCACAAGAGCAAGCCTGCCTGGGGACCGAAACATCCCTGCCGTGAGCCGCAATCTGTCTTCTTTATAAGTCGGTTGTCTCAGTTTTGTGAGAGTGATAGAAAACTAACAAAATTGGCATAGACATGTTTCCATAATGTGCTCTATACATTTGCCATGATTCCATATTCTTTACTATTTATAATGCCATATGGTTGGCTATATTTGGTCCTGTTCACTAGGGCATTTTAAAATCTCCTTTTGACTTTTTCTCAATACAATTAAATATGGAGTCAAAAATAATAGACATGAAAAAAAAATAATAATAGACATGCAGGTGCCAATCACCATTTCTATGCACACACACACACACACACACACACACACACACACACACACACACACGAACTGCAAGGTCTAATACAAAAACACTTTGAACTTTCAAAATATTACAGTTAAAGACACATTGCTATTAGCTCCTCTCAAAATGCTCCCACTTACTTCAAACACATCCATCCTATTGTTTTTGACACTTTCTGAGCAGTCTGGACGTGACTTTTGTGTCTTCCGGTGCAGTCCCCAGTCCCTAATCAGTTCACCTCCTCGGCTCTCATGGCCGGTCTGACTTTGGGGAAGAGCCAGCAGTCCCATGGCGCCCGACCTACTGAGCGGCCCACACCCTCCCATTCCTTAGAATCCAAACTCCTGCCCTGAGCTACAAGGCTGGTTCCACACGACATAAGTAGGACTCGACTTTAATCCTCTCCACCTTGTTCCAGGACTCTGCTGTCTTCTGATATCTTGATGAAGTTGATGGATTTTTGATCTCTTTGCACATGGTATCATTTTTGCTTTTTCTCCAAACATTGGCCTGGACCACACTGTGCTCAGGTTCATTGGAATTTGACTTTCCTGGCCCATCCCACAGTAATTCCAGAGTTCTCCCAGGCACCCTGCTGTCCTTGCCATCTCCTTGCTCTTCTCTGTGAAAATACACTTCTGCCACCCCCCATCCTGCGTAATTCCCCCGTTTGCCCAGTGTCCCTCCTGCTCCCTTCACAGTGTAAGCTCCCAGCTGTCTGCTTCTCTGCCCTGGTCTGCAGGGGCAGCACAGGCCTGGCGGGGTCAGCAGGAAGGAGCCTCTGCAGCCTGGAGGAGGGGGTCCCCAGCAGGCCAGAGTGAAGCTCTCTGGGGGGGGCAGGGAATGACATGGGTGGAGTCTCGGAGCAGCAGGAGGTGGGGGCAGGGTTGAGGGGGAATCAAGTCCAGCCCCAGAGCAAGGGAAGGGCCAGCAGGGAGGGACAGTATTGTTTTTTTTTATTTTTGAACCAGAATTGAGCTCAGGCCCTTGCGCTTGCCAGGCAAGTGCTTATTCTACTGAGCTCTCTCCCTGGCCCTGAGGGATAGTACTGGGGATGGGAAGAGAACAGCAGTACCCCAGCCCCCGTGGTTTCCTGCCCAGGGAAGGTGAAGGGTGAAGCCCTGGGCGCTGGTATTTGAGTGGCAGCAGTGTCCTCCCCTGAGGACACTAGTGAGCAGGTCACTCCTGTCCCACAGCGCATTTCTTGGAGTACATTAAATGGGAGTGTCACTTCTCCAATGGGACTGAGCATGTTCGGATGGTGGTCAGACACATCTACAACCAGGAGGAGTTCCTGCGCTATGACAGTGACCTGGGCAAGTTCCTGGCAGTGACTGAGCTAGGACAGCCGGAAGCCGAAGACTGGAACACCAAGAAGGACCTCCTGGAGCAGAGGCACTCCCAGCTGGACACCTTGTGCAGACACAACTACTGGGTTGGGGAGAGATTCACTGTACATCGGAGAGGTGAGTGGGGGGCCTGGACAGCCAGGGAGAAGGAGGGAGGGAGGGAGGGAAGGAGGGGAAAGGGGGAGAGAAGGAGGAAGGGAGGGAGGGAGGGGGATGGGGAGAGGAGGGGGAGAGAGAGAGGAAGGGGAAGAGAAACAGCAGAGGGAGGGAGAGGAGGGGGGGGAAGGAGGGGAAAGGGAGAGAGACAGAGGAAGGAAGGGGGGAGAAAACTGGGGGGAGGATAGGGAGGTGAGAGGGGAAGGGGGAAGAGAGAGGAGACAGAGAGGGAGAGAGAGAGGGAGTGAGAGGGAGGAAAAGGGAGAGAGAGAGAGAGAGAGAGAGAGAGAGAGAGAGAGAGAGAGAGAGATTTCTTGTTTTGAATGTGTAGAATTATTAGCCAACCAAAGTTGTGAGGGACCATGTGAGAACGGATGGTCTTTGAGGAAGAGTACTATTTTGAGTGTGTCATTTTAAAAGAGACAGAGACAGACAGAGCACTGTGTGTGTTTCCTGTCCCTGAGGTTGACCCTAAACAGAGCAGGGGCAGGGCTGTGGGCACAGAAGGGGCTGGGGGAGGAGGGTTCTGGGAGTGGAGAAGGGGAGGGACTGTGCCCAGGCTGATGGGGAACGGAGCAGGGTTGGGGAAAGGCTGAGACTCAGAGCAGGGCACAGGAAACGTGGGCATCTTGGCTGTGCTGGGGGTGCAGGAGGACGGGGTCACGGCTGGAGGCCCAGGGGAGCCTGCTTCCACACTGCCTTTGGCTTGCAGCCTTCTTCCCGGTGAAGCCCAGGAGACACAAGTGCGAGGTGTGTGCACCACATTGCAGGGAGCAGAGGTGTCAGAGTAAGGTGGTGGGAGGACAGGGACAGGCACCCAGGGCCTTTTCTCAGGCTTCCTTTAGGCCTCAGTCTCCTGCTGTTCATGCCTGATTGGTTTGCCTGCCTGGTGCACACTCCTTCAGGTCCTGGGATCAAAGGCCTTTGATCCCAGTTGTGTTACTTAGCATGCTGATGTTGCTGCTTGTATAATCTAATACAATTGAGTTAGTTGTGTATTATGCCTTTCTCTGCTTGTAACCCAACCTGTGTCCCACTTGGTGAGTTTCCTTAAAATACTGATACGTTGAGTTCTTAGTATGTGGGAAGTTGTTTACTTAAACATAAAAATCTAAAAATGACTCCAGTCTGCTGTGTAAAATGGTGTGACATTTGCGTACAATTGATGCATGTGTTTCAGATCCTGTCTAGATTACTTCCAGGGCCATCACTGTACAGATACTATCTCTATAGCTGTTACATTGCTTAGGAGAATGTGACAAGAAAAGAGTGACTAGGGCAGTACTGAACTGGGGTTTTCCGTGCTCCACATGAGGGTGGATTTCCAACGGGAGCCCTCAGAGGCAGAGATCCACAGGTGCGCTACAACATTATGCTTCTCATTTCTAACTTCCCTTTTTCTAATTATAAGACTTTTGGGGCTGGCCAGATAGTTCAGCAGACTAAAGTAGTGAGACCCTGTAGACCCTGTACTAAATACATTAAAAATAGTAGACCCTTTTTGCACACTTATTAGCAAGTAAGATTACTAAAATTTATTTCACTTTTCTCTTAGATCCCAGTTTTCAAAGTGATTTTATGGATTCTTGATCCAGAAATGTTCCTGTTCACTTGCTATTTTATTCAGCATGTTTTCCACTTTCTGTTTATAATTCATTTTTTTGTTTAAAACTGTTCATGTTAAGAATTTAAACATTTTGGTTAGTAGAATATAGTGCCATGTTGCTGGTAATGATTACTTGCAGTGTGAGAGCTGTCATTTTCTGGTACCGTGAAAAGCTGTCCTTTGGAACGATGCCTCGAGTGAGGTGGGCGTCCTGAAGGGCTGTGTGCAGCAGGCACGGGGCACACGTGTGAGTAAGCTCCAGCAACTGTGTGGTCCACAAAGGTCAGTTCAGAAAATGAGACAGATTCGGCCTGGGGCTGCAGCCCAGCGGCATAAGCACCTGCCTGGCAAGAGCAAGGCCCAAATTTGATACCAGCTACTGAAAAAGAAAAAAAGACAGATACAACCTAGTAAAAGGGAAAGTGAGTTTAGTAAGGAAGTGGGTTCTTCTGGTGAGAGCAAGAGGGATCTTTCTCAAGGACTGATGCCCTCAACGCTTCCCTTCGGCTCAGGATTCCTGAATTATCAAGGACTCAGCTGTCTGCCTTAGAGGGCCACAGCTCTGTCCCTGCTCCCCAGGGTGCAGCCCTTCCTGGCCCCACAAGTGTGCGCTGTGGAGAGAGTGTTCCCAGGACTGCATGCTCCACCCCCCTCCTAGTCCCCTGCTCCTCCCCGCTTTCCATGGGGCTGCTACTCCGATTCGCACAGGGGAATAATAGACAGTGAAAACACATTGATGACACAGTGCTAGTTCATGCTTCACGTATTTCAGTTGCTTTAATGCTAACCTAACTCTACATGGTGAATTAGTAGTCTTACCCCAATATAGGTGAGAAAGTTGGGACACGAAGGAATGTAAACTGCTCTTTCAGGTTTAGCCAGGCAGAGGGGGGAGCCGAAGTGTGAACCTAGGCCATTCGATTCCCGAGATCACACTCTTAGCTAACACTCCATATGCTGTGGAAAGACTTGAAAACGTCATTGACTGGTGAAAGATCACGTCATGCCATGAAGAATGTGATATTTTTCCAACATTCTTATCTCTGTGCTCTTCTTACAAGGATTAACTTTCAGGCTCCTGACAGGCTCCTGGGAGGCCCAGGCAGATGTGAGCAGGCACACAAGGATGCGGGTCTGTTACTGGAGGGGTGCCGAGAGGCAGCCAGCCAAGAGCTGCTCGGCCTTCCTGACTGGCTTTCTCCCTCCCCCACCAGTTGAGCCCAAGGTGACCGTGTATCCCACAAAGACCCAGCCCCTGCCCCACCACAACCTCCTGGTCTGCTCAGTGAGTGGCTTCTACCCAGGCAGCATCCAAGTCAGATGGCTCCGGGATGGCCAGGAGGAGGAGGCTGGGGTGGTGTCCACAGGCCTGATCCAGAACGGAGACTGGACCTTCCAGACCCTGGTCATGCTGGAAGCTGTTCCTCAGAGCAGAGAGGTCTATGCCTGCCAGGTGGAGCACCCGAGCTGGAGCAGCCCTCTCACCGTGGAGTGGAGTGAGTGGGGAACCCCTGACCTCGCAAGGTCCCCTCTTGCTCCCAAGGAGGCTTCCCTTATCGCTGGGTGTCAGGTTTCTCCTTTCTCCTCTATTTTCTTATCTCCTTCAGGACACATGATAGAGGGAGCACTAGGAGAGCTTTACCACCCCTCTACCCCTTCGGCACCCAGTTATGCCTGTCATGCAAAAGAGAGTGTCTCTCCCTGTTCTGTACTTCCTCGTGCTATCCCTGGTCGTAGCCACCCGTTGGCCCAATTTCCAGGCCCTGTCTCTGTGCTGGCTCTGTGTTTTGGGGTCACTGCTCTGTGCTGTTCCTTGTGGTCTGGGAGGAGGAGCTCTGCAGGGTCCTCCTGACAGGAGGAGCATCCACCCTCAGCTCTGCCTCATGAGCTCTTCCGTCCTAGACAGCTACTCAGCCTCACTAGGCTCCAGGCATGCATCTGGGAATATTCAGGACTGGGAGATATCAGTGAATTCTGTGTATGAGCTCCACATTGACTTAATGTGACTTTTTAGATCTTTCCTCCCAAGAATGGTTAATTCTAGGCTTTTGAATCTTTCTTCTTAAAATTCTAAAATCAGGATCTCAGGGAGAGAACTTGGAATAAGGATTTAAAAAAGAGTCCCTAAACTTGGAGTCTTCCCTCAGGGGCCCAGTCTAGATCTTCGCAGAGCAAGACGCTGAGTGGAGTCGGAGGCTTCGTGCTGGGTCTGCTCTTCCTTGGGTCGGGACTGTTCATCTACTCCAGGAACCAGAAAGGTGAGAGGCCTCCTCACAGCTAAGATGCACCCTATGCTTTTCTGGGAAAGAAGGACTGTTTTCCTATGGTATTTCTTGGCATTTTTCTGTCCTTCTTAGAAACTTTTCTTCCCTCAGGTTACCTCCAATTTGCTGAGCATTCAGAAATCAATTCTTTATGGGTCCTTTGTTGAAACCCAGGTGCTGTGGGCTGCCGAGAGCAGGGCAGGGTGAGCAGCCCAGAGTTGCTGGTCGGAGGGCAGCGGGTGCAGAAGAGCCCGCGACAGGGGACTCGCCGGGCAGAGGCTTGCAGTCCCATTCTCTCCATCCCTGACCTGGTTGGCGGGGGCTGTGGTGCCAGAGAAATCTCAGGTGGTAGATCTGAAAATGGGGATGCTGTCTAAGAACAGACTGGCCTTGGTTTTTTTCTTTTTTTTTTCTTTTTTTTTTTTTTTTGGTTTGATTTTGCTTTGTAGTCTAAGACGTAGTGAGATGAAATTGAATATGTGAAATTAAATGTGCTGAAGTTTTCAACTCTCAGCCCTGAGGGACCTGTTGGCCCCTTATGCTGTGCTTTTTCTTTCAGTTAAGCTTTTGGTACATCTTAAAGACAAGATCACTTTCACTGTAGGGACTTTGTACCTCGACATAACTGACCTTGGTTTTCCTCCTCCTTCCCCATTGCCTAGCCCTCCCTCCAAGTCTCTTCCCCTCCTCGTTTACCAAAATGCTTTCTTTCCACTGTCCGCCGCCTCTTTTCTTTCCCTTTCTCCCTTTCCCATCCCCTGTCCTAGTCCCCTATCCCAGGGGAGCATTTCTTCCTTTTCCATAGTGTCACAAAGACACTAGACGATTAAGCCTCTGTTTCTCTTCTCCTTTCCAGAATACTCGGGAGTTCAGCCAACAGGTAATGTCCTCAAATCTTCTCTCACAGATTTTCCCTTCCTACAAGGGACTGTAGTGGGGTGAGACATGACACAGATACTGTGAAAGAGTCTTGGGTGCAGCCTTCTGGTCAGACAGCTGCGCTCAGCGTTGCTCCCCTTACGAAGCGCTGTGCCCTGAAGGAATATTGCCTCGGAGAGCTCAGGAGTGGTTTCTTCCCTTGCTGCAATGCTATCCTGAGAGGACCTCGGAGGAAAGAAGCTGCATTCAGAGCAAGGTCTGGAAACTCCACTGTCCCTGTCCCTGCAGGCCTCCTGAGCTGAAGAGATGGTGGCAGCCCTGAAGGAAGCACCTGTGTCCCTGCTGCTCGAAGTCATCGCCGCGCCATGAAAGACTTCCTACTTGGCTCTCGGTGTCCCACAGGGAGGGGCTCTCCTAGCAACCAGGACCTTACAGGGCACGTCCTCCCTAGAGCTGTGACACACTATCCTTCAGCCATGGGAACTGGGCCTGATTCCATGGGAAGAGAAGGCGCAACGTCAAAATATCTCTTTTGAAAGAAGAAATGATTAAAAGAGAATGAATCAGGGATAAGGAGATGAGAGTTTCTGACCCCATTATTCAGTTAGTATTTGTAGTTGATTTCCTCATCCAGGCCACTAGATCCCTAAAAAGAATTGTGAATGGCTTTGTGTCTTTTTCAAAAGACAGTCTGAGTAGTCAGCACCAGCCACTAGCTCAATATGGGAAACAAGAACAGTGACAAAGCGTTGCTTTGTGTTTAGAAGTAAATATGCGGGTATATGATTTTACAAAGAAAATACTATTTTCCAAGAAATTTTTAAAGGTGCATTACAACAAAAATCTAACTTTATAACATGCTATAACATATAGCATATTTATTTTTTTTTATTTTTCTTTCTTCAAAGTTTTATTGATAAACATATAGCAATGAGACAGTTTCAATTCAAATCGAAAGTACAGTTTCAACAAATAATACACTGCATATATTCTTCTT
>NW_004524581.1:31930584-31938411 GCF_000260255.1 Octodon degus
TTCCAAATTTGTAGGTTGCCTTTTCACTTTATTGGTAATTTCTTTTGACGTGAAAAAACTTCTCAGTAAGAGCAGATCCCAGTTGTTAAGTCTTTCAACTGTGACCCGTAGCATATTTATTTTGATAAAAAACATGTTAGTATTCATTAATTGTTGATTAAAATCTCTAGTGTAATTGTTTGTAGAATTAGAACCACAAACAGTTGAGAATTATTTAAGATCGTCTCATGTTGTTAGTAGAATGTGTTCCAAAGTTATTCCCTTCCACAAATCTCCCTCTTTGAGGAATAAAATGGAAACTATATAAGACAGTGTGACCTTAATAAAAATTATCCCTAGTATTATGATCACTTTTATGAATATGTTTGAGGATAGAAATTCATCTTAACCATGATATGGATCCTATGAGAGTGCATAACCTTGCATATACTTTGGAAAACAGAAATTTCTCAGCTAAAAGTTGAACATTTTGAACATTTCCCACTAAACTTTGCAATTCTGGGCTGGGTAAATAGCCCAGTGGCCTAAGTGCCTGCCTGGCAAGTGCAAGGAGCCGGGTTTGGTCCCTGTCCCACACGTCATGCCAGTCTTGCGCTGAGCTGGCCACCAACACTGGATGTGGTGGTGCCATCCTGTATTCCCAGATCTGGGGAGGCTGAAACAGGAGGATCACTATGAGTCAAAATTGCATAGTGAGACCCTGCACAAAATAAATACAAGAGTAAAACTTTAATCCTGCCAATTCCAAACCTTGGCATGTATCTAAGGGAGGTGAAGGACAAAACAAAGCAAAAACAAAAAACCAAGGCGTCCTTATAAGAATAGCAGACGCACTTTACAGTAGTCAAGTTATAGAACCAGTCCAGGTGCCCACCTGCAGATGCACTGATAAAGACAATGTGTTACTAATACACAAATGGAGTGTAAGCCAGAAAGAAATACAAAATCAAATTTTCAGGGAACTATGAAACTATGGAGCTGGAAATCATCATATTAAGTAAAATAACCCAGACCTAGAATAACAAGAATGTTGTGCTTTCCCTAACATGTGGAATCTCAGAAAAAAGCAAAGATAACATAAAAGTGGGAGACTAAACCATAGGAGGGGGCTTAGAGCGTAGGAGAAAGGAGGGCCTGAAAGATTAATGTGATCACAGCATGCTAGTGAGTGTGTGTGAAGGCCACGTTCAAAATCAACACACTGTATAATAACTATGCACTAAGAACACACATGCATGTGTGTGCACACACATATACACAATAGGTGTGCTGTGGTTCAAAGGAGAATTAGGCATAGTAGTCAAGAACTTGAAGTAGTCTAAATGCCTATCAACTGTTAAGCTAACAGTGTGCTAATGTCATACAATGCAAAAGCACTCCACAATATCATAATCTAGCCCTAGAGAAGAAGCAAAAGGAGCCCAGTGTCACAGGCTTCATGACATCTGTCAGGTGCTGAGCACGCACTGTGAGCACGATCAGGCATGTGGGCTGTGTGGGTAATCCAGGACTTCCACTGGGTAATCCAGGACTTCCACTGGGTAATCCAGGACTTCCACGGGATAATACAGGACTTCCACTCTGTTTTTGTTTTGTTTTTTGTGGAACCAGGGATTGAACTCAGATGCTTACACTTTCCAGGGAAGCGCTTATTCTACTGAGCCATCTCCCCAACCCAGGACTTCCACTCTGAAAGTTACACCATACATGAATTCATACATACAAGGGAAAGATGGCAGGTGAAAGATGGAATAGAAGGGTAAAGTAACACCATGAATTATTAGACATCATTATTAGATCAGATAAATCATAACAATATTTGCAGCATATGATCTATAGAGCTTTAAATCAATAAACTAATATTACCAACACAGATTAACACAAAAGTTACAAACTGTAGCACCAATTAAAACATGGAAAGTTATAAGTACTATCTCTGTCACCACAGGACCAAGAATCATATATAATGTAAACCAAATGAATAAATTGGGGGAAAGATTTAACCATTAAACACTTAAAAGAGGTATAGCTACCGAGTTTAAAATTTCTGAATTCCAGAAATGGACAAGTTCTGCTTGAGAAATCAAGAATGCCCACTAGGACTGCCCAAGGCATCTGCTGAACTTCTGCCTGAGTGATGAAAGGAGGAGGGGGTGGCACAGAAAAGAGACAGAGAACAAGTAAGGAAAGGAAGGAAACACAAGCAAAATACTAGCTTTAGTTTTAGTTTTTAATTTTGTTTGGGTTTCTCTTTGGTGCTTGAACATTGGGCCTGGTGAGAGTTAGGCAAGTGGTCTACTGCTCAGCTGTGCCTTCTGCTCACCAGAAAAGTTTAAAATGTGCCATGGGTTTGTGTGATGGGTACAAATCTTTAGAGAACCCAAGTAGTATCTTCTTTTAACCACCAGTTAAGTCCCTTTGCACAACTTGTGGTGAATTCATGCTGATTGTGTGGAATTGAGAGAGAGAGACAGAGACAGAGACAGAGAGAGAGACAGACAGACAGAGACAGAGACAGAGACAGAGACAGAGAGACAGAGATAGAGACAGGCAGAAGGAAAAAATTCTCTATAGTTCAAAGTAAAGTCCTGAGTCAGAGCTTATAGAGCATGCCCCATTCGAGCTGCCCTCCTCCTCCCTGGCAGCTACAACTTCTCTGTTCTGGTACAGGTAATATGGGTAACTAGGTCCTACATACAGAGTTTGTCTTATTCTCTCAGGATTCATAAGGTTCTGTTTTCTTGCAAGGCTTGTGGAGGACCACCTGAACAACTCCCCTTAAAAGAAGAGAAGCTTGTCTCCATTTTGGCAGAGCCTGACCCTATGTCCATACACTAATAGGAACAGAGCTGGCTAAATCTTTTTTTTTTTTAATTTACTTATTTATTTTGTGTGTGTGTGGCCAGCTCAGCCCACCAGGGGGCGGGGCTGGCTGGCATGTGGTGCTGGGGGATTGAACCGCGGTCTCTGTGCTTTGCTTAGCTTAACTTGTTCTAAGTAGGTGCTTTAGACCACTGAGCCATCTCACCAGCCCTGGCTAAATCTTTTCCTTATCCCTTCAATTGGCTTTAAGCAAGGCATATTGGTCTAGGCGAGGTGCTGGGGGTAGTCTTTGAAGACAGCATGCGTGTTTCCCTGATAACCCACATGTGTGCTGCTCTTTAATATGAGCCAGGTCAAGACAGCAGAAAGAGCCAGTGCTCCATGCTGTTGGCTGGAATCGAGCCTCGAGACAGAGACTATGACTTCCTGGGACTTGAAAGATTACACATCAGAGCTGAAGCACCGGACCCCAAAACATTAGATGCTATCTCAGTAGTACAATGCAGATTACTCTCTGCACAGCCTGCTCTACATATGACGGGTAAATGCAGACCTCCTACCTAGCCCAGCTTACTCACTCACTACTTCCTGCCATTCTCAGTCATTCTTCCTCAAGCCACTCCTCTTTCACGATTGAATAAAGGTTCGGCCCTGCGCCAGCTCTTTTTATTCTGGATAGCCGTCTTCATGGCTGGACTTAGGACGCCTTGGCTCCCCATAATTATAAATATGCTTTACTGTCTTTATTTTTTACTATGGCTTGCACTGCAAGTGGTAGATTGGGATTAACTTGGTGGAATTCCAAAAATGTATTTTTGGGATTACAAATATAGACTTCTTGGACCAAGATGAGAACCAGGAGAGACTTCCTACAAAGGCTAAATTTTTTACTTTTTAAAAAAAATTTTAAAGACAGTTCAAAATAGTATTAAAATAGAAAAATTACAAGTGATACAAAATTTCACTGAACAAAATAATATGAATTTCTCAGCACTGGTTGTAATACACAATGTTATCTTCAAATTAGTTGTACATATTACCAGATACATGCATGAAAAATTGGAAAAAGAAGTACGTAAGAATGAATGAAACTCTGTATAATTTGTAATTTTTCTGTTTTAATACTATTTTGTATTCTCTTTAAAAAAAATAATAAATTTGAGGCTTTTATCAGTAGATGGTTGCAAGTACAGACCACAGTCTTCAGTGAGATAAAGCAGACTGCACGTGCAAACATCATATTGTCTCTTTAGTGTGAGAACCTGAAAGAGAAATAAAATCTGAAAGACACAAAAGATACTGGGAAAGGAAATGAGCCTGTTCAAAAGGAAGGAATTACTGAGTTGAGGAGAAGGACAGGAGAGAGAGCGGGGATGGACAGGAGAGAGATGTATCCATGTATGTAAGTAGGATGGTTTGGACAACTGTACTGTGCATTTCTGCTGGTCTATGGAAAGGCTCGTTTACTACCTGCTTCATCTTGCTTTTGTTCTCTTGCTTGCCCCCACCACCTGCTCAGCCAAATACATAAAACTAGAACTTTTCCTTTGTTCTAACATCCAGCACTTTGGACATGAGTTGGTAGGTCAGTATGCGTCCAGTATTCTAGAAATAAGCCCTCCATTCTCCACACTGATCTCTCTGATCTCTTGGATTCTTTAACAGTATCAGTAAACAAATCTAGATATGTGAAAAACTTTCAACCATCTTGACTTATTTGGACTAATTGAAAAGATATTGATGCTACCCAATAACAACATAAATTATATTTCTTAGAATTGCCCCCCCAACTCTAACTCTAATGTAAAAAGTAGACATACTGCTATTTACAATATTTTTTTTAAAAAATCAAGATTATACATAATATACCTCTGGGGCCAGTCAGATAGCTCAGAAGGCTCAAGCGCCTGCTGGGGTTGGATACCCGGCATGCTGGCCCTGCCCAGAGTGTACCAAAAAGGCGACTGAGACTGGGTGTGGTGGTGCACGCCTGTAATCCCAGCACTTGAGAGGCTGAAAACAGGAGAATCACTACGAGTCTGATCTACATAGTAAGACCCTGTGGACCGTGACCTAAATTCATAAAAATAAATGAATAAATAAAAATAATAATATATCACTGGTCACACTCATCAAATTACAATTCCATTTGCCTGAAAAAATCACCAGTATTTTTTTCTAGTAAAGTACTAAGTTATTTTCAAATTTCCCTCTTGATGCTTTCTTTGATGTACCACAGATTATTGAGAAGTGTAGGACTATTAAAGTAGATAGTCAAAATATTTGATATACAATCAAACATCCTTAGAGTAAATTTATAAACCTAAATTCTGACATTATAAAAGGAAAAGTATATAAAAATCAAGAAACTAAACCTTTAAGAATCTGGGAAAAGAGAAGTAAATTTAAAACAAAATGAGGTAAAGTTACAAATAAACGTGAGAGAAAAGTGATTAAAATTGGAAATTGAGGTGAAATAAAATAAACAAATTAAGATTTCTGGTGGGGTGTGTTTTTGGTAGGGGTGTGTGTGTGTGTGTGTGTGTGTGTGTGTGTGTGTACATGTGAATAAAGCACTTACAAAACTAACCAGAAGGGGAGAAATCCAAATTATGTATGCTAAACATAATTCTTTTCATTTGGTCATTAAAAGGTGACATTCCTTCTGAGACTACAAGCACTAGGCAGATAGTAAGAGGATGTTTCAAGCAACTACGTTCCAGAAGATTTGTGAATGTAGATGAAAGTTTTTGAGAACAGCCCAATGCCATCTTTGTAATGTGAAAATGGAGTGACTCAACCTTCTCTCCTTGCAATGATGTCCCACGGTTGTGGTTGACTGGGCTCAGAGGGTGGCTCAGGAGGCTCCAGTGCTTGCAGGCCGAGGGCAGCTGGGGTCCTCGACAGACTCCACACGGACTCTGGCCCACTCTCCTTGCATGTGGCACCAGAGCCTCTGTCGGGGCCTCTGTGGTCTCACCAGCAGTGAAGACAGACCTCTTTGATGAGCTCAGAGTCCTAAGAATATGACTTCTTAGAAAAAGAAGAGCTGCAAGACTGCTTGGGTTCAGCCTCAGGGGCTGTGGGGACGCACATCAGCCAGACTGTATTGGTCTCAGGGTCTCTGATTCTAGCTCGAGGGTTGTGTGTGTCTCCTACATGGGGGTTTCTCTGTGCCACCGGGAGGCTCTGGGTCCCTGTTTGGGGAATAGTGCTGTGAAGATTAACAGTAACACAAACACGTTCACATTTAATGGTTGTTTCTTTTTGTATTTTCCAACTGGCTATTGTAAAAAGATCAGCATTACTGATCTCGAATCCCATTACTTGGGTCCCAGTAAATGCATAACATCAAAATATTTGATCCTTACCCCACCAAATTTGACCTGAGAAATGCATTAAAGATGATGTATGAGACACTCCTAGCATCAGATTCTCTTGAGAAAGTTAGGCCCCTCTTCAGTAAATTACACCGACACAGTATTTTCATGGAAGATGTCTTGCCTTAGGCAATTCTTTGTTATTACTCTTCTATCAACCTTATAGCCCTTTGGTGGGCTTTCAGACATGAGTTGGATTGTGCTGTACCCACCGGTGGTATTTCTCCACTCTCTAGGCAGACCACATGGAGAGCTAATGCTAACTCTCCACTGACCCTTGCAGAGCTACAGGAAGGCTCTACTGGAGACGGCGAGAGGAACCTGCCTTCTAATAGCGCTCAGGGTGTCCCGTGCCCAGTGGTGATAGACACAACAAGATATTTGAGGCATAACATTTTAAGACTGTGCATACTTGGGTCTTTGAGTAATATATCAAAATGCAGTACTGGAGTGTTTCTGAGTTTTACCTGACAAAAGTGTCAAATCTTTACATTTAAAAGAAAGAAACTTATTGCTTTGTACTTAGGAGATTCTGAGTTATCTCAAAATTAATTTCTAGAGACAAAAGAAGCAAGAAAGAAATCAGGAAATTAATCTCTTGAGAGTAAGGGTGAGACAAACAAATAGAGGGTTTGTTTATGCTCAAACTTGACTCCAATTCCATTTGGCCACACACTCTGCCACCATTTCAAATATACATTTCTGGACTGTTAATCCCATCCAATCAAGAAAAAAAAAAGCACTTGTTGTTGGATTCAGGAAAAACCAAATGCAAGCAGCTTTTTTGTCTAAAGTTCATTTTTCTTTGTTATTCAGCTTATTGACACAATTTAGATGTGCAAAATGATCCCATTCATCATAGAGAATTTGAACCTGTGCATGATATAGCTTGATTTCTCTTTTTATCTCATTCTATTTCCTTCCTTTCAAGCCCCCTTCCCTCCCTATTTACAAAGCTTTGCTTCTATTTCATTCTTATTTTCTCATGCTCTTTCTTTTCCCATTCTTCCTTTCCCCTTCCCCTCCCTAGTTTTTATTTGAACAATTTATTCTTATTTCACAATTTCTATTACACATTTTGAGTCTTATTTACACTTTCAACTTCTCACACCAGAGAGACAATGTGATATTTACAATTGTGTGTTCAATTTGTTTCACCAAAGAGTGTTAGTTTTAAGGCCCATTCATTTAGCGATACATTTCTAAAAGTTGTCCTTTTTTATGGCAGAGTAGTACACCACTGTAAAAAGAAGTCCCATGTCCTTTTTACCCATTCATCAGAGGAACAAGAGGGACCCGGGAGATGACTCAGTAGAATAAGCGCTTCCCTGGCAAGCACAAGGGCCTGAGTTCAATCCCTGGTTCCACCGAAAAACAAAAAACAAACAAAACAAAACAAAACAAAAAAACCAGTGGATATTCTTGTCTTGTTCCTGATTTTAGAGGAAAAGGTTTCAGTTTTTGACCATTTAGCATGATGTTAGTTGTTGGTTTGTACAGGTGGCTTTTATCATATTGAAATAAAGGTCTTCTATCCCAATTTTATATAGGATTTTTTTTTTATCATGAATGGGTACTGGACTTGGTCAAATACTTTTTTTCTTCTATTGTCATCTATTGAGAT
>NW_004524581.1:31946558-31958057 GCF_000260255.1 Octodon degus
AGAAGACCCAATACTATTATGGGCTACTGGACTCTTTTGGAATATTTTGCTGAGTTTACACACCTATAAAATTCAAATAACGGAACTTAACAAAAAAAAGGGGATACAGATGAATGTTAGGTAACTATTTTTCTAATTTTATGGATGTCTTTGATGATAATCTTTGTTTCCTCACTAAATTTAGTTTTCTGTATGTACAGCTTGGAAAACAAACATTCCTTTTAGTTATATAAGGACATTATATGCAAGTGTTCATATACATTTTCTTCATGAAGTGTAGCAGGTTTAAATACATTGAATACAAAACAAATTATAAGTTGTGACAGATTGTGTAAGTTTTTTTTTTTTTTTTGCGGAACCGGGGATTGAACTCCGGCCCTTGCGCTTGCCAGGGAAGCGCTTATTCCACTGAGCCACCTCCCCGGCCCCCGCTCTGGACTTACAGTAACACCTGTCTCAATCTGCTGCCGCAGTCTCCAGCAACAAGTAATCAACATAATTTGCTATTTAAATATGTTTATGTAGGTGGCCATATCCTGGAACCTTCAGGAATTAAGTTTTTAAATTCATCAGATTTCTTTAAGTTCATTTAAGTTATTGCAATATTACTTTTGTTTGTGTGTTTGTTTATGAAATATCACACTTTGAATACCTTGTTTCCTGTCAAGGAATAGTTAGGCTGTGTCCGATGTTGAGCTATTATGAATAAAACTGCTCAGAGGAAGAAAAGGCGATAGTAAATACTTTCCAATATTTCCAAGAAATTTTGAACTTCCTACAATAATAAAAATGCAGTTTCCAAAGTAGGTGAGATATTATTTCTATCTGTTCTAAGATTACATTAAGATATCTGAGATAAATGATTGAAAGCAATACAGAGGTTTTAGAAATTTTGAAAACATTTTTAACTTTCAAGAGAAGAGGACTTGGGCCGGGGTATAGCCTGCTGGCACAAGCACCTGCCTGGCAACTGCAAGGGCCAGCCCTCGAGGTTTGATTCCCAGCACTGCAAAAGAGAGAAAGGACTGTGTGACACCACGGGTGCCATTATAAATGATGGATACAAAGCTGTCCTCTCCAGAGCAGTGTAATAACAGACGTGATGCCTATTTTAATGAAACTGGAATTTCCACATGACTGTACCTACACTGCACAAAATGATGTCATTCACTGAAGGTAATAACCTTGTTGATGTGACTATCTATGATTGAAAGTAATAAAAATAATATAAGGGATATATTTCTACTCAGAACTTGAATATGTGATCATATGATGTAAAAGCTAAACGTGTCCAGCGTTCAATTATTTTCTTCTTTCTACCTGCTGAGTTGAAAAGGGTGTTTATCTTGCTGTGCTGATGTGAGAATTTAGCAAAAGTAAGATGCATAAAAAGCCCTCAGGAAATCCTGACTGCAAATTAAAATCCTCAAAAATCACTCGGGAAACTTCAGTGGCTTTCCGCGCTGGAGCACGGTAATCTCGCTCCCTAGAAATATTGTGACAGATAATGGCTGGGTGCTCCTGGAAACTGAGGCGACCTGCATATTCATGCTGAATCGCAGAGGTGTGTAAGTTGTCCTTTGAAGTACATTTCACACTTTACATTACACTTACAACGACATAATGTATAATATGACCTAATGATAGAATTACAGCTCATGAATGACTCCATTAAATGATGTAATTTGTAGGGTTTTATGAGTGTTCTATGTCCTGAGCATTCTGATTCCGTACCAAAGGCTTCTTATGCCTTTTCTTAGAATAAGGAAAGTGGAGGGGAGCAAATGATCATGTTCTCAATACAATGAAAAAATCACAATGAGAACCAGAACTAAGGAACTGAGCATTCTTTCTCGTAAAATGTTAATCACCCCAAAAGGAGTTACTGGTTCAGAGATTGACTCTGAGTCAGCAGAGCTGGCTTACCACAGTAGGCCAATCAAACTATTGCAGAGGCGACTGCATCAAACCTTTAAAGTATTAAATAAAGAAATCCTTTTAATGAAGGAAATTGTAACTTTCAGAGGACTACCCTCATAGTGAATCTCTGCCTAGCAACATATGATGCTAAATATCTCTGATGCTGATTGGATACTCAACACTGTAGCTACCCAGGTTTACAGGAATGAGGATTAGGATGGGAGTACCCAGGGGCATGGTTCTCACTGCATGAGACTTGTCTGCTCCTCTAACACCCGGTTTCCTGTTTTCCAGCAAGATGTGTCTGTGGCTCCCTGCAAGTTCCTGCATAGCAGCTCTGACGGTGACACTGGTGGTGCTGAGCCCTCCTGGGGCTCCACTCAGGGACACCAGATGTAAGTGGATACCTCGGGTGCCAAGGTACTGTGAAAGGGAGAATGAAGGGAGTCAATATGCTCACTCTGTCCAAGCCAAGTCCCTTAAAACTGTGATGTTTTTCTGTGACCACTTCTCTTCATCATATAAATTCTAAATGATTATCACAGAGGAGGAGCCCGGATGCTTATCCTCTTACAAGGCCTGCACATGGTGCCTCCAGATAGGCTGTGCCTGCTCAGCTCTGCTCCAAGCAAACCTCTCCAGCCTCATCTTACCTTTCATCAGGACCTTGAGGCAACATAGAAATAGTAATATGAAAATATTTCCCATCTAGCCCTTTCCTTTATTATATCTAGTTGTAGCAGCAAAAAGGAAATTTTCTGTGGAAATTCCATGAGTAATCAAAGAAAATTGGAAGGATCTCTCCCAGAAGAGGTATCATGTCTTCACCAGGATGTGTGACATAGCTTCCTGCATCCTGGGCCAGTGCGTAACTAGGTGTCGTCCACTAACTCTTTTTTTTTTTTTTTTTTACTTTATTTATTTAGTGTGTGTGTGGCCAGTTCAGCCCACCAGGGGGCGGGGCTGGCTGGCATGTGGTGCTGGGGATTGAACCGCGGTCCCTGTGCTTTTGCCTAGCTTAGCTTGTTCTAAGTAGGTGCTTTAGACCACTGAGCCATCTCACCAGCCCCCGTCCACTAACTCTTGCTTTCCTCTGAGTTTCAAGCCATATGAATCCTGCGTGGCTGTGTAGGAGATACGCTGATGGAATTGAGATGATACCGCTTCATCTATGGAAAGCATCCTACTAGCATAGATCATTTACTGTAGGGGATAACCACATAAATAAGGACATCTATGAGGTGTTCTTTGACCCCATAAAGAAGAAGGGGGAAAATTCTAAGGCAAGGTCTTTCGCATGCTAGCTACTGTTCTTCATGGCTCTTGAAATGCTAGTGTGCCAGCCAGCTTGGTATCGTCAGGGAGGCTTCCTGCTCAGCAGCTGACACACATGTAGCTCAGTACATTCCCTGTCAGCATGAGCTTAAGTTGGTGAAGATCCTGAAGTCAGCGATAGCAAGTGCAGACCGTGAGGCTACAGCGGCCCTGAAGGGGAAGGGAATGCGCTGGCATGCGGAAACGTTTCTCAGTGGCTAAAAGTTCTAACTTAGTTTGAGGAGCATAGGCAGTGTGTCTGTTTTCATTTTCTGTCACTTGGATACTACGAGGAGCTATTAGGGAAGGACCCAAGAGATAGAAATGGGGAAAGTGGCAAGAGAACATAGGAGAATGTGAAGTTGCCGGCGCCTTCCTGATTAGCTTTTCCCAGAAGTGGGGGAAGGTGCAGGGTGTGAAGGTGCAGCTCCTCTGTTCCTTTCCATAGCTTGCCTTCCTGACATTCCATGCTGCTTCGAGATCCCATAGTCTCCTTGCTGATCGTTTGCATTTACCCTCAATTGTTCTCAAAATCGTTTTCCTTCACTGTCTTGGACTTCCCGTGGCAGTGCCACACACAGGGCTCCTGTACTCAGCCATGGTGGATGCTATCACTCCAGGAATTTTTAAATGAACTATATGAACTGGGTAAATATTAGGAAATCACAGCCAGATTTTCCAATTTCAAATACTTGCTCAAACTTCCACAGTACATGTGACGGTTGGCAGTGCATGTAATCCGTCTGTATTCAAGATGCTTCAAACAAAATAACAAACACATTTTAGAGTTGTAGGGGTTTTTTCTGTATTTTTTAGGGAAGGGTCTACAGGATGTTCAGGGTCTCTCTACTAGAGTGGACTCGTAGTGATTCTCCTGTTTACAGCCTCCCAAGGGCTGGGATTACAGGCATGCACCACCACGCCTAGTCTCAAGCGCTGTCTCAGCGCACCCTGGGGGAAGGGCTTGCTTGTCAGGTCCAGGGATTGAACTCCCAGTCCCTGCGCCTGCTTGCAGGTGCTTTAATCCACTGAGCTATTTGGGTGACCCTAGAGCTGTTGATGGACTTAAAAGAGACAGGTGGAAAGCATTAGAACAATGCCAGGCACACAGAGCACTGACATCTGTGTGAGCTGCGGTCACTCTATCCATCCGTAGGTCTGATGGATGCCACCCAGAGGAAGATCCGAAACCCCACGGCAACCACTTTATATGTGGCAGGCTTGTGCCGTAGCTCTAGCTGTCCTCATCCTGCGCTTAGATTATTCTAATAGACAACAAGCCCATCTCTTTTCTCTCACTTTTGCTTTTTTTAATCAGAATTTTTTTGTACTATGATTAGTAATATGGCAAAACATGCACCTCTGAAATTCCAGTCCTCAAACACTTGGGGACAGATGCACTTAGGAAAATAGGGTTTTGGATTTTGTAATATTAATCACACATTTCCCAATTAGTATCAGCATACTCTCTCCTAAGATAAGGGCCAGGAACTTCTAAAAAAAAAATAAAATCATGTCTGCATCTTGTACAGCAATTAACCTCTAGGAAGAATGTATGCAATGTGTTAATTATTGAAACTGTCCTATCAATTTGATTTGAAACTGTCTCATTGCTATTTGTTTATCAATAAAATTATGGGAAAAAATTTAAAAATTAAAAAAAATCAATACTGCCATACCCCATCCTATGAATGCCTGTGCATGTACATGGTGTAAAACACTATGTAGTATTCTAGTAAATTTTCGGTCTTTTTCTAAGAGTCTCACTTTTTTTGGTATTTTCTCAGTTCATTTAAATATAAAACACACATGTATAAAATATGTACATTATACATGTATGTCATACATGTATGTGTGCGTGATTCTGTGCATCAACCCTTCAGCAGCTCATCTGACTGACTGAACCCTAAAAGATCCCAGACAGTTTTCTACCTTACCTCATCAGGTCTGCTTTGACAAATTAATTTGATATCAGTGTTTTCACTAGATGTAGGGGGGTTTTTTCCCACATTTTTAAGAGGAGCAGAAAAGGATTGAGTAGGCAGACTCTTAAAAATACACACCCTCCAAAGTAGAGTGCAGGACCTTGCAAAGAGAAAGCTCATTATAGTGTTGAGTTCAGAAGACTTCTGTGTTGTTGGCACTGGAAATCTGTGGAATCTGGATTTATAGAAAGTTTGTCCTCAGTTTAAAGGAAAAAAACAATCAATGACCCACTGACATGTAGAAAGAGAATGATCCATTTCACAGATAAAAGAATCTCCCCTTTCAGCTTGCTCGGGGATTACTCTGAGGACGACGTGAGAAGCCGCTTAGCCATTTAAGTCTTCCCCTAACTTTCGTATCATTTGCCAGGATGAGCCACAGTGTTGCTTGTCAACGTGGCTTTCCCTCAATCACGGCCACATTGGCACCAGGAACCCAGGCCCGTTCTGGCCATCCTGTGGGTGGTGGCCTAACATCGTAGCATGCTCCTGAGCCTGTCTCTTAGAAGTCGTATTCCTGTAGCATGCTGGTAGATAACAAGGAGGATGACATTTTTATGCCAGGGCCATTAGGTTCTTTTTGTTATTTCTATAAAAACACATTTAAATTCCCATTTTAATATAAAATAGCATCTATAATATGCCACCCTTATCAAATCACAAAATATTAGATGACAAAAATCTTTATCAACATTTGTCATTTTCCCTAATGATGTGTCTTTCAAACAGAACACCCTTGTTCACACAGGTACCTTCTAGCTGACTGATGTCCAATCTTTAACTATAAGCGTGATGTTCTTGGGCTGTCCAGTGTTTAGGCAAATGAAACTATTATAATCAATGAGGAAAATACAAAGATAATTATATTATCACGAACTATTTTGATTGAAGACACCAATGTAGCAAAGTGTTTTCCTAAGTTTTGTGCTTTACAAGGTTTCTACACTTGAGAGACCTAAACACGTGTAAGCTACCAAGAAGTCAGCGACAGTTGGCGGCAAAGCTGTGTCTTTTATATATATTAAGTTATTTTTTAGTTATGAGACAAATTTTAGTCTATAGCGAGGGAGCATAGCCATAGTCCTGTTATTTTTATTTTTAACACATCTACAAAGTTTAGCAGCACTGACACAAAAATTAAATAGTCCTTGATCTCTTCCGAGGCTAGGAAACAGTGGCGGTAACGATAGTCTCATCACCCAATAGAGAAGTGTACTTATTTCATTTATGCCATAAGAAAAATGCGTGTTTAGTCAAAGCAAATAGCAATAGATCAAGTTACAGGAGGCGGGTCTAGACTGTGCCAAACATAAAGAGCAAAGATGCCAGTAACTTTAATTATTTTATATTTTCAATGCGCAGATCCAAAGAATATTGTATTCTCTTAAGAAAAAGAACTTGGTTACTTTGCCTGCACTAAACTTATATAATCTTAACTCCATAAACTTTAGAAAAACATGAGACACATGGCATATTTCATTCTCAGATGTTGTATAGATTTGCTGTCATACAAATATATGTAACATATCTGCATTTATATACATTTATAATATATGAATATATATGGTGTTCTGTCATCTAAGATAGCAGTTGCTCACTCTCTTTTAAATAATTACAATTTGATTATTAAAAAGATCTCAGAACATGCAAATGCTTAAACTTTAACCTTAAAACTCAGTTTAAATAATCAAAAGCCTAACAGCAGAAAAGATAAGGAATTTTCTTGATAGAACACAAAACTTTTGTTTCCTACTCTAGTTTTCTGGAAGTTTTACCAGTAGCATTTCCTTATCTTAGGATAAGCTTATTGCTTACAACATGGGAAACTCTTGAACTAGTCTTCCAGTGACAGCCAACTTACTTCTATATAATAATTTTTAAAGGAGGGGCAAGTAAGTAAGACCCTGGGGAAAACCAGAGGTACCACCCAACAGTGGTGAAAACTGACGCAAATTGGATCATAAATTCACTGTTTCAACCACAGAGAGAAGGGCTGTCAAGCAGTTCCTCACGACCAAGGCTCCTACTAAGGAGAAAAGGTTATATATTATTTTCATCTAAAATTATGCAGTAGAATTTTAACTCTTAGCAGCTCTATGAAGAAAGCAATCTTAAACCTTTCCCCTTATATGTTAATGACTTATGAAAACACACTTAGTGGACCAAAATATATTAGCCCACAACCCCAATGTCACTTCTCAAAGGTTCTCTGGCACTTACTGTCATTTAGATCTTCCTGTTCTTCTCTGCTAGCGGAGCTCCACACTCTCCTTTCTGACATCTTTACTCTTGTCCAACCTTTGCGTGTTTAGCTTTTGTCCCTCATCGTCACTAATTTGAGCTCTAGGAGTGGAGATGTTTGATTCCCCACCTTTGGATCCCCGGGGCAGCACGGGCCGGGCACAAGGTCAGCCTAAGGGAGATTGTACAGAATGGAGGAGATGGTCCTGTGCAGAGAATGGGCAGAGCTACAAGCTGAGAGTCTGAGTGCAGGGTGCATTTGGGATGGAGGCTTCTGGCACGAGATGATCCGGGCTGTAGTGCGGAGCAAATCCTTATTCAGCTCCGGGGCCTTGTTCTCACTCAGAACCAAGGGGGCTGGGTCCCAAATGGCGTTTGACCAGAAGGTACCCTGGTCAGCAGGGCTCCCTCTGCCTGCAGGAGATGAGGTTTCGGGGAGGCCCCTGTGGTGGGCACTTCCTCTTGAGAAAACAGACTTTGACTGGGTCACCTCTGTTGTCACAGCTCATTTCATGGAGTACGTTAAATCAGAATGTCATTTCTCCAACGGGACCGAACGGGTACGCTTCCTAGAGAGACATATCTTTAACCTGGAGGAATATGCACGATTCGACAGTGATGTGGGAGAGTTCCAAGCAGTGACAGAGCGGGGAGAGTCTGCAGCCAAGTTCTGGAACAACTGGAAGGCCGCCCTGGAGCAGGAGCGGGCCACGGTGGACACGTTCTGTAGGCTCAACTACTGGGCTGTTCAGACCTTGACTGTGCACCTGAGAGGTGAGCAGGGGCCTGGGCAGCCCGGGGGGCGGGAAAGTGGCCGTGTGTGCCCATGCACACCCACCTGTGTCCACATGTGACAGACAGAGACAGATGGAAAGGTATGAGAAGTCATGTTTCTCAAGAAGGCTCAACTCTAGTGTGTCGTTGCTGTCTGGATTAATCCCAGGGTCGTGACACTGACTCCTATTAGACCCTCGGCCAGATTTGAGCTAGCTCACCAGGACCTCTCCCTGTGAAGGAGGCAGGAAGGTAGGCAGGGAAAGGGGGACACTCGGCCTTCCTGACAGCTTCTCTGCCTTTCCCCCCTAGTTCAGCCCAAGGTGACCGTGTACCCCACCAAGACCCAGCCCCTGCCCCACCACAACCTCCTGGTCTGCTCTGTGAGCGGCTTCTACCCAGGCCGCATCCAAGTCAGATGGTTCCGGAACGGCCAGGAGGAGGAGGCCGGGGTGGTGTCCACAGGCCTGATCCAGAACGGAGACTGGACCTTCCAGACCCTGGTCATGCTGGAAACTGTTCCTCAGAGCGGAGAGGTCTATGCCTGCCAGGTGGAGCACCCGACCTGGAGCAGCCCTGTCACCGTGGAGTGGAGTGAGTGAGCACCTTCCCGGCCTTACAAATGCCCACCCACCCATAAGTGGTCTTTCAGGTTTCTCTTCTCCCATCCATAAATTTTATTTCCTCCGTGTTCTCTCCTTCAGCACCAGTCATGGGTGCAGTTCTGTCATAGTTTCTGCAATACCTGTGCCACTAGGGGAACTAGTTATGTGTGTGAGACAGCTATCCTATGAGGTCACAAGTGAGGCCAGCCCTTTGCCCTTATCCTAAACTCGGCCTCAGGGCTGGGCCTGTGTTTCTGATGCTTTTGCTCTGGGCTGTAAGTTGTGATTGGAGGAGAGGCTGCAGGGCCCTCCTGAGGTGAAGGGAGTCCATACCCCTACACACACACCACACACACCTCCCGCTCTGCTGTCCTTCAGCTCTGTCATCCTAGACAGGCCACTTAACTGTACTGAGCGACACAGACTTTACACCTTGCATGTTATTTCAGTGCTGTGGTATTTTCAGGAATTCAGCACTTACAAGCCTTATTGCTACTCAGAGTGACTTCATTTTTTCTTCTAGGAATGACCAATTCTCTCTTCCAATGCAGGCATCTGCCTCCAGTTTCAAGGCTTTGAAGGTCATTGTCACTTGGGAAGAAAGTTTGATTACAGCAAATATCCCTGAACCTTGCCTCTTCCCTCAGGGGCCCAGTCGGGATCTGCACAGAGCAAGATGCTGAGCGGAGTCGGGGCCTTCGTGCTGGGGCTGCTCTTCCTTGGGGCGGGGCTGTTCATCTACCTCAGGAATCGCACGGTGAGGAGTTTGTTGGTGCTTGAGATTCTCCACAGCTGCGTGTGGTGAGAAGCAGGGCTTTCAGGGTCTTCCTCCACATGTCTGCGAAGCCACTTTCACCAGGTGACCTCAGAATTTCCTGGGAATTTGAAAGGAGTAGTCTCCAGTTGGTGTGTTTACATAGAAGGAGCTAAAACCTTATGTATAAAGAGAAAGGTTAACTAGATTAGAAATAATGGCTCTGGAAAAATGGGGGAAATGACAAAGAGCCCCCGAGCACTGGGTCTTGGAGGTGGAGGCTTCCTGGGTCTCGTGTGCTCCACCTGCGCTCCCCTCTCTGCGGTGGCTGGAGTGAGCTGTGGTGACACAGAAGCCTACAGGGCACATGCAAAATGGGACAGTCTGTTCAAGGACAGGTTTGCCTCCATATCATTATTCTCCCCTTTACCCTGTCCTTCCCTGGAAGTTCTGGACTTCAGCTGGCAGGTAATTTCTTTCCAGCCTTCTCAGAGGCAGATGTGTTCTTCCTGTAAGAGGTGATCGCTGTGACAAGATTGTGTGAGGGAAAATGTGGGAAAGCCACGGCAAAAGACATTGAATTCCAACGTCTAACCAGGCAGTTGATGTTAAACTTCTTCGTTCCACTCAACAAAAAGTCTGTGCTCTGAAGGGCACTGGTTCAAGGACACCTTCTCCCCCTGTGGCAGTGCTGCCACAAGAGAAGCTGTGCTCCAGGTGAGATCTGGAAGCACCCCTGTCCTCTGTCTGTCCCTGCAGGACCCCTGAGCTGGAGTGACAGCGACAGCCCTGAAGGAAGGATTTATGTCCCCGGCTTTCCAGTTGTGCCAGGCTCCTGCTGGATTCTCATTCCTCCACAGAGAAGACTGTCACAGGACCTGGCTCACCCGGTACAGCGACGCCTACAGAACGGGGCCTCCCGGCCAGGAAGCCCCAGCAGAGACTACACAATCTCATTATGTTCTGCTGCCCCCTTTGGATTCAACTCTGACCTCCCCCCGCCTCTGAACTCTCACTGTACCCTATTACTTCGGTATCTTTTTCTCAAATAAACATAGATTGAGAAATAATTTGCTTAATACAGCTTTGAAGACCAAAATTAGAAAAGATAAAGAAAATACAATTTTACTACAGTGATTTTCACTTGTGCATGGTAAGTATGTAAGGTGTTGGATGTGTCAAATAGATAGATATGTCTCTTCCCAAATGTCTACATATAACACATCACATTCTGCAACCTAAGTATGCATGACTTTTGCTAGTTGGCTAAAATGACTTAAAAATTAGACCAAAATTCTAAAGCTGGTGTCTAACAATGGAAACAGACTTATAACAGTTGAAACAAACTTAAAGAAAAGCTGATGGGAAACAAATTGAAAAAATAAAACCTCTTCATTGCAAATTAGTGTACAGATCTGAATCCACAGACTTCATTAATCTGCTTAGTTTCGAAGAAAGTCAGATGAATTGCTTAACTTTTTGCATTATAATATCTACTGTGTTGGCAAGGTGTGTTTTCCTACAAGAATTAATAAATGATAATTATATCTGTTCTGTTAAATCTTAGGGTTGCCAATTTACCCTAGTTCCATTCCTTCAGAGGAAGAAATTTTTTGTCTCACTTTAGTTGAGATTTGTGGTGGGAAATTGTAAGGCAGAATTAAAATATATGGGGACCTGCCCCTTAGCTCAGTTCTTTAAGTGGCCGCTTCAACAAAGCAGTCAGGCTCAGGTTGCTGTGGTTCAATCCCCACAACTTAAGCCAGCCAATCATGCCCTGAAGGCATTCGGAGCCAAAAAAAAAAAAACCCTTCTGCCTTTCTGGGGCTGGTGAGATGGCTCAGTGGTCTAAAGCACCTACTTAGAACAAGCTTAGCAAAGCACAGGGACCGCGGTTCAATCCCCC
>NW_004524581.1:31958157-31964827 GCF_000260255.1 Octodon degus
ATATTGAATAATCCCTATCTTTCCAGAATGAATCCTACGTGATCATGACATATAATCTTCTTTATGATTTGCTGCATTCTGTTTGCCTTATATTTTTGAAGACTTTTATATCTATGTCATTAGGGAAATTGGACTGCAGTTCTCATTTTTGGTTGAGTCCTTCTCTGATTTTGGAATCAGGGTAATACTTCCAGGAATGACTTTAGAAGTAGTTCTTTCCTTTTGATTTTATGTTTCTAGGAGTAGTAGTACTAGATCTTCTCTAAAATTCTTGTAGAATTCAATCCTGATTCTATCTAAATCTGGGATTTTCTTTGCTAGTATGTTTTTAATTACACCTTTAATTTCATTGAGTAATGCTAAGTCATTTAGAATTTTTATATCTTCTTGATTTGACTTTATTAACCTTGTGTATCTAGGAATCTATCCATTTCTTCTGTGCTTTTCGTTTTTTTTAGAGTAGAGGCTTTTAAAGTATGTGCTGATGATCTTCTGGATTTCCACAACATCTGCTGTAATTTCACCCTTTTTATTCCTAATTAACTGAATTTGAGTCTTTTCTTTTCCTTTTTTGATAAGGTTGGCTAAGGGCTTATCAATTTTATTTTATCTTTCAAAGAACCAACTGTTTGATTCATTGATTCTTTCTATCGTTTTCTCAGTCTCTATTGCATTATTTTCTGCTCTGATCTTATTAAATACTTTCCTGCCTCATGTGAGATTTGGGCTTGACTTGTTCGTTTCCTAGAAGTTTGAGGTTCACTATTAGGTTGTTTAGTTGAGCTGATTTTGTTTACTTAATGTGAGAATTCATTGCTATGAATTTCCCTCTCAGAACTGCTTTCATTCAATCCCGTAAGTCCTGATATGTTGAATCAGAATTATCATTTAATTGTATATACTATTTAATTTCTTCTTAATTTCTCCCACTGGTTGTTCAAGAGGTGTTATTTAATTTCCATGTGTTTCTGGAGTTTTTATAGTTTCTTTTGCTGTTGATTTCCAATTTTTGTGCACTATGCTCAGATAATACAAATGGGATAGTTCATTTGCTTTGCATTTACTTAAGCATGTTCTATAGGCTAGTATATGGTCTATTTTAGAAAATATCCCATGTGCAGCTAAAAAGAATATATATTTTAATGCTGGGGGTAGAAAACTCTGGATATTTGCTAAATCCATGTGTTCACAGATTGATTTAGTTCTAATATTTTTGTTGATTTTTTCTGGTATATCTATGTATTTGTGTCAGTGAGGTATTAAGGTCTCCTATTATAATTGGAATAGTGTTTACTTGATTATTCATGTCCATTAATATTTATTTCATATATTCCTATATTTGATGCATATATATTTATGATTTTCATCTCTTCTTTTCCCTTAACAAGTATGTAGTGACCATCTTCATTTCTTTTGATCATCCTTGGTTTGAAGTTCACATTGTATGCAAAATAGAGTACCTACACCTGATTTTTGGGGGAGTTCCTGTTGCGTGCAGTGTTGATTTCCATCCTTTGAGTCAATGAATTTATTTTTGAGTTGAATGCATTTTTGTATATAGCGTATTGTTGGATGTTGCTTCTTGATCCATTCTGCCTGTCTGTTTCTTTTGATTTGTGAATTGATATCTTAGATTGATGATTATAACTGACTTGTATTGGCTTATCTTTGTCATAATATTTCTTGTGGTTGGTTCTCTATTTCTACTCCATTTAAAAGCTTTCCTTGCCTCTCTATTGGTGTTCTTGGAATTTTTGTCTTTGCTATCTCTTTCTAGAATATCTTCAAGAACACCTTCATAGCAGGTAGGTGGTGATAAATTTCTTCAGTTGTTCTTTGTCAGAAACTCTTATTTCTCTATTAATTCTAAAAGATAGTTTTTCAGGGTGTATCCATATGGGTTGGAAGTTGTTTTCTTTTAGGATTTAAAATAGCTCATTCCACACTCTTCTTATTTTAGAAGTTTGTTTTGAGAAACCTACAGTGATTCTGATGGTCCTTCCTTTATATGTGATATTTTTAATCTCTAACAGCTTTTAATATTCTGTTCCTATACTGAATTTCTGGAATTTTTCTTACTATATGACTTCCTGTAGGTTTATTTTGGCTGTGGCTAACTGAAGGTCTCTGTGCCTCACTTATGTGTGTCAAATTCTTTTTTCCGTGCTTAGGGAGCCTCCTGCCATTACTTCTGTAAATAGGTTTTCAGGTCTTTTGTGCCGACTTCTGCTTTTTTTCATTTGCTCCGTTCAATCTTACTTGTTATTCTTTGCAGGTGTTGGTTTGCTTTCCTCTAGTGTCTTGCTGTGTTTAAGAGATCATTGGTGACTGCTAACCCCAGCTCTCTCTTCTAAGTCTAATAGTCTTCCCTTTCACTCAGTCAGTTTTGTAAACTTTCAGTGGAATTTTTAATTTCCTGGATAGCTGTTCGAATCTGTTCCATAGATTTCATTTCTTTCTTATATTGGGCTTTCGTGGTTTCCACAATTTTCCTAAGCTTATCTATCTATCTATCTATCTATCTATCTATCTATCTATCCATCCATCCATCCATCCATCCATCCATCCATCTGTCCATCTCTGCATATACTCTAGTTTTGCTGAGGAAGTCCTTCATTATGGTTGCCATCTCTTTTCTACTGAAAGATATTTTTTTCTGACTTCATCGATAGCCTCATTCATCTGGGGTTCTTTTTACTTTGTTTTTCTATCATTCCAGATAATTCAGGAGGGTGTGTGGCTTCTTATTTCCCTTATCTCATTGTCCTTTGGGTGTCTCTTGGGTGGATGGTCATCTGGGGTTGAACTTTTCTTTTGAATCTTGTCATTTTTAATTATTTTATTTTATTTTGTTTTCTATTTTGCCACTTTTAAATTTCTTAAAGTAAATATAGCTTTATCACCAGTATTGATCCCTCCCTAGGAAATGTCTGTTCCTCAGATATGTCTTTGAGGTGGGGTGGTTCTTGGTCTTTGTGCCTATCCCAAGATCCTACTTTACCAATTTATTAAAAATAAATGTTTCTATCTATTTGGCTCAGCACTCAGACCTTTGATGCTGTACTATTATTCTGGTTATGATTCCAGCAATCCCAGTGTTGTTGTATAAGGGAGAACAATGAATTACAGCAGGTATGACATCCTGGGTAGAGTAGCACAAGTAATAAGAGCAACAACACCAAGGACAACCTAGAATGTGACAAACTATGATAGCTATTAATTTGGTACCTACAACCAGAGGGGCAAAATCTACAATTATATAACAAAATCCAACATAATTCCGCAATTTGTATGCCAAGAGTCTTCCCTTAGTAAATTGATGGGAAAATTAAGAAGGATGGGGACAAAACAGAGAGCTAAATGAAGTAAATATAATAGACGCAAGGCAGTAGGACAAAGGATGAGCATGCAGGCCTTGGGAAACTAGAGAAGAGCGGGACAGAGAGAATGGTGGAGAAAGCGAAAGATTATTGAAGATCAGAGAGACTAAAGATAATTTTTATTCACAAGAAAATATAAAATCAACAGAGATTGTAAGGAAAGAAAAATATAAACAGAGCAAAAATAAAAAAAAAAAAAAGATAAAGACCTAAAGAGCCAAAAGGTGGGGGGAAAACCCTGCCAGACAGAAAAAGAAAAATGAAACAAAGAAAATATAATAAAATTCCTCTGATATCTCCAATTCTGTTGTAGTGACAATATCAGACCTAAAAACTGCTGTGTAGCCTAGCCAGGTCTACAGTACAGATTAGCGCTAGATACAAGGCTGACCTTGACCTCAGGATATGGGGGATGGGGGCCGGAGTTTTCAGCCAGTAGCTTTCTGTCTGTCCGTTTGTGGTTTGTTCACTGTTATGCTGTGACTCTCCCAGTCACTGTACAGCCTTCTCTGTCCCACTGGTCTGTCTCATTCTTCCCAAGCCCCTGTTGCAGGGTATGGTGGGGAGCTGTGGGCGGACTCTCTGCTCCTGATGTCACTGTGGAGAAATCAGGTCCCACTTTGATCTCTTCTGCCACAGAGGGTGTGCAACCTCCCACTCATTGCTGTGTCATGGTGCAAGATTGCTTAAATTCTCTCGAACCCTTGGTCACAGGGTGGGAGGAGTTGTGTTGTTCTACTCACTACCTTTGCCACCACTGCTGCAGACACTAATGTTACTGACTCACTGCTTCTGCCATAGCCAAGGAGATAGCCCAGGGCTGCTCAGGCCTGCTGTAATCTCCCCTCTCATGAGGGGTACTGAGATAATTGTTTAAATCTCATGTGTTTGCACCCCTCTCTCAAGACACTCATTGCAGAGGGGAAAGGGTTGTGGATCACCTCTGCTGAGTCCCTAACCTTGCTAGCACATATGTCTTATGGATTACCCTCCTACTCCTAAATTTTCCTGCCTACACTTTATCCTGATGCTCCATAGTCAATATAGACTGTGTGTTCTTTCTCCAACGTTTATAAAAATGCTCTTAACTCTAGGGATGGAAGACATTTGTCCCACAACTATGTAGCCCTGATCCTGTACTTTGTGGTAACATCACAAGAGAAGTATTTTTATCTAGCTAGCCTCTCTAATAACTCATCAAATTATTTTATGTTAGCAATTCCTTAGTCTTGCGTTTTTAGGTTTCTAAGAGCATCTTAAGGTTGTTCCAGGTTTCCTGATATCCTTGATGAGAAAACTTGCAGTCATAGTTTCTAATAATTCTTGCATATAACTTTTGTGTTGAAGTGAACTGTATCTCTTTATTTTCCATGAAGTTGTATATTTTGACTTCATAAATGTTGTAACAGTGATTTGTTAGAGATCTGGCAAAATGCTTCTCGGTTACAGTTTCTCCCAACATCTGAAAGCTTATTTCAGGTTTTTGATCACATCTGGAATTTTACAAGCTATCAGAGAGTTTAAATAGTTACAGGGACAGTGCAGCATGTGAGACCAGGGATCGCACCCTCATCCCCACACTTCCCAAAGCACACGCTTAGTTTGCTGAGCTATCTTGCCAGCCCTCAGGATTCAGTCGTGTTATGCTTTCATATTTTTTATGGCTTTAGAAGTTGTAGAATTAATTCAAAAAACCCTCACTCATACAGAAGCTTACCGTTTCTAGCAGTTCTCATGCCGTCCTCTGAGGTAGTTATTGTGAACCGTATCTCCACTGGTGAATGATACAGCTAGCAACTCAGATCATTTGCATTAATGATGTTCTTATTCTCATTATGAAATCTGATTTGACTCCTCTGAAGGCCTGCTGCAGAGGGCTGGGCCCCCGACTCTGAGCTAGAGATGCTGACGGGTGTCTTTTGTAGGACATGAGTAGATCACGTTTAAAATTTCTAGAGCAATGTGTAGTGGTGGTGAATTTTGCTCCTGTCTTTTGCCTGTGTCACCTGTGAATTAAATATATGATAAAAAGTGAGGGTTGCGATAATTAGGGTCATGGACTCCAATCTCCCCCAAGTACCCTGTTGTATTGAAAGTTACGTTGTGTGACAAGCGGACCGACCAAGTAGTAAGAGGGATCAACAAGCAGGAGGGGCTTGTTCTTTGTCTTGTGGAATCTGTGAATATTCAAGCATTTAGGTCACTGGTAACTGGAGCAGTATCTCAAAACTTACTTTTCAAGAGTGGAAATACATTCATTTATAAGGAAGGACCATTAAAAATCAATGAAAGAAACATTTTATTTACTTCAAATAGTATAAGCAGCATTCCTGGTGTTCACAGGGTAGAAAGTAAAAAGTTCAGTAGATTCATCCATTTCTGCACAGCACCTGGAATAGCAGGGCGGTGAACTAGAAGACCACCAAAATAAAATTTTGAAAGATCACCAGGCCAGTGTTTGTGCTGGATGGAAGGCAAGGGCTTCTCCATGGCATAACTCACACGGGTCTAGATGGAGGTGGAAGAAAACTAAAATATTACCTATTTAAGCAATATTTATATGGGAAAAAGAGTGTTTTGGGACTGTCCTGCAACAATGTTGTATATGGTTAGATTTCTGGACTTATGTGTAAATATATATAATTCTTTATTCCTATTTTTTAAATATATTTTAATTTTTTAAATTTTTTGTCATATTCTGTAGGGACTTAAAGTTTAACATATCAATACTTTATGAAAAATACCTGCTCCATGTTATGCCTAAGATGTTTGATATTCAGACAAATAATGAGGTTAAGCTCAAAGTTACTATACCTAGGTTGGGTCTGCTTGTCTAGCTCTTTTGGGTTTTAAATTTAATGACAAATATTGCATTTTTAGAAAACAAAGTGGTGTGTTCAGTAAGCATAAAACCTAGATACGTTTAATTAAACTGAATCATTTGGAAGCTCAGGGAAAACCATGCATGGTGTGGGGAAATACAGCACTGGCCGTCAAGTTTTCTGAACTGAGATCACATTTTCATGATCTCAGGAGCCAGGATCCATAGCATTCATGGTTTAAAAAAGAAAATTAACCCTGCCCATCCATTTCTTATTTCCCCCCTTTAATGTATGGAGCAGTGGTTGCTTTTCATCTTAAGTTCCAAATTAGTGCTCATTGCCTTCTGAAAACTGAAAATGTTCTGACACCACTGAGACAGATGGCAGACATTCTGCGCTAATTTTAACTTGGTGAGAGCTCACAAACACAAACGCATTTTGCTTTTCCTTTCTTTTTTTTTTTTTTTT
>NW_004524581.1:31965919-31967507 GCF_000260255.1 Octodon degus
GCACCTACTTAGAACAAGCTTAGCAAAGCACAGGGACCGCGGTTCAATCCCCCAGCACCACATGCCAGCCAGCCCCGCCCCCTGGTGGGCTGAGCTGGACACACACACACACACACAAAAAGAAAAAGAAAGAAAGGAAGGAAGGAAGGAAGGAAGGAAGGAAGGAAGGAAGGAAGAAAGAAGAAAGAATTAAAATATATAGCACAAATATTTCCACCAAAATGCCTTATACAGCAAATGTCGAACAGTCCAATCTAATTGCATTGCACACACTGCTGGATCCAGGGTGGGGGTCCTTCAGAGCTTCTTATTTCAGAGGCGAGCGGTATCTCCAGTGAGCCTGGAACTTTTAGGGCCTTCCTCCACCCCTCGCCCACCTACAAACTCTTACATGTCCTTGTGGGCTTGTGTGGGGGCCAGAAAGCTAGCAGTCAGCTCAGTGCGGTGGTACACATCTGTGACCCAGGCATTCTGGACCCAAAGGCAGGATGATGATTGCAGGCTGGAGCCTGTTCTAGGCAACTTAATGGTTTAGTGAGACCCTACATCAAAATATAAAATGAAAAAAGATCTGGGGATGTAGCTCAGAGGAAAGGCCCTGGGTTGAAGACCCAGTATGGGGGGAAAAACTATAATGTCACCCTATCAAATAACATGTCTTCTTTTAATTGTCAACTGGGTCTTTTCAGAAATTAGCCAAGTTTATGGTGGCAGTATGAAAACTTAGAAGGCAGATGGACAGCAGAAAAAAACCCACTAAATTTCATGGCAAAAATCATCAATAAACAACTGTAGACATGAACAAAACGTGCAAACACCTCTATTAATTGGACTTTCAAATGGATAAATATATTCACTGCATTGAATATCCAATGACTAGAGAATTTCCTTAGATTGCACCAAAAGTCCTCAAATTTTAACATATACTACGGACACAGGCCTAGTTTCAAAAACCTTCCAAAGACCAAAATCATACAAAATATATTTACATCCACACTCTCATAAACTCACAAATATGTAAGACTGAGAAAATGGCCAATATTTTCAGAAGTGAACAAACACACTTCTCAATGTGTAGTAGGTCAAATAAAAGATCAAAAGAGAAATTCAAAACTAATTTAAAATGAAAAAATATAAAAATGGATTTTCAATTTTTGATATATAATCCAAAAGTCAATATAGAGAAACAAATTTAAATTCTTATGTTATAAAATAAAAATACAAAAATCAAGCACTTAAGAGTTTAAGAATTTAAGAAAACAGGTAAATTTAACACAAAAAAAAGTGAGGGCTAGTGAGATAGCTCAGCAAATTAAAGCACCTGCCTAAGCAAGCTTAGGCAGGCACAGGGACCATGGCATAATCCCCAGTACCACATGCTACACCAGCCCTACCCCCAGGATGGGTTGAGCTGATCACAGAGTCTGGGCATGGTGGCACACACCTATAATCCCAGTGCTGGGGAGGCTGAAAACAGGAGGATCACTATGAGTCTGAGCTGCATAACAAGACTCTGTGACAACCAAACATGTTAGAAGGAGGAGGAGGAAGAGAAGGAGAAGGAGGAGGAAGAAAAGGAGGAGGAGGA
>NW_004524581.1:31967607-31971913 GCF_000260255.1 Octodon degus
GGAAGTGTCTACAGGGTGTTCAGGGTCTCACTACTAGATTGGACTCATAGTGATCCACCTGTTTACAGCCTCCCAAGAGCTGGGATTACAGATGTGCGTCACCACACCCAGTCTCAATTGTGTCTCATCGAGCCCCAGGGTGCACGGCAGGCCCGGGGATCGATCTCCTGGCCCTGCACCTGCTTGTAGGTGCTTTAATCTGCTGAGCTATTTGGTTGGCCTTCACAAACACATTATTCAAGTCATCTTGAGCCCCATAGGTTTCCTACAAGTGAGTCCCAGTCTGTGAAAACTAAGACTCAAAGATATCTTTAAAGGTCACAAATTTCCACCTGCCAGTTGTTCAACAATACCTGCAGATTAGGTTTTATCTGTTTGTCCCCAAGAGTTTTACAACTTATTACAAATATAAAGAAGCCCCTTGTCTCATGCAGAAGGTCACAGGCTGTAAAATCTGCTGCCCCTATAAGCACCTTCTTCTGGACACCAATTTAAGTGTCTTTTGTTCAGGAAATAAACTCTCACTGGACACCTGTTCCACAGAGCAGAACTGACTCTCCTCTTGCTCTCTGCTACGACGTTCACCCTGGACATTCTCCAGTACAGCTGATGGTCTGCTAGGGATGAATGTCTTGCCCGAGTTGTTCTTATACTGCATTAAGCTAAGGGCAGCGGACGCTATAGAGCGTACAAAGCACCGCATCTTTGTTACTCGTGTGTATGCAACACGCAGAAGTTAGTTCACAGTTTTTTGCTCCTCTCTTTTAAAAAGGAATTTGAGTGATTTGGAAATTGTCAAGTTTATATGGTGAAATTTTGTTAGTTTTGTCCTTCTCTGTATTTTAGAGTATGCTTGTTATAGAACTGCTTCTCTTTGATATCCCTTATTTGTAATCTTCGTAATTTATCTGCTAGTACATCTTTGTAGTAGATAATGCTTATATCCTTGGGCAGAATTGGTATAGGGACGTGAAACACCTTAAGTCCTTTTCATCCCCCTACCCTTCCTTCCATCCTCCTCCATCCAAATCTTGATCCCTTTCTTTTTTGTGATCCCTTTTAAAGTTTAATGGTCAAGATAAGCTTAGCTTTTATTTCATAAACTACCACACATCAAAGTTACATCCTAAGCCATGATTGCCTGCTGCTCACATTAAATGTGCTATTCTATTTGCAATGTCATGCCTATCCAGTGCACCAAAAGACCATTTGGATTAATAGAGTTTCCTCTCAGACTCAAAGGCAACAGTAGAGAAAAACCAATAAAATGATAAAGGCACATTTTTATAAACAGACTCTACCCTCAGGTTAGTTTTATTGAACAGCAATATGCCATTCATTATTATTGACCTTCTTACCATTTAACATTTTTTGAATCACTGTAGTCCTGAAATGGTATTATAAGAGGAAGGATAGCTATTGTCGTGGTCAATTTTTATTTTAAAACAATTATGGATTAAAAAAAGATTACAAAATGATAAATAATGCACGGTGGCCCGCGGCACGCTTTGCTCTATGTATAATGATGTGCGTAACTGTAGTACAACTTCAGAGGCAGAAACGGATGTTGCGAATAGTTGGATCACAGTGCGGCTTCAACCTCACTGCCACGGTCAGTATATAATAACATTAGCAGGTAGCTTTCTCCTGCTCTGGACTTATAGGGGTGTAGCATGGAGTTTTTACTGTTTAATGATTCTGTTCATGAGACTTCTTCTTTTTTTTTTTTTTTGAACCGGGGATTGAACTTAGGTCCTTGCGCTTGCCAGTGAAGCGTTTATTCCACTGAGCCACCTCCCCGGCCCCCGCTCTGGACTTACAGTAACACCTGTCTCAATCTGCTGCCGCAGTCTCCAGCAACAAGTAATCAACATAATTTGCTATTTAAATATGTTTATGTAGGTGGCCATATCCTGGAACCTTCAGGAATTAAGTTTTTAAATTCATCAGATTTCTTTAAGTTCATTTAAGTTATTGCAATATTACTTTTGTTTGTGTGTTTGTTTATGAAATATCACACTTTGAATACCTTGTTTCCTGTCAAGGAATAGTTAGGCTGTGTCCGATGTTGAGCTATTATGAATAAAACTGCTCAGAGGAAGAAAAGGCGATAGTAAATACTTTCCAATATTTCCAAGAAATTTTGAACTTCCTACAATAATAAAAATGCAGTTTCCAAAGTAGGTGAGATATTATTTCTATCTGTTCTAAGATTACATTAAGATATCTGAGATAAATGATTGAAAGCAATACAGAGGTTTTAGAAATTTTGAAAACATTTTTAACTTTCAAGAGAAGAGGACTTGGGCCGGGGTATAGCCTGCTGGCACAAGCACCTGCCTGGCAACTGCAAGGGCCAGCCCTCGAGGTTTGATTCCCAGCACTGCAAAAGAGAGAAAGGACTGTGTGACACCACGGGTGCCATTATAAATGATGGATACAAAGCTGTCCTCTCCAGAGCAGTGTAATAACAGACGTGATGCCTATTTTAATGAAACTGGAATTTCCACATGACTGTACCTACACTGCACAAAATGATGTCATTCACTGAAGGTAATAACCTTGTTGATGTGACTATCTATGATTGAAAGTAATAAAAATAATATAAGGGATATATTTCTACTCAGAACTTGAATATGTGATCATATGATGTAAAAGCTAAACGTGTCCAGCGTTCAATTATTTTCTTCTTTCTACCTGCTGAGTTGAAAAGGGTGTTTATCTTGCTGTGCTGATGTGAGAATTTAGCAAAAGTAAGATGCATAAAAAGCCCTCAGGAAATCCTGACTGCAAATTAAAATCCTCAAAAATCACTCGGGAAACTTCAGTGGCTTTCCGCGCTGGAGCACGGTAATCTCGCTCCCTAGAAATATTGTGACAGATAATGGCTGGGTGCTCCTGGAAACTGAGGCGACCTGCATATTCATGCTGAATCGCAGAGGTGTGTAAGTTGTCCTTTGAAGTACATTTCACACTTTACATTACACTTACAACGACATAATGTATAATATGACCTAATGATAGAATTACAGCTCATGAATGACTCCATTAAATGATGTAATTTGTAGGGTTTTATGAGTGTTCTATGTCCTGAGCATTCTGATTCCGTACCAAAGGCTTCTTATGCCTTTTCTTAGAATAAGGAAAGTGGAGGGGAGCAAATGATCATGTTCTCAATACAATGAAAAAATCACAATGAGAACCAGAACTAAGGAACTGAGCATTCTTTCTCGTAAAATGTTAATCACCCCAAAAGGAGTTACTGGTTCAGAGATTGACTCTGAGTCAGCAGAGCTGGCTTACCACAGTAGGCCAATCAAACTATTGCAGAGGCGACTGCATCAAACCTTTAAAGTATTAAATAAAGAAATCCTTTTAATGAAGGAAATTGTAACTTTCAGAGGACTACCCTCATAGTGAATCTCTGCCTAGCAACATATGATGCTAAATATCTCTGATGCTGATTGGATACTCAACACTGTAGCTACCCAGGTTTACAGGAATGAGGATTAGGATGGGAGTACCCAGGGGCATGGTTCTCACTGCATGAGACTTGTCTGCTCCTCTAACACCCGGTTTCCTGTTTTCCAGCAAGATGTGTCTGTGGCTCCCTGCAAGTTCCTGCATAGCAGCTCTGACGGTGACACTGGTGGTGCTGAGCCCTCCTGGGGCTCCACTCAGGGACACCAGATGTAAGTGGATACCTCGGGTGCCAAGGTACTGTGAAAGGGAGAATGAAGGGAGTCAATATGCTCACTCTGTCCAAGCCAAGTCCCTTAAAACTGTGATGTTTTTCTGTGACCACTTCTCTTCATCATATAAATTCTAAATGATTATCACAGAGGAGGAGCCCGGATGCTTATCCTCTTACAAGGCCTGCACATGGTGCCTCCAGATAGGCTGTGCCTGCTCAGCTCTGCTCCAAGCAAACCTCTCCAGCCTCATCTTACCTTTCATCAGGACCTTGAGGCAACATAGAAATAGTAATATGAAAATATTTCCCATCTAGCCCTTTCCTTTATTATATCTAGTTGTAGCAGCAAAAAGGAAATTTTCTGTGGAAATTCCATGAGTAATCAAAGAAAATTGGAAGGATCTCTCCCAGAAGAGGTATCATGTCTTCACCAGGATGTGTGACATAGCTTCCTGCATCCTGGGCCAGTGCGTAACTAGGTGTCGTCCACTAACTCTTTTTTTTTTTTTTTTTTACTTTATTTATTTAGTGTGTGTGTGGCCAGTTCAGCCCACCAGGGGGCGGGGCTGGCTGGCATGTGGTGCTGGGGATTGAACCGCGGTCCCTGTGCTT
>NW_004524581.1:31972013-31980367 GCF_000260255.1 Octodon degus
AGAAGAAGAAGAAGAAGAAGAGGAAGAGGAAGAGGAAGAGGAAGAGGAAGAGGAAGAGGAAGAGGAAGAGGAAGAGGAAGAGGAAGAATAATAAAATAAAGCAAAAAATGAATAAAGGTACAATTATATATGAGATAAAATGAACTCCCTACTTGTGGCTCTGGGGCCCATGGTGTGGCCTGTGTTCTCCCATCAGCAATGAAGAGAGGCTTCTTGGGTGAGGGCTTAGTGGTCCCAAGAACCTGTTTTTCAAGAGGGCACAGGAACAGCTGTGAGACTCCTTGAGACCTGTACCTCAGAAGCTACCCCAGGGTGTTGGTCAGCAGGGCCAGCGCAGATCTAAGGAGATGTGAAATGCAACCGACTTCTTTGAAGTGAGTAACAAGTAACTGCCACCCATTTAAGTCTATCCCACACAATTTCTCCAAACTGACAAAAATATTAACAGTTTCTATTGTCCACCATCAGATAAGGACATTTAGCTTTCTCAAATATCCTTCAAAAGAAATTAAGAAATCCATTTGCTTCAGTGTTAAATCTTGGGAAATATTTTCTTTTTTTAATATTTTAGAACAGGATCTACAGGGTGTTCAGGATCTCACTACTAGATCAGACTCATAGTGATCCTCCTGTTTACATCCTCCCAAGAGCCGGGATTACAGGTGCGCACCACCACACCTGGCCTCAATTGCCCTCTCAGTGTGCCCTGGTGGATCGAACCTCCAGCCCCTGCACCTGCTTGCAGGCACTTTATCCACTGAGCTATTTAGTCGGCCCTTGGGAAATATTTTCAACTCATCTAAAATTGGACTATTTTTTAACAACTTGAATAGTTGTTACGGTGAATTTTTTCATGGGTGTCCAAGTGACCAAGCAATATCTACTGAGAGGACTATGTTCCTTGGTCTGTGTGGCTACCATAGCTCAGGGAATTATATTTGGGAGGAGACTTGGTTCTAGAGTCTCTTGTCCAGTTTGTCTACACTACGCTAAGCAACACAGCAATTAGTGGATCTTGTTATGTTGTACTGAAATTTGTCCAATTGTGCTATTCTTCAGAAAGTTCTTTCTCTACATCTGGACCTTAATGTGAAGCTAAAATATAGCTTGATATTTCTTTTAGGGGTGGTAACAGGGATTGAATTCAGGATCTCGTGCTTGCCAGGCAGGCGCTCATGCCGCTGAGCTATCTCTCCAGCCCCTAGCTTGCTATTTCATACATCTCTACAAGGAAACAGAAAAAATAAAAAAACATAAAATAAGAAAGCACACAATAAATCTCACCTTGATACTCATTTGATTTTCTAAATCCAGATTCTGTTAGAGTTATGTGACATTTTAAAAATATTTAGCCTTCTAATCTCCAAATAGAAGTTCTCTCCATTTATTTAGACATTACTTTCTTCCCATAATAGCCTACAATTTTCCGTAGAGAAATATATTATTGTCTCTTTCGTATTTTCTAATTTCTACTTGACCCAGTTACCTCTCCTGGGCGTCTTCCTGAAAGAGCTGAAGATAGCAGTTCAGTGAGATGTACACACCCAACAGTGTACGAGTGCAGTTCACAACAGTAATGCGTGGGGACAGCCTGGGAGCTCTTCCGCAGGGGAATGCACGCAGGTCGTGGTGCCCACGCGCAGTGGGGCATCATGCAGAGAGGAGAACTGCAGAACCCTTCGTGGGAAGAGTCCATTCGCTCTGTCATCCTACGCACTGAGCTACAGACGCATTGCACCTCAGGGTTATTTCAGGGCTGTGACATTTAAGTGTCAGTAGTGCTTGGGCTTATTGTTTGGTACTTAGATTTCTCCTTCCCCAGTGGCCAGCTCTAGCTCTTCTAACACTCCTTACCCTGGTCCCAACGCTCTGAATCTCGGTATCTCAATGAGGGAAATTGGATTCGGGGCAATAATCGCTAACCTTGCTTGCTTCTCCCAGGAACACAGCCTGGACCTGCGCAGAGCAAGATGCTGAGCGGAGTCGGAGTCTTGGGGCTGGGTCTGCTCTTCCCCGTAGTGGGGATAATTATCTACTTTAGGAGTTGAAAAAGTAGGGAATCCGTCAGTGCCTGACACACCCCATACACTTTTTAGGGAGGGGGACAGCACTTTTCTGAGGTTTGTTTCCAGTGTATCAGTAAACTTACATGAAGTTTTTCTTCCATCAAGAACCTCAAAATTCCTACAAATTCAGAAATCAATGTTTTATGTTTACTTACATTGACACCAAAAATTCTGTGGTTTATAGACACAAGAGAAAGGAAAAGGAGCTTTACATTTAGTGGGCTGAGACCCTAGGCCATGGAACACTAGATCTGTGGGACCAAAGCTCAGGGCTCAGGAGCTCTGAGCAGGTGCTCCCGTCTCTGCCCTGGCTGCAGGGAGTTATGTTGCTGCAAAGATCTCAGCAGGTAGAGCTGAGGCTGAAGGCGTGGTATTTAGGAGGCAGATTCATCTCCGTGTTCTTTCAGTATGTTCTTGCCCTCTTTCTCAAGGACATGCTGGACTTCAGCCAACAGGTTATGTCCTTTGACCCTCTCCAGGAGAGATTTGCTTTCCCTACAGTGGATTGTCAAAGTGGTGAGACACAAGGCAGAAGTACCAAGAAAGGTAGAGATCCAAATTTCTGACTGGAAAATTTGCACCAAAAACTCTGCCCACTTACTAGAAGACCTGTGCTCCGGAGTGGCTTTGGCTCTGGAGACATGGGAATGTATCTGTCCTTTTTCTGCAGGGCTGTCGCGAGAGGTCCTGAGAAGGAAAAAGGACCACGTGCAGATTTAGGTCTAGAAACACCATTGTCCTCTGTCTTCCTCAGGACTCCTGAGCTAAAGAAGAAGTGACACCAGCCGAGGAAGGACTGGCGTCTGCCTTTCCATCTTAGGACAGGATTCTCACTTGGCTCCAGTTCTATCCCTGGAGCTGATTGCCTCCTGGTTCAGTGACTGTCTTAGTTAATTTTCCTTCATTTCTGAGACAAAATATCCAACACCCACAAGTTAAAAAAGAGGAGAGATTTATTTAGCTCACAGTTTGTAGAGGTTTCAGTCCATAATCAGCTGGCTTCAAGGTAGGGTGGCATCCGGCAGAAGGGCAACTGCTCATGGCTGCGGAAGACAGCGAAAGCAACAAGAGAAGAGGGGAGAACAGGCCTCTTTCCTTCCTTATGTTGTGCGAAGGCTACTAGCACTAGTGTGAGGTAGCACTTACACCTTAATCATAGCATTAGACTGTGAACAATCATAAATTCTAGAATCAGCCACCTCCAAAGGCCTGGTCCCCATAACTACATGTGGCTGTGGAGGACTCTAGACATAAACTAACAGTGACCTACAGAACATGTCCTTCTGATGGTTGCTCAGCCCCTCCAGCCCCAGCTCAGACCGCAGGACCATCTTTCCTTGTCTCTTGGACCCTTCGTGTTCAGTCCTTTCTGCCTTCCTCACGTCTCAACTCACATTGTGCTGCATTACATTTGTCTCAGATAAGCGCAGTGTGAAATGTCATCTACTCCACATAGTTTAGATGAAAAGAAATAGAAAAGATAAAGGGAGAATTGTAGGGAGCCCCCGGGGAGTGGCTGACTCTGGAAAGCAGGCACATGTGCAGGGGATACGACAGAGCCAAAGTGCCTAAAGCCATCAAGCTACCTGAGAAAAACATCATGCCCGAGATGAGTGCAGTCATTAGTCACTAGGCAACCCTGGAGGCCTATCAGGGGCGGGCTGGAGGAGGAATAAATGATCAAAACAAGTTACATGCAAGAACAATGATATCACAGTGAGACACAATATTTTATAAAATGAAGATGCGCTAATAAGAATGTATACTATTTTGTGCCCATGAGTTGATAAAAAGAAAAATTCTGAAGTGTCCTAACATTAATTGTTGGGACAGAGGATACAGAGGTTGGGGAATTAATGAGACATTTTTAGAGAGGGGATAATGGGACAATAATCTGTTAATAGTTGGGGTAAAATGAGTAAAGGGACTCTTAATGTTGAAATCTTGACTTAAGTCACGCTTGGCCAACCTCTGGGAGCAGCCCTTGTTTACCTCTGAAGCTTCCCAACCATTTGTCCCGATCACTGCAGAAACAGCAAGGACTGCTCCTAAGCTCAGGCTTTCTGGGCTTCGTGTAAACCATATACTATAAACTTTAACCAGTGGAAGTTTGATAAGGTGCATATTGATTTCTTTCCCCAACATCTATAAAAGTATTCTTCTTATTGTTGTTATTATGTTTTCCTTTGGTGTATGGATCAGTGACCGCCTTGTATTTCAAGTGCAGATTAGCAGTAGCCTTCTGCAAACTCCTGAGACGATCCTGGCCCCTGGACAAGGGGCAGACATTCTCTACTGTGCTGTTGTAACTGGTATCTAAATGTCCCTCCAAAGCCTCATGCACTCGTAAGTGGGGCTTTTATGAAATGGCTGGATCGTGGGTCTGTGGTGCCGGATTATTGTGTGTGATACTGAGATTAAGGGTGTGTGCTAACTAAATTGGCTTAGCATAGTTCTGAGTGTGGATAACGGAAGCCTCATCGTGGGTGTGGGTGGCAAGAATCAAGAGGCTTGTACCCTGGATGGAGTACAAAGCCTTGCTACTTGCTGCCTTCGGCCTGCCACGCCATGAACTGTTTCTCCTCAGCAGTGCCCTTCTGCCATGCTACCCTGCTTAGTGGTTATCAGACATGGACTGAAGCCTCTACATACTGAGGGCTGAAATAAACATTTCCTCTTTTAGCTTGTGGGTTTTGGCTATTTTGTCCCAGCAATGAGAAATTAGCTAAGACAAGTAACTTGCTGAGGACTACGGAAGCCCATTTTCCCATGATGTATTGAAATCCTTTAGGCCAATTATAATTGAGTCCCATTCAGGGGGGCTTGATAGGACTCAACACATGTGTAATGCTACAAATTGCAACATGTGTGTTGTTGTTTGTTTTGCTTTGTTTTGCTGTACTGAAGACTGAACTTCAGCCCTTGTTCCTGCCAGGCAGGTGCTAATGCCACTGAACTATCTCCCCAGTCCTAGAGCGTGTGTGTTGTGTATTATTCAGGGACTCTGTATTCAGGTTTTACTTGTTTGTTCTCAGGTGTTGTGATTTAATTAGCTAAAAACAAACCCAGGGCTTCATACATCAAGGTCAGAGAGTGCATAAAATCTCCGTACTGATAACCACTTTCTGCCAGAAACCAATTTAACCCTATTTTCCTCAGGAAATAGGCTGTCATTGGCACCTGTCACACACCGCAGACATGGAGAACACTTCTTCCCTTGTTGCAGTGACAAAGTTCGACCTAAAGATTACACAGCAGATGATGGTTTGGTGACACTTTGCCTATTATTTTACCTAAACTGACCTTATATTGGATAGTATTAAAGCAGCACATTTTTGTAACTCATAGATGCATACAACACACAGAATTTAGTTCCTAAGCTCCAGCCATTGAGCCTCACTCCTGACCAAGGGATGTGGGAATTCTGAAAGTACTGTTAGCCTTTCTAACAAGGGAACTTGCGTGGAGTCAAGGGTGTCATTGTAGGTCAGACATCAATTTTGTCACTTCGGTAGAAGTGTAGTGACGGCAGTTCAGTGACTCTCTGAGGGAACTAGAATCCTATGCGGTCACTGGCCCAAATTTTAGGGGGCACTGTCACCCGTTCAAAGCCGTAGTGGTATTAACATGCATGGCGAAGGTCCAAAGTGGTAAAAACAATATAAAAGATATTATTAACGTAGAGAATATTATTCTCTTTGGAAACTAAACATGGATAGTGTAATATAACAACAGAAATTGTGGCAGTTGAACTTTGTATCTCAGTCCAACCTCGAGCAGATAACTCCCTAACTTTGTATCCTTACAGGAGTCATTCAGCCGCCGTTGGTTATTCTTTCCATACACGGTAATGAGAGAGTCACTCACCTTACTGCGCTGAAGTGATCATAACATTTTCTAGATATGATACATAAAAATCCACAAGGCTCATTCTGAGCGGCATGGAAAGCGCTCCGAACTCGTTCAGTGGATTCTGGTAATCTTCGTTGCAATCTGATGACAGCCGCTGCCAGAAATATTGAACCACACGTCTCATCAGCACTCTGGGAAACTGGAAATTCATGCAAACAGTACATGCACAATAGTCATTTAAAGCCCATTCTAGGGGCCGGTGAGATAGCTCAGCAGACCAAGCGCCTGCTTAGGCAAGCGCACGGACTGGCATTTGCTCCCCGGCACCACGCGCTGAGCCAGCCGATGCTGGTGCAAGCCTGCAGTCCCAGGGCTGGCGAGGCTAAAGACAGGGAGCTCACTGAGTCCGAGCCGTTTAGGAAGACCCTGAACCAAATACATAAAATAAAGTCCATTCTAAATCTGAGACTTTAAGTTTACATTAATTTGATATACATGTCTGTTTGTGTGCATATGTAATAATGATCTAATAGAAAAATTATATTTTAAAAGTTATATGATTTCATCAAGTGACACAATTCATAATTTTTTCATAGTATTATAGGTCCTGAAAATTCTCTAGTGCATTCATTAAAAAGTCTTTCCATATCTTTTCTTCATATCCTCAATAAAATGAGGAAATCACAATAGGAACCAGGACTAAGGTGTTGAACACTCATATGAAATACTAATTCTCCTGAGGCTTTGTGTCAAAGACTGACTTGGAGTCAACAGAACTGGCTCACTGTAGTGGATGAATGCAAGTTTGTCAGGTCAAAATGCATCAAACCTTGGAAGTACTAAACCAAAACCACCTTTTCATTGAAAGATACTGTAAGTTTCACAAAAGGTTCTTCACACTGAATCTCTGACCACCAACTAATGATGTCATGCATCTCTGATGCTGATTGGTTCCTCAACGCTGAAATTACCCACCCCAGCAGCACCCTACTGAGCATCTTGCTGCTCAGTATTTGGGACAGGAGCCAAGAAGGATCACAGAGCTCACTGAGCGAGATCTGTCTGCTCCTCTGTGACCCAGTTCTCCCTTCTCTCCCAGCATGGTGTGTAGGTGGCTCCCCAGGGGCTCCTGTGTAGCAGCTCTGATGCTGACCCTGATGGTGCTGAGCCCTCCTGTGGCCTTGGTCAGGGACACACCACGTAAGTGCAAACCTCAAGTACTGAGCTACTGTGTGTGGGTGGTGGAAGGGAGTTTGTATTCTCACTTTGTAAGGCCACGTCTCTTACAAAATTGTGATTTTTTTCCTGCGACCACTTACTCTTATCATATGACTCTCAAGTTATTTCCACAAAGGAGCCCTGATTCCTACCCTTTCTATAAGATCTGCAAATAGGGTCTCCAGTTACCCCATTCCTTTCCAATTCTTCTGTGAAGAAACCTCTCCAGCCTTGCATCAGATTCTCTCCAGGGTTTGAAAGGACTGAAACATAATGGTGCTAATATAATTTCCTATTCAGTGCTTCCCTTTATTGTTGAGTTATGCCAGGAGAAAGGAAGGTTTCTCTGGAAATTATGTGTGCAGCCAAAAAGCACTGCAAGGATCCCCCCTGGAAGACCTATTGAAGCTGCTGCCTGTGTATTGTGTGAGGAGACAGCAAGTGGCATCTTTCATTTCTCATCTCTTATTCCCTGAACTTTAACGTTTGTAAAGCCCATGCCACCATGCTGGAGGTGCCCTGATGGAGTTGGGGTTAAGGTGCTCTCTTTCTCCTGTGGAAAGTACCCTGCATATGACACAGAGTAGTAACTGCTCAAAATAACCCTGAAGATAAAGAGCACCTGTTGGTTGTTCTTTGGTTCCTTAAAATACTTAAACCATCTTCTGAAAACCTAGCACAGTTTAGTTTTCATTATGATCCACATTTGAATCTTTCCATCCTATTGGCATATCCTACAGCTTGAGCATCTCTGGTTTGACCCTTTTAGAACAGATTCATCAGTAGGTGTAAAGTACGTGAAATTCTGTAAATTAAAGGTAGTTAAAATCAGCCATTTCATGTGGTTGAAGTTATACATCCTTCTCAGAGCTACAGGGAGCATGTGAAGATTGACATCCATGAAACTAAAATCCCATAATCAAGGAAATTTGGTCTATTGGAGTCTTCCCCACTTTCCTAATTTTCTTTATCATTCCTCTGCTTTCCTTAGATAGTTTTCTAAGATTTCCTCTGCTTACCACTTCTCCTTAATTCTTTCTCCAAGCTATGTCTTGATTTTAAATTTCTGTCATGCAGCTCAATGTTGGGTTCAAAACTTGCATGTGCCTACTTGTTGAATCATCTCTTGTTGGAGAGAGACAGAGACAGAGACAGAGAGACAGAGCGAGAGAGAGACAGAGAGAGGATGGAAGAAGGGAAGGAGGGAGGGGGGAGAGA